>NW_012101281.1:15307-116805 GCF_000951045.1 Mandrillus leucophaeus | reverse complement strand
CTTTCTTTCTTCCTTCCTTTCTTTCTTTTGTTTCTTTCTTCCAATTACCAATTTTTCTACACAGGACCTACAGCACACTGTTTAACTGACATGGTGAGAGTGGACACTCTTTTATTTTTCCTAATATTAAGGGGACAACATTCAGTCATTTACCATTAAGTATGATGTTAGCTGTGGGTTTTTTAGATTCTCGTTATTAGGTTTGTGACATTTCCATCTACTGTTAGTTTTTCATGAAAGGGTTGTGGGTTTTTAAAAATGACTTTTCGGCACTTACTAAGATGATCATGCAATTTTTGGTTTCTATTCTATTTGTCTGATGCATCATATTCATTAATTTCCACACATTAAACCAGTCTTCAATTCTGGGATAAATACTACTTGTCATGGTGTATAATTCTTTTTAAATGTTGCTTGGCTCAGCTTGCTACATTTTTGTTGAGGATTTTTGCATTTTTATTTGCAAGAAATATTGATCCGTAGTTGACTTTTCTAGTATGTCTGTGTCTAGTTCTGTCTTTAGGGTAATGCTAGACTCGTCAAAACAGTTAGGAAGTGCTCTCTCCTTTTCTAGTTTTTTAAAGTGTTTATTAAGAACATATATTAATTCTTTCTTGTTAGAACACACTATTGAAATCATGTTGGCCTGGGTTTTACCTTGTGTGCAGTATTTTGTTTACTAATTCAATCTCATCATTTGTTAGAAGTCTATTCAGATTGTCCATTTCTTCTTGAGATAGTTTTGAAGTTTGTGTATTTCTCTGAATTTGTTAATTTTATCTAGATTACCTAATTAGTTTGGCATATAATTATTCATCACATTCCTTTATAATTCTTTCTATTTCTGTAAAATTGGTAGTAATGTTCCCTTTTTTATCTCTGATGCTAATAATTTGAGTCTTTTCTTTTTTTATGGTTGATCTAGCTAAAAAAATTAGTGGTTTCAATCTTTCTAAAGAATGAGCTTTGGTTTATTGATTTTCTCTCTTTTTTAAAATTATCTGTTTCATTAATGTTTGCTGTCCCTTTATTACTTTCTTCTTTCCACTTGCTTAAGTTTGGGTTGAGCTTATTTTTCCACTGGCTTAACGTGTTAGGCTATTTATTTCAGGGTTTTCTTCTTTCTTAATCTAAACATTTATAGCTATAAATTTCCAAGTACAAATGTTTTCGTATGATTGTAATGTACGTGTGTGTGTGTGTTTGTCCTGACTAAGTTTTAAGGCCCTGGTTGTATGCCAGTCAGTTCCTCTTTTTGCCTGCGCTGATTAAGGCCACACCCCCAGCCACTTTCCGTATTGGTCTCTTACACTTTGGGCCACTATACACTGGCACTAATCACCTAGGGCTTGGTACCAGACACCTAGAAACTGCTATAGGCCCGAGAGTCCCCTGGAATTATTCACAACAGCCAATTCTAGGCCTGCTTACCCTGCCTCACCCATGCCTTCCTGTGCAAACCACAAAAAAGTGCATGCCCACAGGTCGCCTCATCTTGGCCTTCTGACTGACCCCAGTGCTTCCCCTGAGTGGCCCTGTATGGCATACTGTGGTCTTCCTAAGAAGCTTGTGAGTATAACAAAACTGCAAACATCTTTTTGGCTTCTTTCTCTTCATCTGCATCCAGCTTTCCATACCTCATCCAAGATAATATGGTTAAAACAACTGGTGAAGCAAACAGGGTGTTTTGGTCTCGGATGAAAGAGAAATACCACTAGATGGTGTCTGGATTTACTGAGAGGTGGAGGCAGCCTGGGAGCAACTGCTGCCTGCTGGTAAGCTTGCACTTGAACCACTGCCACTGTGCATGATTTCATATTTTGCCATCATTTCCAATCCTAAATTGTGGATTTCGTAAACTGTGTTCTCCTTGAGTTTCTACAACCTAAGCACGTGTCTGTCTCCTCTCTTAGTCACTGCTTCCTGAGCCTCCAGAAGTGAAGGTTCCACGTTGACAACTTCATTCTTCAAAAGCTCCCCCAAAAGGAGAGAAAACGGGCTAACCCCCTTGGACCTTATGCTACCCCCTAATCAGCAGAGTGGGCTGTGCCCCAAATAGCCAGGCGTATCTGAACCAAATTCGAATTTCTTGTTGCCTGATGTAGTGTAGCAACAGCAGACTGCCCACAGGTTGCTGGGAAGTACCAAGAGTTGCATGAAACTGGCAAAGGAGCACCCTAACATGGGGTCCTTGAAAAACAATAGTGTGCTGTCGGGGCTGGTGGTTCCTCTGCTGTTGTTTACCTTGTATCCAATGGCTCTCCATCCCTATAGTCAGTGGCCTATTGGTGCACACATCCATGGAAACTAGCAATTCAAAATTTTATGAAGCAGGAAAAGGAAAAAGATCATCTTATCCTTGCTCCCTGTTGGAAAATGTAAAAGTCTAAGTCATTTTGCTCAGGCACTCCTTACTGTTGCAGCCTATCAACCACACTAAGAGCTTGTTATTGAGATCAAATGGTCTACAGGTTTTCTCTAGAAGACCTGGATGCTGGCATTTACTTCTCCTAGGTTGACAGGGATGCCTTAGAATGAGAATCAGCACCTTATAAGTAGACTTATGGGGACTACCAGGAGTAAGTGGTGAACATTGAAGGGATAAAACTGGTTTGGAACAGACAAAATATGTTTGAATTGGACAAAATATTTGAATAAAATGAAAGAAGACATATTGATGGCAAAAATGTGTTCCACAAGTCATTAGTCATTAGGGAAATTTACATTAAAACCACAATGTTATATCATTATAGAGAATAGACTGACTAAGGAAAAAGTGCTGACAATACTTAGTGCAGGCAAGAAAGTAGGGTCACTGAAACTCACACACGTGACAGAAATATAAAATGATACCATCTCTTGAAAGGCTCTTTGTCAGTTTGATAGAATAAGGGGTCTGTCTACTAATGCTTCTCCATTTTTAGGATCCTCATGAAAGATTTCGATATCTCACCTTGAATTGTAACAATCCCCACGTGTCAAGGGTGGGGCCAGGTGGAGATAATTGAATCATGGAGGTGGTTTCCCCCATACTGTTCTCCTCGTAGTGAATACATATCACGAGATCTGATGGTTTTATAAATGGGAGTTCCCTGCACAAGTTCTCTCTTGTCTGCCACCACCTAAGATGTTGGTTTTGCTCTTCCTTGCCTTCCACCTTGATTGTGAGGCCTCCCCAACCATGTGGAATTGTGAGTCAATTAAACCTCTTTCCTTTATAAATTACCCAGTTTTAGGTATGTCTTTATTAGCAGCATGAGAACAGACTAATACAGATTTCTTGATTTCTATAGGTATCTGAGCTTGAAAACTGATGGCCTAAAGTCACTCAACACTTCGGGCAATGTTGAGTGATCAAGGTAAGAGATTATATTTGGGTGTAGGCCAGTTTACAGCCAGCATCCTTGGATTGCTTTTTTTTTTTGTTTTTTTTTCTGGAACTTCCTGTGGGTTAAATATGTATCTATAACTGTGGCTATAGATATAACTTTTATGTGAATAATGTATGTGTTAGAGGTGAGGGGCATTGTTAGTATGCAATAAAAACATTGAAAGATAGGATTTTGGCTACGCTTATGAGGATTAGTGCATTGAGTAATTACAGATGTCACAATGATTTAGAATGAGTACAAAAATCAATGTTAGGCAAACTATTCCTCTGTAAACATTAAAATTCTGCTTTGATGTGATAACAATCCTTAATTAAGATGTTTGTAATCAACTTATTTAGTCATCTATAGTGAGTTAAGCTTAGCAAGGGCAACATGCAGTATGATTCACTGGGCGGTGAGAAAAATACTGTATTAGTACAATTTTTATTTAATTTTAACTTAAAAATAATAAGCACATTAAGTTAGGAAGCTTGCTGGTGAAGATATGAGAGCTCCACAATCCAGAGCTGTTGATAACACCAGCAGGAGTCACTGGCTTACTACTGCTGAACTGAAGCATAGTAAAGTATACATGTGCTTTTGCAAAATATAATTATGGATTTTATTATCTAGTGTTGACCCTCAAAAATAGAAAAGTGGTTTAAATAGATTCCTACTATTGTGAAACACAAGAAAATGGCAGAGCTAATATGGTAATGTGAAACGTTTGTAACCCATATTAAGTCGTAAAAACAATGGCAATCAAAATGCCTGATAACACATTAAGTCAAAAATTAAATTATGAAAGATATTATTTTACTGTATAAATTCACATTTATTTTTAGTGTTGATGACCTTGCCTTAGTTAACATTTTGACTAGAGTTAGTATAAACATGGTAGAGATTGCTAGCTCTGCATCAAAGACTAGTATTATTCTGTAGTTTAAATTGTTGCTGAGAATGCATTATAAGCCAAGAAATAGATTTCCAAGCCCACTTTGTCAATACAATATTAGCAAAACTGATGTATGATCCCTTTTGCCCAGGCCTAAAAAAGTCTTTTCTTCCACCTATTGGATGCAGTCAATGTCTAGGGTGGCCATGAAAGTCCTATGTTAGCCAGGGCTTCCACATGAATAGAGTTCTTTCCTCTCCTAGCCCCTTTCCCAGTACAATCTGATTTCATATGAACAATAAACAAACATGTATTTAGTAAGCCAATAAGATTTCAATGTTATCAATAACTTTTATATTTATTTTACCAAATATGTAGCTTGCATTAAATTATTTCATAATGAGATAATTTGTATAAGTTTTAAAATATAAGCACCTAACACATGATAATCAATATGTATTTATTTTCAGCAACATTTTAAGTCTAGATAATTCCTCCAATACTCTGCAAAATTTCCTTAAACAATGAGAAATGTGAAGAAACATATAGATAGAGTTCATAGGAAATGGCAGCAAAGTGCCTTGTTTCTCTAGATACTGTTGAACGGGCAGAGAAAAATTTCAAAAGTTTGAAAGAAATATGTTTAAAATAATACATAGTGTGAGAGGTTCCAGAGATGGATAAAAGTACAGATTCCTAATGTGCTTTAGATTTTGGTATTTGCTACTCTGTGTTTCTAGAAAAGATACATAAGACAACTATTCTTGTGAGCCACTAAGAAAAAATATACCAGGAAAACCAAAAGTGTATCCATAATTTTTTTTTTCTACTTTTATGAGAATAAACAAAAAGACTTTAAAAAACCTTTTTTTTTGAGAGATAAGGTTTATTTGCATCATTCATAGGCAATCCTGAGCAGCAAGTATACATAGAGTACTAATGAACAAAATTCTACAAGAAAAGCCAATATTGTTTGTTTGTTTTATTAAAAATGAAGACTTCTTTTTAACTAGGTGGAGAGTTACTCTGAAAATCTTTGTGCCAGGCAAGAGTTCACTGGTTACATTTCAAAACATTCTTGACCTGGGTATTAATTTTTAAGATGTAAGTCACTTCATGTTATAAATTTACTGATTTTATTTTGTTTTGGGATAAGTAGCTATCAATTGTAAGGTATACAGCAGATATTTTTACACAATTAAGAATGATAATAATTAAAGCTTATATACTGTTACCTATGCTTCTGACACTGTTTAAAATTTTTTTCTATCAATTTTATTCAATTAAATTTACACATATTACAGTGCACCAGTGTTTGAGAGTATCAGCCTTTTAAATGTTTCCTATTGTAGGGGATAGGTACTAGTACTTGGTTGTGGTTTTAATTTACATTTCCCTGGCAATTAAAGATGTTAAGTATTTTTTTATATGTTTATTTGCCGTTTGTTTATTTTGCTGTGCAGTAAAATACTTTGTGAATTTTTAAAAATTAGGTAGTGTGCTTTCTTATAATTGAGTTTGTCGACCTAAAAGGAAGAGGCTGAGGCACAAAATATAATTTAAAGCATTTACTTGAGCCAAAGTGAGCACAGTTTTCCAGGGGCTCATACCCAAGTATATTTAGATAAGAGCTCTCTTTAGCTTTTGTTAAAAGGAGGTTTCCAAAGGCCCAAATCGAGGACAAGGAGTGGGTTGGTACACAGTTGTTTATCAAGAATTCTCATTGGTTTACAAAAATAACATTGATAAGTTATTGGCTATACGTTGTTAATCTAGGGGTATGGGTTATAGTGTCTGGTGGGGGCAATGTTAGGGTACTTTATAGCTACTGTGGCAATAGCAAGCAGTTTCAAGAGATGAATGCATAGTTGAAAAGCGGGGAAGTAGGACAGGGTTGCTGTCTCATTTTAATGCTTCTCTGGGATACTTTAAAAGAATTCACACTCTTCAGATAAAAGTTCCTTTCTTTTCTCAAGTTGTAAGAGTTTTTTATATTTTGTATACAAGCATTTTGTCAACTTTATATGATGCAAACATTTTCTCACAGTCTATGGTTTATTCTTTCATGTTAATGGTTGACTGGAAAATTTTGATGAATTTCAGTTTATCATTTTCTTTCGGTACACACGATGCTGAACCATAGGTCATAAAGTTGTTCTTCTGGGCTAGAAGTTGTATAATTTAGCTTTAAGTTTAGGTCCATGAATCACTTTGAGTTTACTTTGTTTATGGTGTGAGAAATGCTTGAGGTTTTTTGTTTGTTTTTTGGTTTTTGCTTCCAAATGGAAAACTATTTCAAAATGGATAAGAGACTTAAATGTGAAATACAACATTTACGAAACTTGTAGAAGAAAGCATAAGAGAAAAATGTGTCACTTTCACATTGGAAATGAATTTTTGATACTTTGGCCAAAGCATAAGGAAAATAATTTATGAACTTGATTTTACCAAAGCTTTTACCCTGTGATACATTGGTAGAGGATGAAAAGATAAATTTTGGCCTGATTGCTTATATTTGTAAATCTCATATCCAATAAAGAACTTATATCTAGTATATATAAAGAACACTTAAGCATCAATAAAACAGCATACAATCCAATAAAAAAAGCAACATATCTGAACAGAAACTTGATTACATAAGTTATATGAATGCCAAATAAGCCATAAAAATATATTCAATATTATTTATTACTGGTGAAATGAAAATTTAATTGGTCATGAGATAATTGAGAATGGCAGAGTAAAGAATTTTGAAAAATTTTTCTTTCGTCAAATCAATAAGAACATTGACAAATATTGTAAAAATCAACTTTTTCAGAACTTTTAAAATTAACGGGAAATTAAGCCTGGAAAATATTTAGAAACGATTTATTCAAGAAAAATAGCTGAATCTAGGTAAGAACAGCAAATTATATGGCAGTTTGACATTTTAATTCCATTCCTTTTTTGAGGCCTTGAAAACCAACAGCATGATGAAAAACAGGAAGATCTATCAGTCACTGGTGGAGGCTGATGAGGTTTGAATACCTCAAAAACCACATTTCCAGAAAATTGTATTTGATCTGTCAGTTCCTTGGAAAACTCCACTGAGATATTGCCCTGTGCTAACAGTCTTTTCCCAGGAGCATCTGTATACAAACAAAGGAAGTAACAATAACAACAACGAACAGTGAGGAATTGTTCAACATTGTTGCTTGGTGAAGTAGCAGTAACAGCTGCAGTGAATAACAAGTTGGCCAAAAAACTAAAAAGGAAAAGCTAGAAATGAGATGTCCATAGGGTCTTTGAAAAGCTCTGGCATATTTCTGGAATTAGAAGGTCACATTTATGTGTAGTAGTGTTTGTCTCATCAGGGATGTGGAATACCACGAAAGACCTGAGTATGTCCTCAGTTGTCACCTCTGGCTGATCTTGAAGCTCTGCACAAGCAGTACATGAAGGTGAAAGCAGAGCTGTAAACTTGCTGCCTGAGCGTAGAGAGTGTGCACCAAAATGTGATGCAAAGACTCCTAGTAAAAGCTTGCAGACTTACTGGTGCTAGGCATTTAAGGAAATCTCTGTTCAATCATTAGCCCAGTACTAACAGAACTGAGTACTGGGGGAGCCACACAAAACAAAGAATGCAGACGTATAGAATTAGTTCAAGAAAAGTCACTAAACAAGCAAACAAAAACAGTAAAAACCCTTGGTGGAGAGGAAATCTAATTTTCAGAGTATTATATTATATTATATTATATTATATTATTTTTCTGAGTCGGAGTCTTGCTCCATTGCCTAATCTGAAATGCAGCGGCAACATCTCGGCTTACTGCAAACTACACCTCCCAGATTCAAGTGATTCTCGTGCCTCAGCCTCTTGAGTAGTTGGGATTATAGGTACCCACCACGATACCCGGCTAATTTTTGTATTTTTAAAATATTTATTTATTTATTTTTGAGACAAGTCTCACTCTGTTGCCTAGGATGGAGTGCAATGGTGCAATCTTATCTTGCTGCAATGTCTGCCTCCCAAGCTCAAGTGATTCTCCTACTTCAGCCTCCCAAGTATCTGGGATTAGAATCATGGGCCACCAGTCTCGTTAATTTTTGTATTTTTAGTAGAGACAGGGTTTCACCCTGTTGGCCAGGCTGGTCTCCAACTCCTGACCTCAGGTGATCCTCTTGCCTTGGCCTCCCAAAGTGCTGGAATTACAATCATGAGCCACCATGCCCAGCCTAATTCTTGCATTTTTAGTAGAGACAGGGTTTCAACATGTTGGCCAGGCTAATCTTGAACTCCTTACCTCAAGTGATCCTCCCTTAGCCTCCCAAGTGCTAGAATTATAGGCATAAGCCACCACACTGGCTTATATTATTTTAAATGTCCAGTGTTCAATAAAAATTATATACATGCACAGAAACAAGAAAGTATGTCTCATACACAGGGGAAACAGCAGTTAATAGAAATTGTTAATGAGATCACCCAGATGTTGGACTTAGAAAAATACATGTAAATCAACGATTTCAAATTTGTCTGTATTAATTTGCTAGGGCAACCGTAAAGAATACCACCAACTGGGAGATTTAAACAACAGAAGTTCATTGTCTCATAGTTCTGGAGACTAGATGTCTGAAATCAAGGGATTGGCAGGGTTGGTCCCTTGCTGAAAGCTGTCATGATAGGATCTGTTCTTGGTTTGTAGATGGCATCTTCTCCTTTGGTCAAAATTTCCTCTTTTTATAAGAACACAAGCCACACATTTAAGGTATACAAGTTGATCTTTTGATATGTATATACACTGTGGAAAGATCACTACAGTCAAGAAATTAATATATCCGTCAACTCATGCAAGTAAATTTTTTGTTTTGTTTTGCTTAATGAGAACACTTAAGATGTACCTGTAGTGACTGTTCATAATTTTATGTTGCCTCAATATCATTTAAATATACAGGTTTAACATTCTCATGCCAGAAGCAGGGCTCAGTTACCCCTGACACAGTTTCCAATACTATATCCCACCCAAATGGCTCCAGCTGCTGGCTAGAGATAAAAAAGTAAAGGCATCTCTCCTGCCAGGCAAGCTGGGCTCCTTGTTTTCCATCTGATTTCTTTAAATGGACGGTTTAGATATTTGCCCATGAACTTAAAATGACAACCTCTCAGTCACAGAATGACCTCCTGCCTCCCAAGGGAGTGGGATTACTGGTGTGAGCCAATGCCCCAGCCCTGAATATGTTTATTAAAGATGTTCATTCAACTTGTCCCAAATCATTTAGGTAAGTGGAGATGTGATGTTAACCCAGGCCACTTGTGTCCTAAATCCATGCCTTTAATCTCCTTCTGGAGATTAAAGATAGATATCAATATTCCTTTGTAGCCTTCCTTGTTGTGTACGTTTCTGTGTATGTGTGTGTGGGGGGGTGGAGGGGCAGGCGGGGAGTGAAGGGTGTTTAGTTTTAATTTAGATGAGATTATGATTTTCTCAACTTTTTAGCAATTTATCATGGATTATTTTTACCTAAATGCCTCTTTCAATTTTACAGATGTAAATATATTCCTTTAATTCTGCATCAGAATAATTATATGTAAAATAAAATACCAGGAAAAAACCTAAAAACTTGAAGTAGGAAATAACATTCATTGAATTCTTTCATTAAATGCTTATTTATATGAATTATGATGTTCTACTTTTCAAAACACCAAATCCAGCAATTCAATTTCTGGCCTCTAAAACTTACGATCTAAGGTTTCTTTCTAAATATACATTGAAAATAGTGTTGATTTTAGGGAGTCATTTTTCTCCTCTATAGCAATGATTCAGTGAATAATTTTAGCAGTATATTTTCCTACTTTTATCTTCATAAGTAAAATAGAAAATCAGCTTGTTCATACATGCTGCTTATGAGAGTTTTAGAAAATCTTAATGCTACAGACACCACAAATATGTAGACAGATCACTTGCCTCTTCACCTTTTTCCTCCCCATTTTTCCCTTTTTCTTGAAAGTTACAGCTTGCCTTGGACTGTACCAGCTGGTGCCACGTGGGATAATAAAATAGCATGAGCTTGGGTACGATAATTTATTACATTTATGTCATGACTTTTTTGGTACTACAGTTAGCCTGCCAGAGCCTCAGATTTTCTCCTCTGCTTTAATTTGTAAATTGGTCGTTAGTACCTGCTTTATGTGGTTATTAGGGGCAATAAGGAGATAGTTAAAGCACTAGTTAACAGCCTGGCACATGACTGGTTTTTCTTTAAGTTTGTCCCTGTCTTCTTTCTTCTCAGTTTGTCTTCTTCCATTATAGCATAAGATGATCCATTATGGCCACTTCTTCATAACAGCTTCTTGATTAACAGTTCATATTTTTAAATAAAGCAAATAGTGGTTTTATTCCATTAAAAAGGGCAACTTTGAGAGGTGAAGCCAGCTGGACTTCCTGGGTCCAGTGGGGACTTGGAGAACTTTTCTGTCATACAAGAGGATTGTAAAATGCACCAATCACTGCTCTGTCAAAACACACCCATTCAGTGCTCTGTAGCTAGCAAGGAGATTGTAAAATGCACCAATCAGTGCTCTGTCAAAACAAACCAATCAGAGCTCTGTAGCTAGCAAGAGGATTGTAAAATGCACCAATCAGTGCTCTGTAAAACGTAACAATCAGCACTCTGTAAAATACACAAGTCAGCACTCTGCAAAATGCACCAATCAGCAGGATCCTAAAAGTAGCCAATCACAGGGAGGATTGAAAAAAGGGCACTCTGATAGGACAAAAACAGAACATGGGAGGAGACAAATAAGGAAATAAAAGCTGGCCACCCTAGCCAGCAGTGGCAATCCACTCAGTTCCCCTTCCATGTTGTGGAAGCTTTGTTTTTTTGCTGTTTACAATAAACCTTGCTACTGCTCACTCTTTGGGTCCATGCCATCTTTAAGAGCTGTAACACTCACCACGAAGGTCTGCTCCATTCTTGAAGTCAGTGAGACCATGAACCCACCAGCAGGAACAAACCCTGGACACAATTTGTTTAGCTAACTGGTTATTAATTTATTTATGTATATATTTGCAAACTGGAGTTACATACCAAATGCCAAATTTCATGATAGTAAAGCAATTAAATAACTCTACTTAGCGACATGTAGGCAATTAACTTCTGAATTCTTTGAACATAAAAAAGAAAATAGTATTCCAGTTAACAGCTATAGGACCATGAGAAGAAAAAGTGAAAACTTGAAACATGACAGGTTATGGTAAAATAATTCAAAAAGCAAATACAGTTTTAGTTTTATAAAATTGTGTACCATGACTTCAGCCAAGTTCACAGGTAGAGTGAGAAAGTTATAAAAATGTTGATTTGTTTCAGTCAAAACACATATAAAATGAAGAGAAATATTTGTGAACAACTAAAGTGCTTAATACTACTTATAGAACAAAAAAACATGATGTCAACAGGTGGTAACCATGAGTATTTTCTGAATAGGAATGCTCATAAATCTGAGAACCATCAGATTTATATACATTTATATTCTATACATTTTCTTTGCAGTTGATACATTTTGATTTTATGTATATCACTGGAGATAAACCCACAACCTAGACACCTTAGGATTTTTTTTTTCTTTTCTATGTCAGAATGAGAAAGGGGATTTTAGTGGGGAGTGGAGAGGGAAAGAGAAGTGGTTGTTACTTATAAGATCTTAAATAAATTTTATTAGTGTTGAAGAATGTTTGCCTAGATTAGCGTGTGTGTGTGTATGTATGTGGCTGGCTCTATGAATCCATAAAAGAGTGGATATCAACTTAGATTCCAAGCTGCCTCCAACTACTCATTCTACCACTTACAAGCCATGTGACCTTGGGCAAATTAATTTATTTGTTCTTTAGTTAAGTCACCTGTAAAATGGAAAATGCATTGGCACCTACCCCATAAGATTAAATTTTTACACAGGTAAACTACTTAGAACAACAAATATGCTATAATAATTGATATGGTTTGGCTCTGTGTCCCCAACCAAATCTCACATTGAATTGTGATCCCAAGTGTTGGAGGTGGGGCCTGGTGGGAGGTGATTGAATCATGGAAGTTGTTTCTAATGGATTAGCACCATTCCCTTAGTGCTGTCTCATGATAGAGTTCTCACACGATCTGGTTGTTTAACAGTGTGTAGCACCTCCCGCACTTTTTCTCTCTCTCTCCTGTTGGCCGTGTAAGATGTTCTTGTTTCCCCTTTGGCTTCTCCCTGAAGCATCCCCAGCCATGTGCACTATATAGCCTGTGGAAATGTGAGTCAATTAAACCTCTTTTCTTTATAAATAACCCAGTCTCAGGTAATTCTTTATATCAATGTGAGAATGGACTAATACAATAATTATTCAGATATATTAATATATTGGTTTTGTGATGATTATTATTTCTCATGCTTCTCTGTCCTGTGCGTCATCTCTTCAAATTCCTATTGAATATTTATATCAACAACATGAACATTTTAACCATTACATTTAACCTAGCAATCTTACTTGGGTATATTATTCTACACAAAGCCATCATTCTTGAGGAGGTATTTATAGGGTATTCTATTACATAAAGAATAATCAAACAGTTGCCAATTGGAAAATGAGTTGATATATTGTTGTCAGTTCATATTGTGAAAGTTTAAAAATAAATGGCTACGTTTCTGTATTGACTCAGAAATGTCTGGATATACTGCAGTAACAAATAATCCCCAAATCTCCTTTTCTGAAAAATAGCAATGCTTCTGATGCGTGTCACCCAGAGGGTCTGTCATCATCTCAAATGTTGGCTCTCTCTGTACAAAGGGAAAGAGAGAACGTAGGGAAGTGGCCACTTGTCTCATCTTTAGAAAGGTAATGTGTAAATTTACCCACATTTTATTGGTAAGAGGAAATAAAATGGGCATACATATTTTCAAGTAGATGAAGTTCAATCAATCATAAAAGAGAGGAGAAAGAGCCAGAATATATGTGAAAATGCTAAAAAGTACCACTGTTTATATCAATTGACCTTGAGGAATGGATATTAGAAATGTAAGTTGCCAATTAATTAGTATCCTGTCACCTAATAAAATTAGTTTGTCACTACATATGTTGTCATTAACATGGATAAAAATGCAAAGACAATTATTGTTATGTTTCTTTATACTTTTTCCTTTTGTATCTCTATTGTAGGGAACATATCTTTAAGAAAATAAAAGAAGAGAATAATAAGTAACTAATTTGAATCAGTAATAAAATGTCTCCCATTAAAGAAAAGCCCAGGACAGCATTACTACAGAATTCTATAAAACATTTAAAGTGCTAATATCAGTTTTTCTCAAATTATTCCAAAAAAAACTGAAGGTGAGGGGATTTTTCCAAATGTATTCTACAAAGCCAGAATTACCCTGATATCAAAAACAGAGAAAGCCATAAGAAAAAAAGAAAGAAAAAAGAAAGCCACATGCTAATATTTCTCATGAAAACAGACGCAAAAATCTTGAAAAACATACTAGCAAACTGAATTCAACAGCACATCAAAAGGATTGTTCACCCTGATCAAGTGGAATTTATCCCAGGGATGCAAGAAGGTTTCAACATATGCAAATTTATGAATGTGATATATCACAACAAAAGAATGAAGGACGAAAAATGTATGATCACTCAATAGATGCAGAAACAGTATTTCATAAAATTTAATGTGTCTTCATAAAACCTTTCAACAGAGTTGGTTTAGAAAGAATGTACCTCAATATACTAAGGCTATATATGACAGAACCACAGCTTACATCATACTGAATTGAATTGAGAATAGCCGAAACCTTTCTCTGTAAGATCTGGAAAAAGAAAAGAATGCTTATTTTCATAACTATTAATTGATGTGATACTGGAAATCCTACGCAGAGCAATCAGGCAAGTGAAAAAAATAGAGGGTATCCAGACTGGAAAGAAAGATGTCAAATTGTCCCTGTTTGCAGACAACACGATCTTACGCGTGCACACACACACACATATATATCCCCAAAGACTCCAGCAAAACACTCTTTGAACTCAATAAATTGGGTAAAGTTGCAGGATACAAAATAAACAACAAAAATCAGTGGTGTTTCCATCCACTAAGAGTGAGTTTCCTGAAAAAGAAATCAAGAAAGCAATCCCTTTTACAATAGCTACAATAAAACACCTAGACATAAATTTAACCTAGATGGTGAAAGATTTCTACAATGATCAGTAGGAAACATTGATGAAAGAAATTGAAGATGACTCGAAAAAGTGGAAGATACTCATGTTCATAGATGAGAAGAATTAATATTGTTCAAACGTTCATACTACCCAAGTGATCTACAGATTCAATGTCACTGCCATACTGCCATACAAGTAGATACATAGATGCATAGGATGGAATAGAAAATGCAGAAATAAGCTCACATATCTACAACCAACAGATATGTAACAAAAGTCCGCATACATGCAATGGGGGAAAGAACAGCTTTGTCATTAAATGGTGCTGAAGAAACCAGATGTCCACACGCAGAAGAATGAAACTAGAGTTCTTAATCACTCATCATATACAAAAATTAACAAAACATTGGTTAAATTCTTAAATTTAAGATTTAAAACTGTGAACTACTTGAGAAAACATAGGTAACAAAGGGGAAAAGCTTTTTGTCATTAGTCTAGATGAGATGTTTTCAGATAAAACCTCAAGAGCACAGGCAACAAAATCCAATATAGACAAATGGGCTTACATCAAACTAAAAAGCTTCTTAACAGCAAAAAACCAACCTACAAAATGAGAAAATATATTTGCAAGCTATACATCCAATAAGAGACTTATATCTAAAATATATAAGCACTTGAGAAACTCAACAATAAAAATACGAGTAATCCAATTTAAAAATGGACAAAAGAAAACCTGAAAAGACATTTCTCAAAAGAAGACATACAAATGGCTGAATATATATTAACAAATGTTTGACATTACTAATCATCAGAGAAATACAAATCAAAACTGCAGTGAGATATCATCTCACTCCAGTCAGAATGACTGCTATCAAAAAAATCAAAAGATAACAAGTGTTGGTGAAGGTGCTGAGAAAAGGGAGCTCTTACACCCTGCCGGTGGTAACATAAATCAGTACAGTCAAATATATGGAAGGTCCTCATAAAATTAAAATATAACTACCAAATGATCTAGGAATTTCACTGCTGGATATATATATATACAAAGGAAATGAAATCAGTGTGTTGACAAAATACCTGGATTCCCATGTTCATTGCACTATTATTCATAATAGACAAATATGAAATAAATCTAAATGTTCATCAATGGATGAATGGTTAAGGAAAATGTGGTATAGATACCCAATGGAATACTATTGAGCCATAAAAAGAATGAAATCCTGTCATTTGTAGCAACATGAATGAACACGGAGGGTATCACGTTAAGTGAAACAATCCAGGCACAGAAAAACAAATACTGCATAATCTCACTCATGTGTGGAGTCTGGAACGTTATTCTCATAGATATAGAGAGTAGAATAATCATGTCAGAGCATGGGGAGTGTGGTGGGGGCAACTGGGGAAAGACTGGTTAATAGGTACAAAGCCACAGTTAGATAAGAATAAATTCTGGTGTTCTATTGCATAGTAGGCAACTAGAGTTCACAACATATTTCAAAATAGCTGGAGGAAAGGTTTTTGAATGTTCTCGTCACAAAGAAATGATAAATGTTTAAGGAGATGAATTTGCTAACTACCTCTTTTTGATAATTACATAATGTATACATGTATTGAAACATTACATTGTACCCTAGGGATATGAACAATTATTTCATGTCAATCGTTAAAAAGAATCAAAGTGCAGGTTAAATGAAAACTTTTTAAAATGTTTACTGTATGGCCTGGGTTTAAATTTATCTTAAGAACATTATATGGACTTATGTGCAATATAAATTGTATTAAACAGAAATAGGGTTTGAGTGGACCTTAAATTTTCAGAGTCTCTGCACTTACCCTGCCCACTTTGGCACCAAGTTGTTGTATCCAATTTTTGGTAAAGTCCTTGAAATTCACCCAATTCTTAGAATTTTCTAAATTTGATGTTAGAGTCCATGCTTTATAAAAAATAAAAGGATTAATTGAGACTGACTATGGAATGAGAATTGCATAAGTGATTCTTTACATTAGATTTAAACATATTCTCTATATGGATTGCATGGTATACATTCATACTTATACCTAAAGAAATCCACACCAAATACAGTGGAGGCAAAAGGCTAGTTCTACCTGGTGGTCTAAAACATGGAAATGTTTCAAACTAGCAATTCCATTTAAATGCAGTTGAAAGAGATAAAAAGGCAATGTGGGCATCTAATTGGATGGGATTAACCCTGGGCTATGGAGAAAGAAAACTGCTTGCAGCAATATATTGAATTTTTAAAGCAGTGAAGTGGGATCATGGCAGGAGATGAGTTTGTAAGGAAGGCTAAATAATAGAAGCAATTTAAATACCACAATCAGTTTAATGTTTGTACTTCTTTGCTTATGAAATAAATATAAAATTTACTGTAATCTATTATCATTCTTCATAAGATATTTTGTTTCATTCTCCTATACAGATTTTTATAAGACATTAACATTTTTAAATAAAACATTCTCAATGGTACACCTTTAAAGTTCTTTTTTCATTCACTAATTTATTGATTTAACAAAATATTCAGTGCAGATTTTTAAATTAAAAAAGCAGAGTTCCATTCTTTTCAGTTTCATGGTGTTCTTTATCTCCACTGATAATATTTTATCAGTGGGCCTACTTTGGCCTCCCAAAATGCTGGGATTACAGGCATGAGTCACCACACCTACCTGATAATGTATTGTTGCGCATTATAGGAAATAACCTCATATATATTCTTTTTTTTTTTTTTTGAAACAAAGTCTTGCTCTGTTGTCCAGGCTGGAGTGCAATGTTGGTGCAATCATGGCTCACTTGCTGTCTCAACCTCCAGGGATCAAGGGACCCTCCCACCTCAGCCTCCCGAGTAGCTTGAACTAAAGAATGAACCACCATGCCTAGCTATGTTTTTATTCTTTTTTTTTTGGTAGAGACAGGATCTTACTATGCTGCCCAGGCTGGTCTTGTATTCCTGGGTTCAAACAATCCTCCTGGTTTAGACTCCCAAAATGCTGGGATTACAGGAATGAGTCACCACATCTACCTGATAATTTTTGTTTCGAATTATAGGAAATAACCTCTTTCTTTACCTCTTGTAAGAGGTAATCTGTCTCCACAAAATATTTCGAGTTAAAATTTATAACTTTTTTCTGATTGGTTAGACATAACCAGAAAGTCCTTGAATCCACTTATGTTGGGTCTCATGCAGTACCTTATAGAATAATGTCAAAAATGGTGTCGATTATCTCCCAGGAAAATTTTTGTATTTCTATACTATTTTACTTGAAAATTTATGTTACCTCACTGAGTCCTTATAGATGGTGTTATGGGGTGACTTGTGTCACCTCAAATTCATATTTTGAACTCTTAATCCCCAGAACCTCAGACTGTTACGGTGTTTGCAGAGACGGTCTTAAAAGAGGTAATTAAGGTTAAATAAAGTCATGTGGACCACCTTAGTCAAATCTGACTGGTGTCATCATAAGAAGAGGAAATTTGGACCCACAAGAATAGACACCAGGGACACATGGATGTGGACAAAAACCATGAGAAGACATAACAAGAAGGCAGCCATCTACAAGCCAAGGAGGGAGGCCTCACAGGAAACCTTAATCTTCAGAACTGTGAGAAAATACATTGGGTTTTCTCAATGAGTTGAGGTGAGGTTGTTCAAGCCACTCTGTGGTATTTTCTCAGTGCAGCTCTAGTAACTGAATATTGATGGGTATGTAAAGACTTTTAGCCAAAACAAACAAACACATAGCACAAAGCACTGCTTTCTTATTATGTAATTAATTAAGTTCAGTAAAGTGCAAGACAAAGTTAGATTTTCTACAATGAACATGAGCTTATTCCACATAACAAATTACACGTTTGAAGGGACCTGGAAAGGAATAGATTGGTGACCACAAGGAAAACGAAAATTAGGGCAGGTCAAAACCAGAAACACCATAACATTAACAAGAAAATCTTGGAAACCATGAAAAGAAAGTGGTTGCTCAGGGTGAACTTTCCATTACACTGGAATTTTTGGCTACATTTAAGGGCAAAGCATAGGTTGGTGGGTTTTTTGGGATTTTTTCCTAAAGACATGCTAAGGAACCTTTACTTTTGGAAATAAAGCGGCTGCAAAGGGAGCTTCAACAAAAGCTCATTTGGAGAATACTAAAACATTGCTAAAATATTCAACTTATTTTGCTATTGTTCAGTGAAGTGTTTCAAACTTTCCTACTGAGCACTTCATGTTCAATCCCTAATGCAAATAGATTCAGTTCCAATTCATTTCATCCCCATGTTTTACTTATTTGTATCCTACTGAGCGATTTTTGATGCCAGATATTCTCTTTTTCTCCTACATTTTATATTTTATCTTTTCAATTTCCCACTGAGGAGTTTGCTAGATATCCTGTCTAGCAATAAGTTACATTTAAATAAGTATCATATTTTTGGAATTCTAATGGTCAGTGACCATTCAGCTGAAAAGATAAAAAATTCTCTTTAAGATATGCACAAAGGAGTTATAAATGTGATAGATTAGTTCTGACCTTTTAATAGGATTGATTACACTATATTTTAAAATAATCCCTTAAAATCTCTGAATGTTGATGGCTGCTCATAGGAGAAAGTTGTGTTCTTTATGAGCACTACCAGATATCTATTAGTAATTAATGCTGGATTCTCATTAATGATACACAAAGGAATACATTTTGAAATTTAGTTGAAAATCTAATCAATCGAAGCTTTTTTCATGTAGGAATTATACTGAGAAAATCCTCTTTTATTCACTCATATCAAAAGTGGCAGATATCTGAATGCTGGCCTAGTGGTTTTGCATTTCTCTGTGCTTTCTGTTAAACTAAGTTCTAAGAAAGCTTTCAGTCACAACCTATTGTTTGGTAAGAAATCTTTAGACAACAGAAGAAAAGAAAAGCAATGTATTTAAAGAAGAAAAAAGATGAAATTAGATGGTGAACTTTTGAGGGAATATTAGTAGAGAGGATAAATTTCTTGTTACCTGGGAAGCAGTGCTTTCTTCATTAAACTTACACCCATAATAAAAATCCAATTTGTTTACTACTATGACTGTAATATGTATTTCCTAGGCGACATTGAACTAGAACTACAAATAGGATCACAGCAATAGCCTTAGATAGTGTCACTCTAGTTTTGCTTTTCTTCATTTTGTAGGAATTTTAGCATCCCTTTAAATGACACCTTCAAAGTTTTCTTTCTACAATTATTGCTCAAAGTATGCCATCACATTTTAATTTATTTTATATTTAAGAAAGAAATTTCTTATTCAGTAGGCAGGAGAGTGCATTGTAAAGACATTGTGGTTAATACAGCATGTGACAGCTTATGTCAATGACCAAGGGAGATAAATGATTCAATAGAATGGGAGGGCTGATTTTTGTACACAACGCTATCAAAAAATGACTTGACAAGAATTCTTGGAGAAAAGATAGAGATTAAGATTAGAGGACATGTATTTTATTGGACAAGAGTGACAAGAAGCAATTATAAATATATTGGTATATATTCCGATTGGTAGATGTGGTCTTAGGTACTAATGGAAATTATCTTCTAATTGTTCAGATTTTCCTTCAGGGAAACCAAAGGCATGTTCTTTAGAGATGAGAGACTATGCCAAAGGAAGTGATATAAGATTGAGGAGAAAGGAAAAAAATGCATAGTCGAGCGTGGAGATTGAATCCATTAGGAAGTTGAGATCTGATTATCCAGTGCCATGAAAGGCCCACATCATAAATTTAGAGTCCATTCAGCATAGTTAAATGTTTTAGTCTAGAACTATTCAGTTGCAAGACAACAGGCATAGTGCAGGTGAAGTGTGGAGATTTGTTGCATGGGTATGACAAAGAGAGTCAGAAGATTTGAGGATGTTTGCATGGGAGGGAGTCATCAGGCAATAAAAGCTGAAAAAGGAAAGAGAGGATGTAAGAAAAAAGAAGGCAGTGAAAAGGTGGTAAATCAACAAGAAGAGGTGATTAGTTTACATTGTGGAAAACAGTATGGCAATTCCTCAAGGATCTAGAACTAGATGTACCATATGACCCAGCCATCCCATTACTGGGTATATACCCAAAGGATTATAAATTATGCTGCTATAAAGACACATGCACACGTATGTTTATTGTGGCACTATTCACAATAGCAAAGACTTGGAATCAACCCAAATGTCCATCAGTGACAGACTGGATTAAGAAAATGTGGCACATATACACCATGGAATACTATGCAGCCATAAAAAAGGATGAGTTTGTGTCCTTTGTAGGGACATGGATGCAGCTGGAAACTATCATTCTTAGCAAACTATCACAAGAACAGAAAACCAAACACCGCATGTTCTCACTCATAGGTGGGAACTGAACAATGAGATCACTTGGACTCGGGAAGGGGAACATCACACACCGGGGCCTATCATGGGGAGGGGGGAGGGGGGAGGGATTGCATTGGGAGTTATACCTGATGTAAATGACGAGTTGATGGGTGCAGCACACCAACATGGCACAAGTATACATATGTAACAAACCTGCATGTTATGCACATGTACCCTACAACTTAAAGTATAATAATAAAAAAAAAAAGTGTCACCTTTATTGTTAATGACAAAGTCTAAGAAGATATGACTATGGCAGTGACTGGTGAGGCCAGATGTACAGTGTCATGATTGAGGGAGAGGCCAGGATGTAGGAAGGATTGTCTATATTAGGATTTCTCAATGTGAACACTATTCACATTTTAGGCTGGATAATCGTTTGTTGTGGGATTTCATCCTGTGCATTGCAGAATGTTTAGCAGAGTCGCTGACTTCTACTCACTGGATGTTAACAGCATCACATCCCATGCCCCAGTTGTGACAGCTTAAAATATCTCTAGACATGGCCAAATGTCTCTGAAGGAGGGCAACTCATTCCCAGTAAAGAACACCATTAGATATACATGCATATCACCCCAAAATGAAAATTGAAATGAAAATCACTAAGAATGAAAATAGGAGTGATGTTACAGAGTAACAGTAAGTCAGAGTCCAAAATTAAAAATGAAGATGTTACTGTTGGATCATGTGAGATTTAAATCAGGAATGTTGAGAATGGTGAATGAGAAGGGAGAGAGTGGTCTAGATGTGTGGAAATGAAAACCTCGGTTCCAGGACAAGAGATAAGAGGACACTGAGAGAGAAAAGGGCAATTGTTAAAGATATTCTTGAAAGAAAGGGCTGCAAGGGAATCTCTATACACAGAGGAGAGTCAGATATAGTAAGAGAAGGAAGAAAAGAAAATATGCAGAGAGAAGATGAAAGCTATGAAAGATTTTACTGATGATGAAAATAGAGTATCAGAAATGTGCAGTATTGTAGCAGGACGAGCCACAGACAAAACCTATCAGACACCGAGTTGTAGAAGGAAGCGCTTTATTCAGGTGGGAGCATCAGCAAGCTACTGCCTTAAAATCTGAGCTCCCTGAGTGCACAATTTCTGTCCCCTTTAAGGGCTCACAGCACTAAAGATTTCACGTGAAAGGGTCGTGATTGATTTGAGCAAGCAGGGGGTACGTGACAGGGGCTGCATGCACCGGTGGTCAGAGTGAAACAGAACAGGTCAGGGAGTTTCACAATGTTCTTCTATACAATGTCAGAAACACCAGTTTCTAAGTCATGAGTTGATTTTTAACTACTGGGTTTAGGCCAGGCAGACTCAGGCCTGGTTCCGGGTCTGGTGCCGGGCTGCCTGTCTTTGGTTTTACTTCATTGTTTTTTCTTAAAACAGGTACTGAGTATAAAACAATATAAAACAATATGAGAGGGTCTGTCTCTTTCCTCAGTATGAGGGTTCAGGAATCAGTTAGGGGTGAGGGACAGAAAATAAAATAGTGTGTAGAGGGGTTTATGAGAATTAGGGCTCTAGAAGAGGAGGGAAGTGACTTGGAAGGTGTTGTAGTCAAGGTGTGCAAGGATTTCTTTTAGATAAATTAACCACTAGTTTAAAGAAAACATTTTGTCTTTGTTAATCATTCTTCCCCCTCTCCTTGTAACTAAAGGATCCCCTGTATCAAGTGCTGCTCATCCCTAGTGGGTGAATGGTCTTGTACCAAAGATATATTTAACCGATAACTTTCCGTGTAAAACAGAAAGGAGACAGGTCCTCTATTGACTTGACAGGGTAGGGGAATTCAAATTCTTTTACAGCAGTTAAATTGGAAGGGAGTGTGTGTGTGTGTGTGTGTGTGTGTGTGTGTGTGTGTGTGTGTCTAGAGACCAAATTGAAATTATGTAAGGATGAAAGACACTAAAGATAGGACTGAAATGAAGGGGGACGGAAAAGTGTAAAATTCATTATGGGATAAGTAAAACAGGAGAGAAAATTAAATAACTAGTTGTATATTTGCTAATATATAAACAGCAAATCTATGCTAAAGGATTTTAGTGATACGTGAACATATTTTCTTTTAAAGAGTGGCAAATAAATTTGAAGAATAAGCAAAGCAACTTAAGGCAACGCTACAATGAACCCGTGTGTATCTTGTGCCCGAATGGCGTAATAACTCTGAACAATATAGTTCTTTTCCAATTTATTTATTTGTAGGACTATGTTTCCAGAAATCAATGATTGAAAAGTTATAATTTGACAAAATGATTTATAGTTTATATGAAAGAGAAACAGGCTAAAATTTTTGAGGAAAAATAAAAGTAGAGAGTATTACACTTTCAGATATTAAAATATATATGTAGAACAACTAAACCAGTGTGCTTTAATAGGCCAGTTGAGTGGGTTTTCTAAAAATAGATCACAGACTATCCCAAAGATATAAAGCAATGGGATTTGGTATAAGGATAGATGTAGAGATCAATGAAATATAACTGACATAAAATCAATGCAATGGAATTGTATTTACCCAGAAATAAACCTGTGTATTTGTAGTTAGTTGGTTTTTTGGCAAAGATGCCAGGATGACTAAATGTAGAAAGAAGAGTCTTTTCAGCAAATAACTCTGGGACAACTAGATAATCACAAGAATGAAAATGTACCCTTTTAAAATGCCATATCCAAGAATTAACTCAAAATAAATCAGAGATATAAATGTAAGAGCTAAACCTATAAAGCTCTTAGAATAAAAGACAGGAGTAAATTTTCATGACCCATCTTCAATGGTTCTTTAGATATGACATCAAAATCATAAGCAACAAAAGAAAAATTAGATAAACCGAATTGCATCAAAATTAAAAACTTTTGTGCTTCAAAGGATGCCAGCAGGGAATGAAAAGACAACACACAGAATTGGAGAAAATATTTGCAAATCATATATCTGATAAATGACTAGTGTTTAGAAAACAAACAACTAGATAATACAAGACAAATATCTTATTAAAACTGAGGAAAGGATCTAAATATCCAAAGAAGATAGACAAATAGTCAGTAAATACATAAAAGGTGCTCAACATCGTTAGATGTTAGGAAATGAAAAATCAAAAACAGGAGATACCGCTTCACATCCATTAGGAAGGCTGCAGTAAAACAGAGAGAGAGAGAGAGAGAGAGAGAGAGAGAGAGAGAGAATAGCAAGTATTGGTGAGAATGTGAATACGTTGAAACTCTCCTTAATCGTTGGTTGAAATACACTGGGGCAGCCACTTTGGGAAACAGCTTGGCAGTCCTTAAAATAATTAAACATAGAGTTACCATATGACCCAGCAATTCCACTCCTACGCATACAGGCAAGAGAAATGAAAGTATGTGTACACAAAAACTTGTACCTCATATTCACAGTGGCATTATTCATAATAGTTAAAAAGTAGAAATAACCCAAATGTCTATCAACTGATGAATGGGTAACATAAGAATGTAATATAGTATTATTCATAATAAAGAAGAATAAAGTAGTGATGAGTGCTATATGCTAACATGAATAAACTTTGAAAATATTTGTGTAGTGTGTGAAAAATTATGTAGTGAGCATATTATTTCTCTAATAGTAGCTTTGTTTCCTGACTCCAGTGGTACTGCCCAAAATACAGGAAATGTTGTTCCCTATTGCATTGTTGAATGGCCACGCTATGAACTCTCGTTGCCTCACACTACGAGAGTTAGTGTGAAAGAAATAATTAGTGAAAGAAATAATCACTACTGAAGGTAATCACCTAACTAAATCTAGTTGGTGTTCAATTTTTAGAACTGCTTTATGTCATTCAAAATAATGGATTTTTAAAAGTCAAACTTAAGACTCTATTCATGTTTCTCAGGAAAATCCTATTACTTATTTTTTAAATTTTGTTATATATTTAGAAATGTTCTTTTGTCCTTAGTTTACAAAAAAGATATTTTAAAACATTACATTGTATATGTGGATTGTCAAGTCATCATTGTAGTTTTTTCTTTATATGTGTTATATATTTGGAATTAATATTACTAATCACAGAAAAATTTATACATCAGTTAAAATAAACAATGGGAGTGGACTTCCAGTTTTAACACCCACATATAACAGGCTTGGAAGTCAATCCCATCTTTACAACAAAGAAACACTTGACACACTGAAAAAGTTATTGACTGAAAGTCAATAACTTTTCCTGGACCCTTCAGAGAACTGATGTCAAAAGGCTAATGGCTGACCTGAAAGGTGGAGAGAAACTCACTCAGAGTAACACAATTGAGATCTTCTTACCTAGAAGAGAAGCCAAGAAACCATAAATAAGTAGGGACACACATATGATCACTTTGGCAAGTTACTGGAGGCCAAGTGTGTGGACTAGCCTGAGAGTGAGAAAGTCCTGGGAGCTACAGTCCCAGGAGACTTCTTCATTTGTGGTCATTACCTTCAGGAACTCCCCAGGGCTCTCATGGTGAAGATTTGACAAAGATATTCCGGCAGGTCTGATAGAGAGAGGGAAGCATAATTATTGTGAAGTATATTCTGACCCTTCTTCATTAAAATGGCCTTATTTCAAAGCCTACTCCATCTGCAGGAATTTTACAACTCCTTCTGGGTTTCCTGTCTCATCTAAGGGAGAAATATATCATAGTCAACAGGGGCCAAGGATTCAAGGAAATATATTTGAAATACCAGGGGAGACAGTAGGGGGATGGCAAAGAAAGATATCACTAGAGAAATATGAATGAATGTCACAGTCCTGAGACACACACCCACAAAAGACTGACACTTAGTAGAAATATTACAGAATGCCCCCCACATCCCACACCTTACTACCACACCAAAAGGGCCCCTGTATAATAACAATGGATTATATATGGATTATATCAGAAAAAGTCAAAAGATAAATGCTTCTTTCTTCAATGGTGTGTACTCATAAAGCCCCAAATCACAAGAGGACCAATAAAAAATAAGAGGAAACTAGAAGACTTTGAATCTCTGACACCTGCATCTACAATACACACTAAACACACCCTAAAATAGCCAGATCAACAAAAATCTTTACACTATACAATGTACTTCCATTCCTAATAGCTGATACGTTTGAATTTCAGCAACAACAACAAAAAACGAGACATATGAAGAGGCAAGACAACTCACATTCTAGAGAGACAAAGCAATAATCAAAACCATATTCACATATAACACAGATATTGGATTTATTAGAGAGGTAATTTCAAATAACTACAATTAACATGTTCACAGTTATAATGGATAAACTAGATAGCCTGCAAGAGCATATAAGTAATATAAGGAGAGATGTGGAATTTGAAGAAAGATTTTAAAAGAACTGATAGAAATAAAAAACTGTAACATAAAATAATGCTTTTGATGGGCTTATTAATAGACTTGATATGGCCAAAAAAAAAATTGGTGAGGTTGATTGACAATAAAGACTTCTTAAAACTGAATTGAAAAATATATTAGAAAAGCCAAGCATCCAACAACTGTGGAATTTCAAAAGGTGTAAAGTATGCCTAGCTGAGTTATCAGAAGTACAAGAAAGAGACAACAGAGGAGAAATATGTAAAATAGTAATGGTGAAATTTTTTTCAGAATTAAGGATGGACACTAAACTTAAAGGCAAAACATAAAGCTATCAATCTATTAGAAATAAACAGAAGAATATCTTTAGGACCGAGGGCTAGGCAAAAAGTTCACATACGTGACACCAAAAATACAACCCATAAAAGAAAAATTGGCAAATTGAACCACATAATATTAAAAATTTTTTTCTGTGAAGGACCCTGTTATGAGGCTGAAAAAAATAGGTGAGAAGAAATACCTGCAAACCATATATCTGATAAAGGACTAGTTTCTAGAATATATTTTACAAAAACTCAATAGTAAAGAAATAAGTATTCCATTTAAAAACTGGGCAAAAGACATGAACATTTTAAGCAAGAGGATGTTCAAATGGCATATAAACAAAGGAGACCATGTTAAACATTGTCAGAGGACTTTAAGAACAATAATTAAGGATGCTGTGGAAATATAGGGTACTTTTTTTTTTAACAAAAATAAACACCTCCCAATAGGAAAGCAGTTTATTGGGAACTATGCATACTACCTGTTTTTGGCTTGGGTTAATATTTGAAAACTCAAAGGCTTTGGTTTTTAAAACCCATTAGTGCTGGCTGCTAATGGCTCATCAGTGATTATCTCTCCACAAGTTTCCCTAGGCTAAAGAGAGTATCCTTGCCAAAGGTTGCCCCCCTTAGGATGGGGGAAGGCAGCCTGTAGCCAAAGATGAATAGTTGTGTGGGTAGAAAGGACTGAACTCCTTGCCTCAATTGGGATGATTCCTGGGGGCCAGAACTCCCCATGGGATCTGCTGAGGTCTTTGTTGTGACTGCATCCCATCCCATCTTAGAGACATCTCTATGGCATGCAAAGGCACTTTCTGTTGAGATGGGAGGTTTTGTCCAATACCCTATAAAAAGGGCTTGGCAGGAATAAGAAGACCTAGTCAATACTACAGGATAATTGATCTCTTCCAACTCTAGCTCATAAATCCTACTCACTGTATGGTGGCCAATATCTTTTGTCATTTTTAATATTTTAGTTTACTTTAAAATTGTTTTTCAATAATGTGAATAGGAATAATTTGCAGAATAGCCAACTACATTTGATGAAAGAACTGAACTGCCTGTACTTTCCCTAATTGTATTACTTGTTCTACCTTACTTTGCTATTTCAAAATAAATTCTTTTTGTCAAATTAGTGAGATAATTTTCCCATCATATTAGAATAATGTTATCTAAACCTAATGATTTTCAATGCTTATTTTGAAAAATATTCACTTTGCTACATTTTATTAGTAGGTATTTTACAAATTCTCCATTACTACTTAATTGTGCAAAATGCTCTTGCCTACTTTTCTTATTAAAGTCAGGTTTCAAAATGAATTCAAAACCTTAGCATTTAAAAATAATTATTAATTTCATGCCTACTTGCTTTCTAGGTGTTTTACTCCTGATATATTTATATAGATCCTGCCTATTCTTTTCATCCTTTAAATAGCATTAACTGCGTTTTCACTGTTCTCATGTTTATTTGCGGATCTCAAAAATTGTCTTGCATCCTAACTTTCCTCCTCTAACCACAACAATCCCGATTTTCATCATTAGGTTTTCAAAAGATTACTTTTTGGACCACTGAAAAGGATTATTTGGTTTTTCTAAATTATACACTTGAGGAATATACATATGTTATAATTGTGTAAACATGGGTTTTTCTCTCCCTTTATCTACAGAAATGTTGGCTAACATCTGCACCAAGTCCATAGTCAAAACTTCACTTTCTAATGTCTTTAGATAGTTTTCTAACATTTCAAACCATTTAACACCAGAAAGTGATTTAAAAATTATTTATTAACATAAAAATTATTTATCCCATCAATAGGTGGGTATTTCTGATTTATTTTTTAAATTATCCTCTAATTATCCTTATTTTTTCTCCTTAAAATCAGGTTATTTAAGAAATATATACATCATAAATGTATTTTCTGGTATTCTTCATGTAATATTGAGTTTCAGGGCTAGAAAGGACTTTAAAAGTCCTCCAATTATATCACGATACAATGCAGTTTGCATTCTTAAGAAACCCTTAGCTGGCTGGGCACGGTGGCTCATGCCTGTAATCCCAACACTTCGGGAGGCCAAGGCTAGTGGATCACGAGGTCAAGAGATCGAGACCATCCTGGCTAACATGGAGAAACCCCAACTTTACTAAAAATACAAAAATTAGCTGGGTATGGTGGCATGCACCTATAATCCCAGTTACTCTGGAGGCCAAAGCAGGAGAATCACTTGAACCCAGGAGGTGGAGGTTGCAGTGAGCCAACTGCACTCTAGCCTGAGACTCCGTCTCAAAAACAAAAACAAAAACAAAACAAAATAAAAAAGAAACCCTTAGCCTCAGGCTCCATTCACACACTCACCTCTCATATGATATTGTAATTGCCTCTTAAGGTTTTTCAATTTTCCATGCTGGCATCAGTCAGTCTCCCAAATGCAAATGTCATTGTATGGCATTTGTTGAACGTTGTTTATTGTCCTATTTCTACATTTTTCACTCCTTCCGTATCTGCAACTTTAGCTCTACAAATTTACATTTTTCTCTATAGTTCTCTACCCAAAGATAGAATATTTTCAAGAAATAACTCTATGATCTTATTGTCAGAGACAAACTTTGAGCTGTTACATCAGTGAAAAAACTCAGGTGGTCAATGCCAATGGTTGGATGTAGAATAATTGTCTATATCACTCTATGTCCAAGTCAGGCATTTGAAAGAAAATAAGAAAAAAGAAGCACAGATCTCTAAAATAGATATGCCATGATTGAAAGCATCCCAACCTATGCATGCATGAAAGGGGAGTGACATAGTAGGGTAGGAAGGAATATAGGAAAAAATGTTTGTTTGGATGTCCAATTTTCAAGCAAGTTCTTCCACTGAACTATTTAGTCTTCTGAATGCTACTTGTTTATTAAATGTTTATGATAAAATACATATAAAATTTATCTTTTTAATATTTATACTTATGTTTTTTCTAATAGCTTTATAGTCATACACCTCATTTTTAGGTATTTGATCCTTTTTTACACAGTTAATTTTTATGCTGTGATATAGGATCCTACTTATTTCACACATGGATATACAGTTTTCCCAGAACCTTTCTCAAAAAACACTCTTTTCTTCATTGTATGGTCTTGACATCCTTGTTGAAAATCCATTGATCTTAGATATATGGGATTATTTCTGGAAACATTAATTTATATGCCAATCCTTATGACAGTACCACATAGATTACTGTAGCTTTGCATTAGATTTTGAAATTGGGAACTCTGAGTCATCTAACATTGTTCTTTTGTTTGTTTGTTTTGCGTATTTGGGGTTCCTTGCAAATCTACGTGAATTTTAGAGGCAGCTTTATCATATCTGAAAAACAAAGGCTGGCTTCTGGGTCAAGATGACAGCCTAGAGCTGCTCATGTGCACCACTCCGATGGACAGGAAACAAAAGGGCCAGTGAACACTGATCCTGCAGGCCAGTCCCCTGAGAAACCATGTCAGGACCCAACAAGGTAGCAGGGGACTCAAGGAGCAGAAAGCACAGCATGGAGCCAGGAGAACCTCTGCAATATGAGAAGGAAGGAATGAATGAGAGCCCAGTGGGGGATTCACACTCTCCACAGGGACTTGTGGGAATGTGAGAATCCCCCTGTCACCCCTGTGCCCCCTCACTATGCTTCTAGACTGAGGCAGAGAACCTCCCAGATGTTTTGTGAAGGAAACTTTTGAGTCCAAGGGGACATCTACAAGGCTAGGCCCCAGAGAAACTAGTGCTGGTACCATAGTTGCAACAGAGGCCACAGTTGCAGTGCAGTGCAGTGCAGTACCTGGGAGGAGTAAGATTGCTCCACCCCTCTTGCCAGACAAGGCTTAGCGCTAGCTTTTGGTCCAGTGTTCCCAATTCTGTCTGAACTCAGCTAGTAGCTATAGCCTCTGTTTTCCTAGAAAGCACTTGGATGGCAGGGCAGGTGACCCCACTCACCCCTGTCACTGGAACCCAGACAGGCAACACCCGCTGGAGCTTCCAATCCAGTGGTCCTACTTTTGTGTGGATTCACCTGGAGAGGGGCATGCAGGCTCCTGCTGTTCCAGGAAACACATGGATAGCAGGGAGAGTGACCCAATCTACCTTGACACTAGTAGCCAGGTGGTTTCACTTTCTAGGACTTCCAGCCCAGCAGTCCCTCTTCTGCATGAGCTCAGCTGGAGGGCACAACCTCCTGTTGTCCTGCAAAACACCCAGATGGGTAACTCCATCCACCCTCACCTCTCATAGCCAGGCGAGACATGCCTGCTAGAGCTTTTAGTCCAATGGTCCTACTTCTGCCTGAATTTACTGAGGGATGTAGCTTCTTCTTGCCCTGGAAAAACCCAAATTGCAGGGTGGGAAACTCCAGCCATCCGCACCTCTGGTAGCCAGATAGGCCACATCTGCTAGAGCTTTCAGCTCAGTGGTCTTGCTTCTGTCAGAACTCTGTTGGCAGGTGCAACAGTGTGTTCTCCCAGGAAACACTTGAATAGCAGAATAGGACTGAGCTGGCAAGGATATGACCTGTCTGCCAACTGTAGCCCCTGCCTAAGGAAGACCTGTGGACCACAACATCCAGCAAAATAAACATAGGCACAGCATCAGTAATCAGAAGTGCTCCTCCTAGATTCAGGAGTAGATTAGAATCAAAGCCAGTTGGCTGAAACCACCTTGTACAACAATCGAACCCCCAAGGGCATCAAACAGGATAAAAGCATGAAATAAAACCCATCCAAAGAACAACACTTCAAAGACTGAAGGCACATTAGCCCACACAGATGAGAAACACACACACACACACACACACACACACACACACACACACACAGTGTAAGAATTCTGGCAACTCAAAAAGCTAAGTGTTTTCTTACCTCCAAATAACCACACTAGTTCCCCAGCAATGGTACTTAACCAGGCTGAAATGGCTGAAATATCAATAACAGAATTCAGAATATGAATAGGAATGAAAATCACCAATATTCAGGAGAAAGTTGAAACCCAACCCAAGGAATCTAACCAATACAATAAAATATACAGGAGATAACAGACAAAATGACCATTTTAAGAAAGAATGAAACTCTAAACTGATAAAGCTGAAAAGCTCACTTCATGAATTTTATAATACAATTGCATGTAGTAACAGTAGAATCAAACAAGCCAAGGAAAGAATCTGAGAGCTAAAAAGATAGGTTCTCTGAAATAACTCAGGCAAAAATAAAGAAAAAAGAATAAAGAAGAATGAACAAAAACTGAGAAATATAAGATTTTGTAAAAAGAACAAATCTATGATTCATTGGCATCCATGAAACAGTGGGAGAGAAAGCAAGCAACTAGAAAAGCATATTTGAGGATGTTATCTACAAACATTTCTCCAACCTCACTGCAGAGGCCAACATTCAAATCCAGAAAATGCAGAAACACCCTGAGAGATACTATCCATGAGGCCAATCTTGAAGACACATGGTCATCATATTCTCCAAAGTCAAAATGAAAGAAAAAAATGTTAAAGGCAGGTAGAGAGGAGGAGCAAGTCATCTACAAAGGGAACCCCATTAGGCTAATAGTGGATCTTTCAGAGAAACCCCACAAACCAGACAAGATTGGGGGCCTATATTCAGCATTTTTAAAGAAAATAATCCACCAATAATTTCATGTCTTCCCAAACTAAGTTTCAGAAACAAAGGAAAAAGATCCTTTTTAGACAAGCAAATGCTAAGGGAATTTATTACCACTAGACCTGCCTTGCAAGAGGTCATTAAGGGAGTACTAAATATCGAAAGGAAATACCCTTACCAGCCACCACAAAAACATAGTCAAGTACATAAACCATTGAAACTGTAAAGCAACCACACAATGAATACTGCATAATAACTAGCTAACAACATGATGACAGGATCAAACCCGCACATATTAATATTAACCTTGAATGTAAATGGGCTAAATGCACCAATTAAAAGGCACAGAGTGGCAAGTTGGATGAAGAAGCAAGATCTAACTGTATACTATCTAAAACAGACCCATCTTACATGAAATGACACCCATAGGCTCAAAGTAAAAGGATGGAGATAAATTTATCAAGCAAATGGAAAACAGAAAAAGACAGGGATTCGAATTCTAATTCCAGATAAAACTGACTTTAAACCAACAATTACGAAAATAGGGAAAGAAGGGTGTTACATAATGGTAAAGGGTTCAAATCAACAAGAATACTTAACTATTTTGAATATGCACCCAACAAAGGAGCACCCATATTTATAAAGCAAGTTCTCAGAGACCTACACGGAGACTTAGATAAGCACTCAGTAATAGTGGGAGACTTCCATATTACACTGATAGTATTAGATCATTGAGGCAGAAAACTAACAAAGATATTTGAAACCTGAACTCAATGTTTAACCAAATGGGCCTAACAAACCACTATAGAACGATCCACACAAAACCAACAGAGTATGTATTATTCTTATCTGCACATGGCACATATTCTAAAATCAACCACCTAATAGAACATAAAACAATCCTCAGCAAATTGAAAAACAATGAAATCATACCAACCACACTCTTGGACCACAGCACAATAAAAATAGAAATCATTCATAAGAAAATTGCTCAAAACCATAAAATTACATGGAAATTAAACAGTCTGCTCCTGAAAGTTGTTTAAATAAACAATAAAATTAAGGCAGAGATCAAGAAATTCTTTGAAACTAATGAGAATAAAGATACAATATATCAGAATCTCTGGGAAACAGCTAAAGCACTGTTAAAAGGGAAGTTGATAGCATTAAATGTCCACATAAAAAAAATTAGAAAGATCCCAAATTAACAACCTAACATCACACTGAGAGAATCTAGAGAAAGAAGAGCAAACCAGAGAATCTAGAGAAAGAAGAGCAAACCAACTTCAAAGCAATCAGGAGGCAACAGATAACCAAAACCAGAGCTGACATGAAGGAAATTGATTTTAAAAAAATGCAAAATATAATTGAATGCATGAATTTGTTTTTTGAAAGAATAAATAAGATTACCTGACTGCTACCTAGACTAATAAAGAAAAAAGACAGAAGATTCAAATAAACACAATCAGAAATAAAAAAGGAGACATTACCACTGAGCCTGCTGAAATACAAGAAAACCCTCAGAGACGGCTATGAGGACTTCTATGCACACAAACTAGAAAAGCTAAAAGAAATTAATAAATTCTTGGGAAAGCAGAACTTCGTAATATTAAACAAAGAAGAAACTGAATCCCTAAACAGAATGATAACAGGTTTCAAGTTTGAATCCATAATAAAAAGCCCACCAACCAGAAAAAGAGCCCAAGACCAGATGTATTCACAGCTGAGTTCTACTGGATGTATAAAGAAAAGCTGGTACTATTCCAGTAGAAACTATTCCAAAAAACTGAGGAGGAGGGACTTATTTCTAACTCATTATATGAGTCCAGCATCACTCAGATACCAAAACCTGTCAGAGGCACAACAAAAAAGAAAACTTCAGGCCAAACAGAAATGCAAAGATCCTCAACAAAATGCTAACAAACTGAATTCACCAGCACATCAAAAGCTAATCCACTATGATCAAGTGGGCTTTATTCCTGGGATACAAGGTTGGTTCAACATACGCAAATCAAATCAATAAACATGATTTATTACATAAACAGAACTAAAAAGATACTGCATAATCATTTCAACAGATGCAGAAAATTATTTTAATAAAATTTAATATCTATGTTAAAATAAACCCCCAACAAATTAGGCAATTCAGGAGCATGCCTCAAAATAATAAGAGTTGTCTATGACAAACCCACAGTCAACATCATACTGAATGGGCAAAAGCTAGAAGCATTCCTCTTGGAAAGCAGAGTAAGACAAGGATGCCTGCTCTCACCACTCCTATTCAACACGGTACTAGAAGTCCTAGCCATAGCAAGCAGGCAAGAAAAAATAAAAGGCATTCATATAGGAAGAAAGAAAGTCACGCTATCTTTGCTTGTAGATGATACGATTTTATAGAATCATATAGAAACTCCCTCGTCTCTGCCCCAAAGCTCCTAGATGTAATAAAACAACTTCAGCAAAGTTTCAGGATGCAAAACCATTGCATAAAAATCAGTAGCATTTCTGTACATCAACAACTTCCTAGCTAAGAACCAAATCGAGAATGTGATCCCATTCACAATAGTGACAAAAAGAATAAAATGCCCAGGAGTACAGCTCACCAGGGAGGTAAATGATCTCTACAATGACAAGTATATAAAACTACTCAATGAAATCATAGATGACAAAAACAAATAGAAAAACATTATATGCTCACTGTTTGGAAGAATCAATATTGTTAAAATAGCCATACTGTCCAAAGGAATTTACAGATTCAATGCTATTCCTATCAAACTACCAATGACATTCTTCATAGAATTGGAAAAATCTATTTTAAAATTCCTATGGAACCAAAAGGGAGTTTGAATAGCCACAGCAATCCTAAGCAAAAAGAACGTAGCTGAAAGCATCATGTTATCCAACTTCAAACTATACTGCAAGGCTTACAGTGACCAAAACAGCATGGAACTGGCACAAAAACAGACACATAAACCAGTGAAACAGAACAGATAGTCTAGAAATAAAGTTGCACACCTACAATTGTCTGTTATTCAATGAAGATGACAAAAATAACCAGTTGGGAAAGGACTCCCTCTTCAGTAAATGGTACCAGGATAACTAGCTGGCCATATGAAAAAGATGGAAACTGGACCCCTTCCTTACACCATATACAAAAGTCAACTTAAGATGGATTAAAACTTAAAATGTAAGACTTAAAAGTATAAAACCTCTAAAATATAACTTAGGAAATACTATTCTGGATGTAGACCCGGACAAACATTTCATGATGAAAACTCCAAAAGCAATTTGCTGCAAAAAACAAACAAACAAACAAAAACAAACAAAAAACAAAAAAACAAAAAAAGTATGAACTAATTAAACTAAAGAGCTTCTGAACAGCAAAACAAACTATCAGTAAAGTAAATAGTCTACAGAGTGAAAGAAAACATTTGCAAACTATGCATCCAACAAAGTGTAATATCAAGAATCTACAAGAAACAAACTAATCAACAAGCAAAAAACCATAACCCCATTTAAAAGTGGGCAAAATAAATGTACAGACACTTTTCAAAAGAAGACATATGTGTGGCCAATAAACACATAAAAATGCTCAACGTCACTAATAATTAGAAAAATGGAAATCAAAATCACAATGAGATACCATCTCACACCAAGAATGGTTATTACTGAAAAGTCAAAAAATAACTGATGCTGGCAAGGTTGTTGAGAAAAGAGAATACATACACTGAGGATGGGAATGTAAGTTAGTTCTCACTAACTAACTTATACATTATGGAAAACAGTATGGCAATTTCTCAAAGACCTAAAAACAGAAATTCCATTCCATCCAGCAATCCCATTATTGGGTATGTACCCAAAGGAATACACATTGCTCTACTATATAGACACATGCATGCATATGTTCATCACAGGACAATTTACAATAGCAAAGACATGGAATCAACCTAAATGCCCATCAATGATAGACTGGATAAAGAAAATATGGTACATATACACAATGGAGTACTATGCAGCCATCAAAAAGAATGAGATCATGTCCTCATGGATGGAGCTGGAGGCCATTATTCTAAATGAAGTAATGCAGAAACAGAAAACCAAATACTGTATGTTCTCATTTATAAGTGGGAGCTAAACACGAATGCAAAGAAGGGAGTAGACATGGATGCCAAGAAGGGAGCAACAGACACCAGGGCATTACTGAGGGTAGACGTTGGGAGGAGGGAGAGGATCAAAAAACTACTTACTGGGCACTGTGCTTACCACCTGGGTAACAAAATAATATGTACTCCAAACCACCGTGACACACAATTTACCTATATAACAAACTTGCACATGTACTCTTGAACCTAAAATACTAATTTTTAAAAGACTTGGAAGAGAAATTCCCCATGATTTTGGGAAAGCAGGGTTTTCCAGTTAAAATGTCAGAGTGACCCTTTGCTCTGACTGATTCACTGAGCAACTGCACAATCTCCCATTGACTTATGTGCATATCCAGCCTAGTATGACTTCACTGTTGTTATAAACAAGCACAGTGCCTTAAACTAACAAATGGCCACATTATTAAATCAATTGTTCCAAAAAGGGAAAAAATAGAGAATAAAGAAAAGATTATGCTGCAAAAAAAAAAAAAAAAAAAAATTTGATAGGCACTGCATTAAAAGTGTGTGGTTCACTTTGGAGTATTGCCATCTTAATAATATTAAATTTTCCAATTAATGAATAAGTGATGATGTTCCACTTATTTAAGCCTTCTTTATACTTACCTAGCAAAATATTAGTTTTCAGTGTAAAAGTCTTATATCTTCTAGTTAAATGTACTCCCAATTATTTTATTCTTTTGATGCTATTATAAAGGGATTTTAAAAAATTTCCTTTTTGAATTCTTCATAGCTAGTATATGAAACTGATTTGTTTCCTTATAAAGGTTTAATTTTAGATATTTTTCAAAGAATTTATAATTGACATATGATTGTTAATTTTATGGGGTAAAATGTGATGTTTTGGTACATATATACATTATATAATGATCAAATCAAGGTAATTAGTATATTTATATCCCTAAACATTTACCATTTCTTTAGGATGAGAATATTCAAAAAATCTTTTTTTTTTTTTTTTTTTTTTTGCCATTTTGGAGTATACATTATTGTTAAGCCCAGTGATCCTATTATGCAATAGAAACACCAGAACTTATTTCTCCTATCTAACTGCATCTTTGTACCTGCTGACCAATTTGTCCTCATCTCCCTCTCCCAACCACCCTCCCCATTCTCTGATAACCATTATTCTACTCCCTTCTTCTATGAGAACAACATTTTAGATTCCACATGTGAGTGAGAACATGTAGTATTTGTCTTTCTTGGTTTGGCTTATTTACTTAACATAATGTCCTACAGGTTCATTCATGTTGCCAACCATGACAGAATTTCATTCTTTCTTATAGATGAATAGTATTCCATTGTGTATATATAACAAATTTTCTTTAATTGTTCATCTGTTAATGAACATTTAGGATGATTTTATATCATGGCTATTATGAATAGGGCTGCAATAAACATAGGAGTGTAGTTATCTCTTCAAAATACCAATTTCATTTCCTTTGGCTACATACCCAGTAGTGGTATTGTTGAATCATATGGTAATTCTGTTTTTAATTTTTTGAAGAACATGCATACTTTTCCACAATTGCTGTTCTAATTTACATTCCCATCAGCAGAATGTAAGGGCTCCCCTTTCTCCACATCCTCATCAATCCCTGTTAACTTTTGATTTTTTTCATAGCATTCATTGTGACTAGATGAAGGTGACATCTCATTTCGGTTTTAGTTTGTATTTCCCTGATGATTAGCGATGTTGAGCATTTATTCCTACATCTGTTGTCCATTTGCATGTCTTCTTTTGAGAAATGTCTATTCAGGTCTTTGGCCCATTTTAAAATCAGGTTATTTGTACTTTTGTTGTTCGGTTGTTTGAGTTCCTTATATATTTTGGATATTAACTCTTCATCAAATGTACGATTTCTCATAGGAAGAAAGATAAAATGTGGACGGGGGAGAGGGCTAAAAGAGAATGCAAACAGTGGGGCTGTAACCTTCTTACAACCATAACATACTTATACCTGGCACAGCACAGGGCACAAAGTGGGCTCTCTTTTATAGGTTGTCTCTTTTGTTTATTGGTTGTTTCCTTTGTTGTGCAGAAGCTTTTTAGTTTGAGTTAATCCCATTTGTCTACACTGGATTTTGTTGTTTGTGCTTTTGAAGTTTTATCCAAAAACTTCCTGCCTAGAAGATTTTCCCCTATGTTTTCTTCTACTAGTTTTGCAGCTTGAGGTCTCAACGCCTTTAACCCATTTTGAATTGGTTTTTGTATACAGTGAGAGATAAGGATCTATTTTTTTTCTTCTACTTATGCTTGTTCAGTTTTTCCAGCACTATTTATTGAAGAGATTGCACTTTTCCCATTTTGTGTACTTGGTACCTTTGTTGAAAATCAATAAACTGTAAATAAGTGGGTTTGTTTCTAGGCTTTCTATTTTGCTCCATTACTCTATGTCTGTTTTTATGACAGCATTTTTGTACTTTGTTTACTATAGGTTTGTGGTATGTTTTGAAGTTGGATAGTGTGATGTCACCAGCTGCATCTGTGTGTGTCTGTGTGTGTTTCTGAAGACTGCTTTGTGTGGTCTTTTTTTTATGGTTCCATAAAAATTTTAAGATTTTTTTCTATTTCTTTGAAAAATGTCATTGGTACTTCCATAGAGATTGCATTGAATTTGTGGATGACTTTAAGTAATATGTACATTTTAACAATATTTTTACAATTTATGAACATGGAATATCCATATTTTTCTATGTCTTCAGTATTTCATCAATGGTTTATAGTTTTTATTATTGAGATCTTTCATCTTCTTGATTAAATTTGTTCCTATGATGTTTTTTGTGGCTCCTGTATGATATAGAATTACTTTCTGGATTCATTTTTCAGATAATTTGCTATTGGCATATACAAATGCAACTGATTTTTGTATGTCGATTTTGTACCCTGTGACTTCAATGAATTTATGTATTAGGTGTAATAGTTTTTGGTGGAATCTTTGAGGTTCTCTGTACATAAGATCACATCGTCTGTAAACAGGGACAACCTGACTTCCTCCATTTAAGGTTGGATGTCTTTCATTTCTTTCTCTTGCCTAATTGCTCTGGCTAGAACTTACAAGTGATTTTTGTCTGTTGGTCTTCTCTCTTGTAACATTGCTGAATTTGTTAATTAGCTCTAATAAGTTCTGGTATAAATCCTTTAGAATTTTCTCTATGTAACACAATGTATCTCTAAAGACAGTTTTACTTTTTCCTTTCTAATTTGGAGGCTTTTTATATCTTTATTTATTCTCACTGTTCTGCATAAAACTACAATTACAATGTTGAAAAGAGGTGAGAACAGAGGATGCTCTTGTCTTGCTTCTGAACTTAGGGTAAAGTTTTTCTCCATTTGATTATAATGTTAACTATGAGTTTTAAAATACGCACCCTTAAAATATTGAGAAAGAATCTGTGTATTACTAGTTTTCTGAGTGGGTTTTTTCATGAAAGAGTGTTGGATTTTGTCAAGATTTTTTTGCACTAGTTGAGATGATTATATATATATATATATATTTAATTTTTCTTTCATTCTAATGATATGGTTTATTGTATTGATTTCATTCATTCTTGGAATAAATCCCACTTGGTCATATTATTTTAATATGCGGCTGGATTTCATTTGCCAGTTTTTATTGAGAATGTTTTGCACCTATATTCATGAGGGATTTTTGTTTGTAATTTTCTTTTCTTATGTCTTTGATTTAGTATTAGAGTAATGCTGGCCTCCTAGAATGAGTTAAAAAGAGTTTTATTTATTTTTTGGAAGAATTCATTTAGGATTTGTGTTAATTCTTCTTTTAATGTTTGGTAGAATTCACCAGGGAAGCCATCTAGTCCTTAGCTTTCCTTTGTTAGGAGGTTTCTGTTTTCTGTTTTTATTTTAGACCTAGGGGGCACATGTGCAGGTTTGTTACACGGGCATATTGCATGATGCTGAGGTTTGGAGTATAGCTTCTGTCCCTCAGGTTGTGAGAATAGTACCCAATAGGCGCTTTTTCAAACCATACCCCTTTCCCTCCTTCCACCCTCTGGCAGTCCTAGTGTCTATTATTCCCATATTTACGTTTATTTCTGTTCAACGCTTAGCTCCCACATGTAACTGAGAATAGGCAGTATTTGGTTTTCTGTTTCTGCATTAATTTCCATAGGATTATGGCCTCCAGCTGCATCCATGTTGCTGCAAAGAACATGATTTCAATCATTTTTGTGGCTGCATAGCATTCCATGGTTTACATGCACCACACTTTCTTTATCCAATCCATTTTTGATGGGCACCTATGTTGATTCCATGTCTTTGCTATTGTAAAGAGCATAGTGATAAACATACAGAGTGCATGTGCCATTTATTGATTTATTTTCCTTTGGTTATATAATCAGTAATGGTATTAAGAGGTTAAATGGTAGCTCTGTTTTAAGTTACTTGAAAAATCTCCATATTGCTTTCCACAGTGACTGAACTAATATACCTTCCCACAAAAAATGTGTAAGTGTTCCCTTTTCCCATAGCCTCACCAGCATCTGCTTTTTTTTTTTTTTTTTTTTTTTTACTTTTTAATAATAGCTATTACAACTGGTGTGAGATGCCATCTTATTGTGGTTTTTATTTGCATTTCTCTGATGATTAGTGATATTAGCAGTTTTTCACGTGTGTCTTGGCTGGGCTGCTTGTATGACTTCTTTTGAGAAGTGTCGTTGCCCTTTTTTTTTTTTTTTTGAGATGGTGTCTCACTTTGTTGCCAAGCTGGAGTACAGTGGCGCAATCTCGGCTCATTGCAATCTCTGCCTCCCGGGTTCAAGTGATTCCCCTGCCTCAGCCTCCCAAGTAGCTGGGATTACAGGTATGTGCCACCACACCCATCTAATTTTCGTATTTTTAGTAGAGACAGGGGTCTCACCATGTTGGCCAGGACAGTCTCAATCTCCTGACCTCGTGATCTGCCTGCCTCGGCCTCCCAAAGTGCTGGGATTACAGGTGTGAGCCACCGCACCCGGCCCTTTCCCATTTTTTAAATGAGGTTGTTCATTGCTTATTGATTAAATTCCATATAGATTCTGCATATTAGCATTTGTCAGATGCATAGTTTCTGAACTTTTCTTCTACTCTTTAGGTTGTCTGTTTACTTTGTTGACAGTTTCTTTTGTATGCAGAAGCTCCTCAGTTTAATTAGGTCCCACTTGTCAATTTTTGTTTCTGTTGCAATTGCTTTTGTGGGCTTGGGCGAAAATTGTTTGCCAAGGGCAATGTCAAGAAGGGTATTTCCTAGGTTTTCTTCAAGGATTTTTATAGTTTAAGGTCTTACATTTAAATATTTAAATCATCTCAAGTTCATTTTTGTATGTGGTGAATGGTAGGGTCTAGTTTCGTTTTGCATGTGGCTAGCCAGTTATCCTGGTACCATTCATTGAATAGGGAGTCCTTTGGTAGGTTTCTGATTACTGATTCAATCTCATACTTGTTATAAATCTATGCAGATTTTTATTTCCTCTGGAGTTAGTTTGAATAGTTTCTGTGTTTTTAGGAATCTGTCCATTTTATCTAGGTTATCTATCATAGTATTTTGCTATAAAACTTTTTATTTCTGCAAGATCAGCACTAATGCCTTCACTTTTATTTCTGATGGTGGTAATTTGATTATTCACTTGTTTCTTATTCAGTCTAACTTAATATTTGTCAATTTTACTGATCTTTCCAAAAGACAACTTCTCATTTTATTGAATTTCGGTGTTGTCCTGAATTCTCTATTTTGTTCCTATCTGCTCCATTTTGTTGGTTTACTTACCCTTTCTTCCCTTCTGCTAGCTTTGGTTTAGTTTGCTCTTTTTTCCTAGTTCTTTGAGAAATAAAGGTAGGTTATTAATTTGGTATCTTTCTTCATTTTTAATGTAGGTATTTACAGGTATAAATTCCCTTCCAAGACATATAAAGCTAATACATTTTGTATGTTGTATTTTGTTTTTGTCTCAAAATAAAATATTCCTAATTTCTCTGTGATTTCTTTTTTGACCATTTTTTGTCTGAGTGTATTGTTTAATTTCCACATACTTGTGAATTTTCTAGTTTTCTTCCTGATATTGATTTCTAGTTTTACTCCAGCTTATTGGAGAATAAACTTCATATGTTTTCAAAATTTTAAATTTTGAGATGTATTTTGTGACCTAATATACAGCTATGTTAAAAATGTTTTATGTAAACTTAATACAAAAAGTGTATTTGCTCTGACTTGATAAGGTGTTTTGTACATGTCTGTTTAGTTCTAGTTTGTTTACTGTGTTTTTACAATTCTGTAGTTTCTTATTCATGTTCTTTTACAATTCTTTATATATTGTTAAAAGTAGGATATTGACATTTCTAACTATTATTGTAGAAATGTCTGTTTTCCTCTTTACTTTTATCAATTGAAGGGGCTCTGTTGCTAGGTGTCTATGTGTTTGTAATTATTATATCTTCTTGGTGATTGACCCTTTAACCAATTTGTACATTTTTTATCGCCTTTTGTAATTTTTGATGTAAAATCTATTTTGTTTGATATCATTAAAGCTACCCTAGCAATCTTTTTGTTACTATTTCTATGGTACTTTTTTTTTTTTTTTTTTTTAAATCATTTTGCCTTCAGCCTATTTGTGTCTTTGGATCTAAAATAAGTATTTTAGATAGAATATCGTTGAATGATTGTTTATATTAAATCTACCACTCTTGTCTTTAACTAGAGAGTTTAATCAATTTCCCTTTAATGACTAAGAAAGAGTGACTTACTGCTTCCATTTTGCTCTTTGTTTTTAATACGTCATATCTATTTTTTCCTGTTTCCTCCTTATTGCCTTCTTTAGCATTAAATTAATTTTAATTAATAGATTTTATATTTAGAACCTTTTTAGGTTGGTAGAAAAATTGAGCTGGTAGTGCAGAAAATTCCCACCTTTTCCCCCATTCATAGTTTCCCCAATTTTAAAAACCTTGCATTAGTGTCGTACGTTTGTTAAAGTTGATGAACCAATATTGATACATTATTATTAACTAAAGTCCATAGTTTGCATTAGGGTTCACTCTATGTGTTCTATAATTCTACTACTTTTGACAAATGTATAATGTCACATAGTCACCATTATCGTTTCATACAAAATACTTTCACTTCCCTAAAACTCCATGTGCTTCAACTGTCTATCCTCTCTACTTTTCTAACTAAATTTGCAACCAGTGGTCTTTTTACTGTCTCTATAGTTTTTCCTTTTCTAGAATGTCATATAGAACCATACAGAACCAATTTAAAATGGCTTGTTTTAATTAGAAGTATACATTTAAGCTTCTTCTATGTCTTTTCATGGTTTCATATAGCTCATTTCTTTTTATTATTGAATAATATTTTATTGTATAGCTGTATCAGAGTTTTTTTATCCATTCAACATTTGAGTAATGTGTTGTATGCTTTCAGTTTTGGCAATTATGAATAAAATTTTTGTAAGCATCATTGTCTTTTTATTCTCTTAGCAGTGTCTTTCACAAAGCAGAAGTGTTTAAATTAATGAAGTCTAACTTATTAACTTTTGTTCATGGATTGTGCTTTTGGTGTCTTACCTAAAACACATCGTAAAACCCAAGGTCATCTAGATTTTCTCCTGTTATCTTCTAGAAGTTTTATAGTTTTGTGCCTTACATGTAGGTCTATGATACATTTTGAATTAAGTTTTGTAAAAGTTGTAAGGTCTATATCTAGGTTCTTACATTTTGCTTTTTGCCTGTGGATGTCTTGTCACAGCATCATGTGTCGAGAAGGTTTATTTTTCTCCATTGAATTGCCATTACTCCTTCATCAAAGAGCAGTTTACACTATTTGTGTGAGTCAATTTCTGGGCTTATAAATCCGTTTGAAGGCCCTTTGTTTTCTCTTCCTTTACAGTTTTCATCTTTCAGTGGTAGTGTTTCCTTTTGTGCAGGTGACAGTGTCATGCTTTTGTTGTTGTTTCCTCATGTTTATCAACTTATTTTAGAGGCAATGGAACGACACAGGAAAGAGTGTGGGCCTAGAGAGAGAGATTCTTTGTTTCAAGTCCTGTCTCTGCCACTTAGTAGCCATATGAAGATGTGGAGGTGATTTAACTAATTCATGAAAAAGAGAATAGGAAAACGTATTTCAGAAGGCAACTGACATGATTAAGTTGAAGGTAATGGACTGGGATGTTGGAGAACTCCTCTTCTGCAAAGACAAGGGAAAGAGACATGAATGGTTGTGAGAAACTTGACTATTAAGGCTCAGTTTTATAAATCAAAGGTGGAACCTGGGATATCTTTTCAGCTACCTTGGTCTGGCTCTTTTAAGTCAGATTGTTTTTCCTTTTTTTACTTCCTTTATATTAAAATCATGAAAATAATTTTTGTGTGTGAATGCTGGGATTTTATAAAAACATTCGGCTTCATCAACATCTTCTGTTCTGTATCTACATGTTACCTGCTTTGTGCTTGGGGTTGATAAAAGTGAAGGAAACCTGGTCTTTAGGTCTGTGTGATTATTTCAGAAGGCATCTTAGCTGAGGAGGAATTCATTGTATTCAAACAAGGCACTATGCATTTGCCAGAGGTGGAACATTTCTGCCAACTCTTAAATAATCTCACTGTAAGAACAAAAATAAGATGGTTTGTAAAACTGTTGTAGCATGTTTCAAGGGTGGTAAAAATTCCCATGCTTTATGTGCTGTTAATTCAAGATCTTGGGGAGATTCTTTGTTAGAACAGGTAATCATCAATCCTTTAGATTTAGCTAATTGACATTAGCAACTCCCAACGGGCTTACTTTCTGAAGTCCCAATAGATAAACCCAATGCCATGGATCATATTGAACCATTTTATTTGTTGTGCATTTCTACTTTCAGTGTCATTAGGATGTTGCTCATTTTCTAAGGAAGCCTCCATCTGTAATGAAATGTCATTGTTAATGAAATCAGGAAACCTTTAATGTTATTTAATCTGTGTAAAAGAAAATCAATATTTAGAGTGGAACATGTCAAAGAATGTATACCTGGGTAATTCTGACAATTTAGAATACTAAAAAATTAATATTGGCAATATTTTTTGAACTCTTAGTAAATCAAATGCATCACTCTGTCTTTATATATCAAAATAAGCCACTTTCTCATTGCATTCAGCTTTTTGTTACAGTGTTACACTATGTTACCAGTGTATATTAGATCCAGTAGTATATTAGATCCAACCCAATATACTACTAGACAGTAAGAGTGACTCAAAAACAGATATAAAATAGAAGTACCACAGAAAGATTGTGATTTAGAGTCAACATTTCTGTTATAAAATGTAGATAAAACTATCCTTTCAGTATCATTTTTATGAATTATAGAATAAGGTGTGAAATAATTCTGTAAGAAATTGTGCATTAATTAATCTATTAATTATAACGTGGTAGTCTGGCTATCAGTGTAGTCTGATTGAAGTTATATCTGAATTTAAATGTGAATCTTGCATTTATTATCCACATACTTTTTTTCTTTTAAACTTTTATTTTATGTTCAAGGTGTACACTTGCAGGTTTGTTACATGAGTAAATTGCATGCAGCTGGGGTTTGGTGTACAAATGATTTCATCACCCAGGTAGTGAGTATAATATCAGATCTTCACTCTCCTCTCACTTTCTACCCGCAAGTATCCCCTCGTGTCTATTATTCCAATCTTTGTGTCTATTGGTACTCAATGTTTAGCTCCCACTTACAAGTGAGAACCTGTGTTATTTGGTTTTCTGTTCCTGCATTAATTTGCTTAAAATAATGGCCTCTCTAGTTGCATCCATATTACTGTAAAGGACAGGATTTCATTCTTTTTGGCTGCATAGTATTTCATGGTGTAAAATACAATATCCCTTCATGTTAAAAATCTTCATTACACGAAGAACTGAAGGAACATAACTCAAAACAATAAGAGCAATCTATTACTCTTATTCTGAAGCCCACATTGAGCATCATACTGAATGGGGAAAAGCCAGAAACATTCCCCTTGAGAACCAGAACAAGATAAGAATGCTCAGTCTCACCACTCCTTATCAATATGGTATTGAAAGTCCTGGCCATAGCAATTAGGCAAGAGAAAGAAATAAAGTGCATTTAAATAGGAAGAGAGGAAGTAAAATGATATCTATTCACAGACAGTATGACTCTATAGAAAATCCCATAGTCTGTCCAAAGGCTTCTAGAACTGGTAAACAACTTTAATAAAGTTTCAGTATAAAAAAATTCAATGTACAAAAATCAGTAACATTTCATATACAACTAACGTCCAAGCTGAGAACCAAATCAAGCACACAATCTCATTCATAGTAGCCACAAAAAGAACAAAATACCTAGGAATACAGCTAATCAGGGAGGTGAATGATCTCTACAATGAGAATTACAAAACATTGCTCAAAGAAATTACAGATGACACAAACGAAAAAATCTTCCATACTAATGGATTAGAAGAATCAATATTGTTAAAATGGCCATACTGCCCAAATCAATTCATAGATCAAATCTTATTTCCATCAAACTACCAATGTCATTTTTCACAGAATTAGAGAGAACTATTCTAAAATTATGGAATTTAAACAAGCCAAAGTAGCCAAAGTATCCTAAGCAAAAGGAGCAAAGCTGGAGGCATCACATTACCTGACTTCAAGCTATACTGCAAGGCTACAGTAACCAAAACAGCAGTTTGCTGATACAAAAACAGACATGTAGACCAATGGAACAGGTTAGAGAACTCAGAGGTAAAGGCATACACTTGCAACCATCTGACCTTTGGTAAAGTTGACAATAACAAGCACTGTGGGAAGTACTTCCTATCAATAATTGGTACTGGGATAACTGGCTGGCCATATTCAGAACATTGAAACTGGACCCCTTCCTTTTACCATATGTGTTAGTTCATTTTCACACTGCTGATAAAGACATACCTGAGACTGGGCAATTTACAAAAGAAAGAGGTTTATTGGCCTTACAGTTCCACATAGCTGAGGAGGCCTCACAATCATGGTGGAAGGTGAAAGGCAAGGAGGAGCAAGTCACATCTTACCTGGATGGTGGCAGGCAAGGAGAGATTTTGTGCAAGGAAACTCCGTTTTCAAAACCATCAGATCTTGTGAGGCTCATCCACTATCATGAAAACAGAGCAGGAAAGATCCACCCCCATAATTCAGTCATCTTCCACTTGGTTCCTCCCACTACACATGTGAATTGTGGGAGTTACAATTCAAGATGAGATTTGTGTGGGGACATGTCAAATCATATCACCATATATAAAAATCAATTCAAGATGGATTAAAGGCTTAAATGTAGGACCTCAAACTATAAAAACCCTAGAAGAAAACCTATGAAATATCATTCTGGACGTAGACCTGGGCAAAAACTTTGTGACAGAGTCTCCAAAAACAATTGCAACAAAAACAACAATAGATAATGGGACCTAATTAAACTAAAGAGCACAGCAAAAGAAACCATCAACAGAGTAAACAGATGGCATTCAGAATGGAAGAAAATATTTGCAAACTTTGCATCTGACAATGGTCTAATATCCAAAATCTATAAGGAACTTAAACAATTCAACAAGAAAAACAACAACAACAACAACATCCCCATTGAAAAACGGGCAAAGGATATGAACAGAGACATCTCAGAAGACACACATGTGACCAACAAGCATATGAAAAAATGCTCAACATCACTAGTGAGTCGTTAGAGAAATGCAAATCAAAACCACAACGAGATACCATCTCACACCAGTTAGAAAACCTATTATTAAAAAGTCAGAAGAAACATACATTTTAAAAACTGCCTAACCTATTTGACCAATGTATACTTTAGTAATAGTCTTTTAAAATAAAGTTATGAAGTTGCTATGGCAATTAAGAGAGAAAGTGTGTGAAACATTCTAATATATCTCATTAAATACATCAGGGGTCAAATAGTTCATCTCTCTGCACATTCTTCACTTATTAATCATAATAGTTTTAATGTCAATATGTACTTAATGAATAAGTAACTGAGCAATTAGCATTTTTTTCTGATAAAAATTAAGATCATCTAATGATCTTCAATGGCAATTATGACAGGCAGAACTTAGAATAAAATATAACAAACGTAAAAGGAGACACTGTATTTCAGAATCATAAATATTTTAAATTATTATAAAGCATAATTAATTTTATAAAGAAATCCCTAAAATCCCAGATCAAGATGAAACCAATGAATCTACCTGTGACACAGTTGACGGTATAAGCATTTTCAGAGGTTTCAAATCTCTGAAATTTTCTACATAGCTGTATTGAGTTATGTTTAAAACAACCAAAAAGAAAAACCTGCAAAAAAATTCAAAATTGTTTGGAATAAACATATTGTTTTATGTTGTTATTTTGAGTTCATATTGTTATTCTGATACTATTGTGGGTGTATTACGGCATAAGAGAAATGACTATGTCAGTTCCGTTGAGAACTAGGATTTTCAGCACAAGAAAAGAAAGAGAAGAAATAATATTTGTGAGGCTTGTATAACCCTGTATTCCTGAAATCAATTCAGAAGTATAATTATTAATTCATATTAAGTTTATTCCTTAAAAATTTGATTTCCTAGCTCTATCCACTGAAACTACCTAGATACCATGCCTATTTCAGTAGCAAAGAGCATCCCTAGTGCCCATATTGTAAATTCTAAGTACAATTCTTCACTAAGACGAGCTAACACTTCTCATTCAAAAAGCTATCTGCGTCAGGGCAAGAAATGTACGTGCAAGACCTATGACATTTCATCATACTGCATAGCAAGGATGTACTCAAGGACTTCTAGGAACATAGCTAAAAAGATTTAATATCCCATGCAAGGAGAATCTCTGTAACCAATGGTGAATCAAGTTTCGGCTTCAGTTAGAAAATGCTGCCATCAATTGCAGCCCCTTTGTTAAACCCCATAATATTATCACAAAGTAATAAAATAATAGACCCATTGATCACCTTTGAAAGATACTAATTGTACAACTCATCAATCAAAAAATGCATAGATAAAGGGAAAATATCAAGTGTTTAACTTGTGTCTTCTTGTTTTTGCCTGGTTATGCTTCAGGGCAACCAACCAGATGATGAGTACAAATTTATCTTTAAAGAAGCATTCCAGATAATAAATGAAAAAGAAACAGTAAATAAGAACATGACTATTTTTAACACATAATAAAGGATCGGCGAATTATTTAACAGGCACTAATATCACACACATATAAAGAGTGTTATCTGGATTATGTGCGCTCTGTTGGAAGAGAACAACCTATAAAGAGTTATTGCAAAAAAAAGCCAGAATCATATAGAGCTTGATATATATGTTTATTACAAATAAGCAGACAGAGGAAAAATGATGAATGACACCTTGGAGATGTATCAGAAAAAGGCAGGCCATGAGATACTCTACAAGACAATTGACCTTTTTGGTATCAGAAAATAACAGCTAGAGAAGATGTAATATGGAGTAAGACCCTGTAAATTGAAAGAGACTTAACAGATGTCAAGTAACTGCATCCTATAGACCTTCTTAGATTGTGACTTAAATAAACTGTACAAAAATACTGAGTTTATTTGTATAAGACTAATTAATTTTCCCACCAAAAAACCAAGTATGGAAACTGAAAAAAAAAACCAAAAAACAAAAAAAACCCAAAACTGTTTAAGGCAATAGAGAGTAACCAATACAGTCATTACTTAAAGGCCTACCATTCTGAAAAGCAGCAATTACATCTAGTACTGGCAAGAATGTAGGCTAAATACAACACTTACGTCTTGATGCCTAGGATAGAACTGATGTAACCACGCTGGAACTTCCAAACTAAACCTATGTATACCCTATTACTGAGTGCTATGTGAAACTATCTAAATGTACATCAACATGAGGACAGACTAAGTAAATAGACTATTTTGTAGTTAGAAAACAGAGCAAAGATAAAGAATGAACTACGGCTTATATGCAATACCATGGATAAAACTCAAAGGCAAAATGTTGAGCAAACAAAACCAGGCACAAAAGAGTAAAACTGTATAATTCTAATCATCAAAAACAAGCAAAACTAACATAGTGGTATTTGAGATCACAATAGTAGTTCTCTATGAATATACGACATTTTATTGATGGGACATGAGGAAACCATCTGAATAAAGGAAATATTGTAAGGTTTGGTGGTTTCATGGCATTTTGACGAGGGAATGAATAAATTAAAAGAAAATGTAAAATTAAATAAATTATGAATTAATTTGGAAAGTTGAATTCTGATTAGACATTTGATTTAAGAAACTATTTTCTATTTCAAAAGTTGAGATAATGGTGGTGGTGTCATATTAAACAGGTTCTTGCCATTTAACTATACACATTTAGATATGTACAGCTCAAATGGTATGATATCTGGGATTTGCTTCATGATAATCTGAAAACAGAGTCCCAAAATATACAAAGCAGACAGTGACAGCATTGAATGGATAAATTCTTCAACAAGAATATTTGGAGATTTTAATATACCACATTCAGTAGTGTTTAGAACAACTACACAGATCAACAAGAAAAACAAGACCTGAGCAGCACTATAAACCAGCTAGACCTAACAGATACTTAGAGAGCACTTCATGCGACAAGATGACAAGAAGCATTCCCAGCTGAACCATATGCTAGACCATAAAACCGGACTCAACTAACTTAAAATACTTGAAACCATGCAAAGCACATGTTTTCTAACTGTTAAGTAGTTAGATAGACATAAGAAGCTGGGAGGGGATGAGAGAAGATATCAGAAGGGCTGTCACTAAGACAGGTCCTGGCCCATCTAAGTTCAGCGCCAAGATCACCCTAACTCCACCCTAACAGATGGAGTTTGTGGTAAAGTCTGTGGCTAGTGATAGAGGTAGGAGACAGTCAAATGCTGCCCAGGTCATTGTACACAGGGGGCTTGCCTAAACGTGCCCATGGTGAAAAATTCTGTCCCTTAACACATGCGTAGTAAGGGAAATAAATCAATGTGGAGTGGCTCAGACTAAGGGCCTGCATGTGCAGTGGGAGAATGGGGTGGAGTCACCCGGAATTTGCACCTTATGCAAGAGAGGAGCAGGGCCTCTTCAGTGCACATGTGGTGGCCTGGTGTTCAATTCTATAAGTTGGAAAACCTGGGTGCAGGCCCCTCTTTTTGTTGAGAGTGTTCCTTTTTGCTTAATAATTCTGCTCTTTTTACTTTTCAATGTGTCGACATGCCTAATTTTTCCTGGTTGTGAGACAAGAACCTCAATTTTAGCTGAACTACAGAGCAAAAAGTCCTGCATCACTAGCACATCCTGGAGAAAAAAAGAACTGGAGCATGGATTAACAATCCCCTAAAGGGGCATAGGTCCAGTCCATCTGGGCTGGAACGCCAGGTAACCCTATCCTCATTATACAGTGATTATAATAAAATATACATGTGCTTTGGCCCCCTTGAATGGGCTTTCCTTAATGAATTACAGATAAAAACATGCACAATTTAACTTCAGTTATATAACCACAAACTCCCCGTCAAATGACATCATCCTGTTACTCAAACCCAGTTCAAGCCTCACCTTCTGCCCACAAACTGGATAAAAGCACACTGAACTCTGTAAAGAGGGTCTGGTTTCTGTGAAGTGAAATCAGCCCACTCTCTCTCTGAGAATTTATTACTGTGCTTTAATAAATTTTGCTTTGAGCTTGAATTTTGGTGTTAGTTTGCAATTCTTTGCTCACTACCACAAGAACTGAGATTGCTGATCCAGAACTCTAGCTCTGTTTATCTCCTTGGTTAAAGAATTCATCCTAATGCAGAATCCCCCAGTAACATAACCACAATGCAATGAAATTAGAAATTAATAACAGAAGTAAAGCGGGATGTTTGCAAATATGTAGAAATTAATAATCCACTCCTAAATAACCAATCTCAGAAAGAAATCACAAGGGAAATTAAATTAAATGAATAAAAATGGAAAGTAAAATTTACAGGATTAACTAAAAGGGTGCTTACAGGGAAATTTATACCTGCAGACTCCTATTTTATTTTTTTTAAAGAGCTGTATCTCCTCATTTTTCTTACCCTCCTGAGTTCCTGTAACCACCTTTCTACTCTTTGTTTTTACGTGTTTGAATTTTTTAGATTCCACATGTAAGTGCGCTCATGCAGTAGTTTTCTTTATCTGCCTGACTTATTTCACTTAACATCATGCCCTCTAGTTTCATCCATGTTACCTTAATGACAGGATCTCCTGTTTAAAGCTGAAAAAATATCTCATTGTATACATATATATTATATATAATATACAATATGTATACATCTATCCACATTCCATTGTATATACATTACAGCTTCTTTATCCATTCATCCACCAACAAACACTTAGATTGTTTCCATATTTTAGCTAGTGCCAAAATATTAGTTAACCAGATGAAATGGACAAGTTTCTAGAAGGACACAAATCATAGCAACAGACTCTAGAAGAAACAAAAAAATCTGAATATACGTGTAACAAGTAAAAAAACCGAGTTAGTAATCAAAATATTACCTGAAATAAAAGCCCAGAGTCAACTTCATTAAGGAATTCCGTGTCCAGAATTTACTCCTTTTGGTGGGTTCTTCGTCTCACTGACTTCAACAACGAAGACGTGGACCTTGCGGTGAGCATTACAGCTCTTAAAGGTGGCACATCTGGAGTTGTTTTTTCCTCCCAGTGGGTTCATAGTCTTGCTGACTTCAGGAGTGAAGCTGCAGACCCTCGTGATGAGTGTTACAGCTCTTAAAGGTGGTGCAGACCCAAAGAGTGAGCAGCAAGATTTATGATGAAGAGTGAAAGAACAAAGCTTCCACCGCTTGGAAGGGGACCTCAGTTGGTTGCTGCTGCTGGCTGGGGTGGCCAGCTTTTATTCCCTTATTTGGCCCCGCCCACGTCCTGCTGATTGACCCATTTTACAGAGTGCTGATTGCTCCATTTTACAGAGCACTGACTGGTCCATTTTACAGAGTACTGATTGGTGCGTTTTTACAGAGTGCTAACTGGTGCATTTACAATCCTTTAGTTAGACACAGAGCGCTGATTGGTGCATTTACAATCCTTTAGCTAGACACAAAAGTTCTTCAAGTCCCCACCCTACCCAGAAGCCCAGCTGGCTTCACTTCTCAACTCCACCGAATATTTTAAGACAAACTAACACCAATCCTTCTTGAACTCTTCCCAAAAATAGAGGAGGGACACATTTCAACCCATTCTATAAGGCCAGTGTTACCTGACACCAAAATCTGGCAAAAACCTTGAAAAGAAAACTGTAGAACAATAGCTCCTATGAATATAGACACAAAGATCCTCAACAAAATACTTGCAAACTGAATCCAGCAACACGTAAAAAAGATGATATGCCATGACCAAGTGAGATTTAGAAGACGCAAGATTAGTCCTACATACAAAATAAAGTGATTTAATACACTGAATTCATAGAATAAAGGACAAAAAATCACGTAGACATATAATATAGATCAATGGAATACAATTTACAGTCCGTAATAAATACATACATACAACTATAGCCAATTGATTTTCAACAATGGTCCTGAGACCATTCAATGGGGGAAAAATAGTTTCTCAAAAATGTAAGCAAAGATTACTCATGTAACTCAACCATTCCACTTCCAGGACTAAACCCAAAGAAGTTGAAAATGTATGTTCACATGAAAACCTGTACACAAGTGTTCTTAGAAAACAAATAAGTGGAAACAACACAAATGTCCTTCAATTGATGAATAGATAAAATATGAAATATCCCTTTGGAATGATATGAAAAGAATGAAGTACTGAAACATGCTTTAATGTGGATGAACTTTGACAACATTGTATTAAGTGACACACTCAGAAGCAAAATATCACATGTCATATGATTCTATGTACATGATGTTCAAAGCAGACAATTCATAAACACGAAAATAGGCTAGTGGCTGCCAAGAGTTGGAGGGAGGAGTTAAAGAGAGTCACTGCTAACAGCTATACAGTTTTTTTTTGGGGGGGGGGGTGATGGTGACATCAAACTAGTGAACATACTGAAAACATACGAAATTATATATGTTAAAACAGTGAAATTTATGATGTGTGAATTATGTCTCAATATAACAAAAAATAATATGGACTGGGGTGTTAGATTCTAGAGGACCACAAATTAAACAAGATTGATAATGAATTAATCACATTGTATTATTATTTTACCTTCTGTGTATTTGGAAATTTTATGACAAAAATAAGTATTTAACTAGCAAAACATTATTTGCAGAGGTCGCATAGAAATGTGTAAATATTTAATTCCCATAATGGTTCCTAATTTTGTAACACACTTGTACTAAACATCCAAATGGAATTGAAATGTTGTAGCTAATTCATTGGAAAATGAAAGCTTTACAAATGAACCAGCAGACACCTAGAAATCTTGATTCTGGAATCTGGACCTACATAGTCTATTTATCGCTATCATTTCAATTCCTCTTTATGTCATCCCAGTATCTATTTCATTCCCCGTGAAGATTTTAATCTATGGTATCCTGGCCATTTTACATATGAAATTGCTATACGCTACATTCCACCTATAAGTTTTAAAAATATTTTGACAGAAAGTATATAGTGCATTTTTAAGATGTTTTGAGTTTTGTCTGAGAATCAAAATCTAATAGAAAAAAGTGATAAGCACTCTAAAAATTTTTACATCCAAATAACAAAGTTAATTTGTTGACTATAATTGTAACATAACATAGCAATAAAGTAACTCTGTAATTCTGCTGATCTTTACCTACCCATATTATTTAAATATATGGATGAATGAAACATTTATATCTAACACACTAAGTTTTCAGCCAAGTGGCAGGCACATTTTATGAAAAATGAAAAATTTATTTCAGCATCTGCCTGCTTCCAAATAGCCAGATGTTTTTCATTAGACAACAAAACTTCCAACAAATTTAACATTAATACCTTTATCACCCATCAGGAGATTTTAATCTCTCCTTCTGAATAATCAAAACCAAGCAACATGCATAAACACTAAATTAAATGTCCAGCCCCTCAAAATGTTACGGAGTCTTTGGTGGAGTTATTGTATCACTTCCAAGTTAGGTACATCAAAATAGTGTTTGGAGAGTTTCTGAAGAATACCTTTACTTAAGCTATTTTGTACCTGGCAGAATAAAACTGGAATTGCATTCCTCATTATATTCTTTATCACATGGTTACCTAAATTATACATAAATGAATTACATAGCGAAAGTATTTTGGAAAGATAAAGTGAACCTTATTAAATACCTCTAATTTTCTAGGTACATTGCTAATCGATATGTTTTAGGATCACCTGCATCATACATACCCGAGGTGGCAATTTTAAAGTGTACCACTGCAGACACAGTGAACCCAAGTCTCTAGAGAAAGGCTGCAAAATTGCATTAAAAAGATAGTGAGACTGAAGTGCTGTGATGTTTCACATTTTTAATAATTAGGTTTTCACTTCTGATAAACATGCAAGTAAGAAATAATTAGAGATAAAGAAATAAAACCTCAAATTTTATCTTAACAATCGGACCTAGTAAATGGCAGATCCAACTAAAAACAGTGTCTTCTGAGTTCTAAAACATGTGGTGTTTAATCTCTGCACAGATAAATTTTGTATTATATATTCTTGAGAAATGTTTTATATCTGTTTGTTTATAGGTATATTTTTGCTTTTTGGAACAAAGTGAAGCAGTTTATATTTTTACATAGTTGGTTATGTTCTTTCTCTTAAAAAATCATTATCTTTGAATTGCAAATAGAGACATCATTAATGAGGTTAGCAAGTGGCATTTACTCTTAAGTCTGCCACATGATACGACAATTCAAGCGTATATGTTGAATTCTGAGGTCTTGAGCTGAAATTTAAAGGGAGAAAATAAATCAAAATTCAAAGCATAATATACATTAGCTTTGAAAAGAAATATTGCCATGAACAAGCCAGAAACTCTGCTACATTTCTAAGACAGTTCAATTATGTTAAAAAAAAAACAAGTTAAAAAAGTTTGACACCATTTTACATTAATTTTAAGAACATGCAGCAACACTGTGGTTTTTGAATTCATGCATTTCTGTTAGGTTCATAAAAATGCATGTAAAAAATATGTACCAATTTCAGTGCAGAAAATAGTGGCTTCCCCTAAAGAAGACTGAAAAGTTGTGAAAAAATTTCTGTCTTAAAATTCTATTAAAAAAAAGAACAACAACCACCCAGAATTGAATACAGCAGCACCTACATTTATTAAATGTGGAGAGCAAGTAGGTGGCTATTAACTGCATTTTCCTTCGCATTGTACTAGATACAGCAGGATCCTTTCCCTAGTAAGCAGTTGAGAAGGCTTTTATGCTGTTTAGAGAGAGAAGGCATTTCACTCTTAGCTGACATGAGAATCATGGAGAAAACTTGCTCACTACAACAGTTAATTGCTCACTACAACAGTTAAATTTTTTAATCCATTACCGATTTGGGGTTAGAGCCATCATTTCCTTCTCACAGATATTTGAAGCTCTAGACAAAAAAAAAAAAAAAAAAAAAAAAAAAAACTTTGTTAAAATTTCAGTGTCCCAACAGAGCCTGGGAAGACCAATGGTCAGTCATCAGGGGTCAAATAGCAACCATAGGAAGGATTTCAGGAGCTGCGGAGACTACTACACTAGAGTAGCACTTCATGGGTTGTGCCCACATACACTCTTCACTTCTACAGATAATGTGAAATACAGCAGGATCCTTGTCAAAGCACAGCGAGCCCAGGATCATTTCTACCAGTGCCAAAAGTGAAGCAGCTAATTTGGGACTGCTGGGATTGTTATAAACTAATTTGGACTTCGTAGCAGAGCAATGTGATTCTTTGCTCAACCAAGTCTCCCTCTGCCTTAGGGAGTCAGTTTAGACACATACCACAGAGCATGAAATAAAATCTGTGAGTGCATCAGGGTGAAAGAAAACTGGTGTCACTGCAGTTGGAAAATGGTCTATCATGAAGCCAGAAGTATAGGCAAGAGACAGATTGTGCAGAGACTTGTGGACAAGAAGTGACTTGTTACTTATTCAAATAGCAAAGGAAAGAACCATAGCAGTTTAAGCAAAGGAAAGATACAGACAAACTGATACACCAAAAGATTAAATTATTCCCTGAAGATCACACAGATAAATGGTAAAGAGATATTCAAATTAAGAAAGTCTGACTCTGGAATCCACTATAACTACCAAGTGAATTAAGAATTTAGACATCTTTAGGAAGAGAATCTTTCTGACTTGATGATTTATATGGGGTGTAAGGAAGAAGGGAATGTCAAGAAGTTGGGAAACATAATTCACATTTCTGGTTCTGTGCAGACTCATTTCACATGTTTTTTGCTAAGATTAGAAAATGTGTACATAATACCACGCAGTGCATGGGGAACTCATTATCAGAAAATACAATTTATGAATGTAGTTTTCAGATCCTTTCTTCTGTTCCAACATAATTTTTTTATAGGTCACGTAGTCAGTAAGCAAGTGGTTTTTCTGGTTTCCAAAATATGAACAGATGACAGCATTCCTATTTTTAAAATTTCAACTTAATATGAAGATCCCACTGTGAACTCATTTCTCACATTGCCTATCATTTATTTTTAATCTAAGTGAATTAAAAGCCATAAAGCTGAAAATATTTTTAGTTCATTCATGTTCTTTTACAACTCAACTCTACCCGTTCACCAATCTTGTCACTTCTAACACGTATATTGCTTGGCTATCCCTGTCATTTCCATTTCCGCTGCATTTATATTGAGCTTAAAAATAAATAAATAAGAATCTTAACAGTTCTCTCATCTAATTATGGTCTTTCAATACACCCACTGCTTTCAGGCAAGAATTACAAAACCTTATTATACTTCCCATCAAGGTCTTCACACTCTGATCCCAGTTTACTGCTATAACCCAAGTCCCATTGCTCCTTCCTTCATGAAGTGTAGGCTTTGTTTACAAACCAAGTTCATGTTTCGTATTACTATGCCACATAAAGCCTTCTACAACATCACATTGATGGTATAAATCAAAATCTTTACCACAGGTAGTAAGGAATTTCCATTTTATGGTCCCTGAGTAACTTTACGATGTCTTTTTTTTTTTTTTTTTTTTTTGACAGAGTCTTGCTCTGTCGTGCAGGCTGGAGTGCAGTGATGTGATCTCGGCTCACTGCAAACTCCACCTCCTGGGTGACAGAGATTCTCCTGCCCCAGCCTCCCAGGTAGCTGGGATTACAGGCGCCAACCACCACACTGACTAATTTTTAAAGTATTTTTAGTAGAGACAGGTTTCACCATGTTGGCCAGGCTGATCTCAAACTCCTGACTTCAGGTAATCCACCTGCCTTGGCCTCCCAAAGTTCTAAGATGACAGGCGTGAGCCACTGCCCCTGGCCTATGATATCGTTTTATACCACTTTTGATCTCTCTCTTGGTGCTCCAGAAACACCAGAATTCTACCTGTTTCCTGAATACATCCTTATGCAATGGTGAATAAATGACTGGACCCCTTGTTAGTTATTCTTTATGCCTGTAAAATGTCACCTTTACATAGCCCATCCCTTCACTTCAATTTGCTTTACTCCAGCATGCCTTTTTCTTTTCTCCCTAACTGAAACATCTCCATCCACTTATGTTGCATGTATTATAACTTGATATCCCATCTGTACATGTCAATGGAATGCAAGTTTCGTTAGAGAAGAGAATTTTTCTGTTTTTTTTAACCTTCATATCTCCACTCAAAATAGTGTCTGGAAAAGATGTTCTCATACATTTTTTTTGACTAATGAATGTACCACGATGAAAGGACTGGCCAAGAATTGCAAAGGAAAAATAAAATTTTAACCATGTTTTGTCATGGACATAGAAGTTAAATTCCTGAATCAAATATTAGCAAATGAAACACACACACAATGACTAATTAAAATTTATCTGGAAATGTGGAGATGGGTTAATATCAGAAAACCAATGTATATAACCTACCATATTAATAGATTAAAGGAGAAAGTATGTGCTAATGTAGTGAAAAACAAAGATATTTCAAAATTGAAAATTAAAAGTATTGGGCAATATTTAATAATCAATATGTAAAAAACCTCATTATACTGGATAAAAGAGGATGTCTTTAATCTAATAAAAGGCATTTATCAAAGATTCATAATAAATATTATAGTTTATATTACGTATTTAAGTGCATTACTTATTAAATCAAGAAACGAAATAGAGATATCTGCTATTTCCACACTGATTCAATCAATACAACATTGGAGACCCTTGGCCATTCAGTAAGATTATAAGATATAGAAAGAAGTAGAAATTAAAGATATAAGTATTAAAAAGCCCCAAAGCTTTCCTACTTATATTGATAGAGTACAGGATTCTTTATATGAAATAGAAAATCTAAAACTCTGGCAAATAAAGAGTTTAGTGTTTCTATGTGTGTGACTGAAAACTAATTAAATATAATACAGTGTAATAGAAAATGTGCTCTCATGTGATGCCCATAATATGGTACCTAACAAAAGATCTTTTTGTCTCTACCAAAGACCTCTATGGAGAAAAGTTGAAAATAACTATATTCATAAGTAAGAAGACGCAATACTATAAATATATCCCCAAATTAATTAAAATTTAATGCATTTTCAATTCATATCCTATTTATTTAAAAAAAATGTCTGTAGTTTCTGGGGCACAGGAGGTCTTTGGTTACTTGGCTAAGTTTTTTAGTGGTGATGTTTGAGATTTTAGTGCACGCATGACCTACACAGGGTACACTGTACCTAATATGTAGTCTTTTATCCCTCACCCCCTCCCAACCTTCCCCCAAATGTCCCCAAAGTCCACTGTCTTAAGCTTGTACTCTTGCATCCTCATAGTTTAGCTCCCACTTGTGAGTGAGAACATAAAAATATCCTATTTTTTTAAAGAACTAATTTTGTAAATCCTAATGTTTATACGGAACAGTGCAGAGAAAAGAATATTTATAAAATTTTGAAGAAAAGCAAACTACAAGGTCTTGACTTAATGACAGATTTTTATGGTGATAGCTCCTGAGACAGTATTTAACCATAGATAAACAGTACAAAGTAGAAATCCCAGAGACAAGTTCATGAATATGTGGGATATTGATGAATTAATAAACAGGCATAACATGTAAAGGCTGTGGAATCCTTTTGAAGGATCTAAAAACAAATTTTATTAGAAAGAAAATGTATTTGCTTCTTTTTTTTGCTTGTTTGCTTGCTGGTTAATTTGCTTAGCACTGGAATGTCTTGGAAATTTTCACTGCAATTCTTTAAAATAGATGGTGTTTGCTAATTCAATCTCTAATAGCCTGTGGTAACTCACACACTTACACATTCCTTCCATCCTTAGGAGAAATTCTGAGACAATTCAAGAACAAAATTATTTCTTTATAGAGCCAGGACTACTGAATCTTAGAATCCCCCCTTTCAAAGGCTCATTCCCTTTCTTGTTTTCCCTCTGATGCAGTGTGATAGAGTTCAAGAAAATATTGATGTGTGGGAGACCTAAAATCCTTCAGGAAACAGCCTACGAAGAGACAAAGAGGAAAATTTTACAATCTTCTTTCATTTTAAGAGTTAACATAACGGATAAAAATAACATTCTTCAAATGCCAATCCATTTCATGGATACGGAAACTCTAAATGAAACGTTGAATCAAATATCTATGGTTGATACAAGTGCATATTTGGCAGTGGCTTTTTGTGCTCTATGTAAAATTGCTGATCCCTCCCATGATAGACAGTATCATTTCCAGTTTCGAAACTGGAAAACTGTTGCTACCAAGGTGTATTAAATACCTATGCTCACATATTTACATGAAAAACCTGGAATTTGATTTCGAGTTGCCTGTCTTCAAAGCTTGTACTATTTCCCTCCCAAATAAAAATTTATGATGGAAGGATATTCTTCTTTAAGAAAGAACAGCATCTTTGGAAGCACCTAAGTTTAACATAGAATGGAGTGTCGTTTCTTTCTGCCAATTAGGTCTATATATATATATCCCATGAGGAAATGATGACATCCATAAGCATATAAAATTAGAAAAAATGACTCAGTCTTGGCAAGAAATATTAAAGACATTTTATTTTGTGTATTAATGTCATCACACCACTTAGAAGTCAGAACAAAACCGTGAGTCCAGGAAATGGATGACTCAGAAATAAAATCCCTATCATCCAGCAGGTGAAGCTCTTACCATATGAGGAAAGTGGTACATTTCCCTAACCCTATCCTATAACAATTTCAGATACCTTTTGTTTGACATTTTCACATTTCTCTAATTGTAAGTTGGGGCATCAATCAAAACATATAAATTGGTGTTTAAAAATTAAATATCTAAAGGATAGATAACATTAAAAGTTTTCTTTTAATGTGGAAATATAAAGAATTTCCAGGAACTATAGAAAACTGAGCAATTGCATCCAAATTTCCTCCTCATATATGGACTTGGAATACTTTATACAGCATGAAAATAGAAATTAAAATCCCAGCACATTGGTAGGCCACAGTGGGAAATGTAGCTTGAACCCAGGAGTTCCAGATCGGCCTGGGCAACATAGTGAAACCTCATCTACACACCGCCGCCCCCCACCCCCTCACACACACAAATCTATCCTAGTGCTAGCGATTAGAGAAGGAGGATCTCCAAGTTCTGAAAACCTCATTTAATTTATTTTAATGCAAAGATATTTTCACACTGAAAGAAGAGTCAATACATTGGGTCAAACTGTGTTTTAAGTGAAAGAGAACTTTATAAAAATGCATAAACTTTTGCTGTGACTGGACAGGTCAGCTGCGGGGAAGTTGGGTTAAATATCAGGATAAATATCGGGCAGCATCAATGTTTCTGAAAAGTACCTTAGGTAACAACATATTCCTCCATCTTATGATTGGCACTGAAAGCCGTGTGTGTGTTTTGTTGTTGCTGTTGTTTTCTGTTTTTGTTTAGTCAGTTTACTTGCTGGCTGTCCTGACAAGCAAAGAAAGGGCAAAGGGCATCCTTGAGCAGAGAGAGAAATATGAAAGTTATGAAAAGGAAAAGAAACCATTCAGAATATAAGAAATCCCCTTTCAACTCCAAAAATAGATAAGTACAAATTTTTTCTCCAAAGAAAATAAATAGAAAAATTATCTGTCATAGGAAAACCAAGAGAGGATCAAATTAGGAACCAATATATCTACATATGTTCAAAAAAGCAAAAGAGAAGATCACTTTAAACATTGTGGCATGCAGCTTCCACACCAGAACAAAAAACATTTTGAAAAGAACAATCAAGACTCCCTGAATAGACATAAAATAAATTTAACAATATCAGAAGACAAAAATGAGATGAAGTAATACTACATCAGAAAGGACCTTAAGTGCATATGATAAAAAACAAAGAAGAGAAATAATCTATATATGCAAGTCAAAAAACAGGTTTTTTAACAATAAATTAAACATGAATATGAGAATTCTCAACATATTTTTTCTAATTTAACTTCATTGTGGTCAGAGAATATATATATTCTGCAAAATTTTTAGTTATTAGAAATACATTGGGACTCTATGACACTATTTATGGTTAATCTTTACTAGAAAAAAGTATCATACACATTTTAGAAGAATATCTATTCTGTAGCTGCTGGGTATGTGTTCTATATAAGTCAATATCAAAGAAATGAAAACATACATCACAGAAAAACCTGAGCACAAATATTCATAGCAATATTATTTACTTTAGCCAAAAGGCTAAAAAAAAAGTTTCCATCTATTGATGAATGCATAAATAAATGGTGGCATATCCATATAATGATTTATTACCGGACAATAAAAAGGATTGATACTGACACGAGCTACAACATAGATGAACTCTGTGCTAAGTGAAAGAAGCCAATCACAAAAGGTCATATATTGTATAATTCTATTTAAATAAAATACCCAGAATAGGTAAATCTGTAGAGACTGAAAGTAGATTGGTCATTGCTTAGGACTGGGTAAAGATGGGGAAGGGGATTAACTGAAAATGATTATACAATTTCTTTCTGGGTTGACAAAAATGTTCGAAAATGACATTGTGATGATGTTTGCACAACTGTGAAATACAACTAAAAATATTGACTTGTACACATTAAATAAATGAAAGGTATGATATGCGCATTATATTTCAACAAAGCTGTAAAGAAAAAAGTCAATTAGGTCAATGTATTTGATGTTCACTGAAGTATTCTATATGCCTAATGTAGTCTATTTTTTTATGAGATACTTAGAAATGAGGCTTAATATTGCTATGTTTTAGAATTTTTCTAGTTATCCCTTTAGTTTTCTAGTTTATGTTTCACATATTTCGAAGCTTTTTAATTAATTTAAATATAGGGCTATTATGTGGTTAAATAAAGTTTTGAAATTATCATCAAATGACTAAAAATATATATATAATGATATCAAATATATAACATACAATATGCTATATATTTTCCAGTTATATTACTTTGTAAAATGAGGATAAGTAAAATATTTAATACTTAGTTTAATGCTTAGTAAAATGAGAATAAAACTCCATATATTTGTATTAACAAGATTATATACCATTTTCAACATATATGCATTTGATAAGGATATATTAAAACACACAAAGAAGCACATAAAAGGTCTTAACAGACAGCTATGTGATTCATCATATATAAATATTTGTATGTTTTTCATTTAGAAAAAATAAAAATGTAATTACTTAAAACCCCCAAATTAACATAATTTTACATATGTGCCCCTATACACATATCCTGGTAAGAAATTGAAATATTAAATTTTGTGTTGAATTTTCTGGTTCCCTTGGCAGTTATATGCCTTATTTAAAAATTAACAATTTCAATTAGTAATACAGTTTTTAAGAGTAAGGAAAGCACGGTAAAGAAATTTGAGATACAGAACAAATTAAACTCATTCCTTATTCCACTAACCATTTCACAAACATCTTTTTATTTGATTTATGATACTCTTTTTATCTGTTTTATTATTTCGTAAAATATAATTTCATTCAAAAATGTAGGTTTTTACCTTCAATATTACATTGTAATATTTTACCCATATTGTTAATTATTCTTTTCAAATATTAGCAATACATATAAGGTTTAGAAATGATTAAATTTATTTTTTAAATTTTTTTAGTTTTTTGCTCTTTTTTTGTTGTCATTTGTTTTCTGAGACAGAGTCTCGCTCTCCTGCCTAGGCCGGAGTGCAGTGGTGTGATCTCGGCTCACTGCAATGGCTGCCTGCCAGGTTCAAGCAACTCTCGTGCCTCAGCCTCCTGAGTAGCTGGAATTACAGATGCGTACCACCACACTCGGCTAATGCTTGTATTTTTAGTAGAGGTGGGGTTTCACCATCAGCATTGGCCAGGCTGGTCTCGAACTCCTGACCTCAAGTGATCTGTCCACCTCGGCCTCCCAGAGTGCTGAAATTACAGGCGTCAGCTACTGCGCCTGGCCGCTTTTTTATTCTTTAAATAGTACTATACTGGACGCTTTTTTTTATCCTAAGCATTTTTGTCCTGTATTTAGTTTTTTTTTTTTTTTCTTTAATCTCAGAACTACTTTTTTTACCTTCTATTTCTTGGTGAAGTACTGCGTATGCTTAGATGTCTACAGCAGTTTATTAAGGAAGGGTCTACATCGAGTGGACTACAATGAATAAACCTATATTGATACGCAAATTAGTTATTTAAAATTTGAGATCAAGAATCAAGTAAGAGTAACGTTTTTAAAAAACGTATTAGCTATTACTTAGATTAAACCCCAAACCTATATATAAATATATATAAGCACATATATATAATGCAAATACAAATTTTTATGTGTCTGTGTATTGTCACTACTAGAATAAAATCAATGTGTCTTCATATATATTTGGGATCAGGAGGGACATTAATATTGTTATGCTATTGATAACAATATCAATTTTGGTAATCTAAAAGGTTGGCATTAACTCTGTATTAACACCCTGTATACATTTATTTGTGGATATAAATCCACCATTACAGATCAATGAAATAATTTTCTTTTAATAATTAAGTACTGTATTATTTTTATACACAGGTAATTCCAATATATTTTGGCATTGAAATTTCAGCCAACAAAAAAGATAATTTGGAATATTTTGTAAGACTCAGTATGAGAAATAATTATATTACTAGTAATCATTAATTAAAATTAAGGTCAATTTTATACAAAAGTATTTAAGAACTTCTTTATGCATTTCTTCATAAGAATATGACATGGTTAGTTAAATATGCCATTAACATTTAGCTGTTACCAATATTGCACTTACATTTTACTATGATTTAACTTAAACTTTGTTAAATAAAATAAATGTATCCCTCATTTCACAAATGATTGGCAAAATGTATCAGCCTTTTAGGACTTCATTAAGCCTAAATGACTTACTATAAAATTTATTTTCTTTTGGCTTGGTTTAAAAAGTAAAATTTTAAAGGTGACAATAGAGAAGATAAGTGTATAGGAAATGGCAATGAATTATTATTTATAGCATAATAATATATATTGGAAATTGTAGTAAAAGACTTGAGTTCTACTCTTACTTACTACACAAAACTATGTGAGTACACAAGAGGAAACAGTTCTGAACATGGAGCAATGTTTATCCTCTGGAGACATAAAAATGCAGGCTAAATGAACTTAGGTAAACTTTTACAATTATAAGTCAGAAATTAAATAATAACATCATCCAGCGTTAAAAGCGCTTGTTAAAATTGTTACACACTGTTCTGTAACATGAAAATAAACATCAGAAGGCAGAAGTTATTGATAGTTTCTCTGAAATTGTGAATGCTCATTTGTGAATCTTGTCCTAGAGTCGGTAACAGTAAAGACAACAAAAATGTACACTCATCAAATGTAATTAAATGTTTGTAAAACTAATGTATTATTAACCAAATACATATCACAATCTGAATAAAAAAGAAACGATTACAAATGTTTAACTAGATGTAGTAGAATTAAATTATTATGATAGTTGTCTCTCAGACTAATGTAGTGCTTAGCAAGATAATTGCAAACATTATGCTTCATCACAGATAATTTTTACATATTAATATTGGAAATGTAATAGAGGATGGTATGTTCACTACAAATTCAACTGCATAGATATATCTCTAAGTGATTATATACATAGATGAACATAAAGCAAATTATTAGATCAATGGAGAAACAAGGAAAGAGAGAATTGAAATGACTAATATAATATCAACATAATTATGTTATGGTGATTAAGTTATTGATACTTGATATGTTTCAGCAGTTTTTAATGTTACATTTTTGAATTAAAAAATTAAGCTAGGTAATACGATGCACCAACAAAAATTTAAAAGTAATAGAAAGGAAACAGTTAAGTGAATGCCCAGTTTTCTGCAGTTCTGATTACGTCTTTGTTTTGCAATTCAATTAAATATTTTTGTTGGTTTTCACAAATAAAACTGAATGCATTTTTAAAAAGCACACAACTAGCTTGTAGGCAATTACAGGGATTATTTTTTCAACTATATTGCAGACTCTTACCACATGTTTTCAAGCAATGTGCAGAAAAAGTGTAAACCAAATCTTCAGTAATTATGTGAATTAGCAAAATAAATAAGGTGATTACACACTGTTACTCATAAAATAGTGTGTTTTTTCTACTTTAATTTGAAATATGGAATCAAGTAACTATATCACCTTTACGAGAGCTATATCTTAACTTTCATATAGACAATTATACATCTCAAACAGTATCTCTCTTATAAAAAGAAATTCTCCAGTCCAGATTGCTTTTATAAGGACTTATAAATAACTTGAGATCCTCTTACAGAAAAAAAATCAGTTGTATCAACAAAAGGCATATTGAATGCTGATAAGCTAAACTGAATTACAGAGCTGAGAAAAGTTTAAATCAGTCTATTTTGATAGAATATATATGGAGGAAAATCATTTGTTAGAATTGTATTCGAAATGACCAATACTTTTCATGAAAACCTTAATTTCTGGGAACACTTTTTAGGAACCAAAAAATAAAAGATTATTAGTTGAATCACATACTTTAGGTCTTTTATTAAAAATTCTATGTATTTTACAAGAAAATGAAAATGTTCTGGGACAAATTTTTTAACAATATACCAATTTTTGAAAAGCAGAGGATAATCTCATTTTAGCGAATATATTTTTTAAACAAAGAAAAATAAATCCAGATGTAGGAATTGCACAAGTGATCTTAGGTGTGAATACAATTTTTTTTTTTATTTTTGAAAATTTTGTTTTTTGTGTTTTCTAATTTTTTGCAATCACATTTACAGATTTTCTGATAATAAAGTCATTGATATATCACAATATAGCACAGGTTTTTGTGCATAAATGAGAATCTTGAAGTTTTTTAAATTTTGTAATATCATGTGTAGGTATTTCTTTACTTTTTACTTTTCTTTAAAAATAAAATTATGGATCGGGTGTGGTGGCTCAGGCCTGTAATCCCAGTACTTTGTGGGGCCGAGGTGGGCAGATCACGAGGTCAGGAAATCGAGACCATCCTGGCTAGCACAGTGAAACCCCGTCTTTACTAAAAATACAAAAAGTATAGCTGGGCGTGGTGGCGGGAGCCTGTAGCCTGTAGTCCCAGCTACTTGGGAGGTTGAGGCAGGAGAATGGCACAAACCCGAGAGGCAGAGCTCATAGTGAGCCAAGATCACACCACTGCACTCCAGCCTGGGCGACAGAGAGAGACTCCGTCTCAAATCAATCAATCAATAAAATAAAAAAAAAATTATGATACAAGAATTTTCTACTCAGCCGAGAACTACTAAATATGAACAAATGAAAAAACTGCCACTCACACAACCTCACTGAAAAAAAAAAAAAAGAATTGAAAAAAGTCCTTTACCTATGTAAAATCAATTCATAATTTAGGCTTTAATAAAATGGAATATCTAAAAGAAGTGTCGGTTAGCAATTAAACAAATATATTAAATGTAATGTCAATTAACCATGTTGGTAGAAAAACTCAATATGATAATAAGAGATAAAACAAGAGTAAGAAATACATTCTCATCTTATAGTTTTAAGTTTTGAGGTTATTACAAATTATGGTGTGTTGGTTTGGGGATGGAAATAATGGCATGTTAAATTCCTCGTTTTTCAAGGGTACTGCAAATTGATAATGCATTATCCTTGTAATTGTTTTCTTTGCAAAATAAGGGCTTAAATAAACTTTTGGTCTATTTCATATAAATATTTTACAAAATCAAGTTAAGAAAAAAATTTAAAATTACTGTGGGTAGGAGAAAAGAAATAAGCAAACAGTTACAGATTTAAAACAGTTTTAAAAGGAAACCACCTTACATTGACTGATTCCCTTTATAAAGGTTTTTTCTTGGAGCAACGGGACCCGAACCAGATTAGTACAGATTGAGGTGGCTGAGAAATACAATCAGTGAGTATAAGTGCATCTTTCAAAATTTAATGTAGGTATCTGGATGGCACTAATCACTATTTAGAAAAATCATACATTTAGAGCTGTATTCAAAATTTTTATGAAAACACATTTCAAAAGTAATAATGATTTAAATATTTAAAAAAATTAAATATAATGAAATTCTGATCTCAGCCCCATTTGATATATTGAAGGTATGGTAGGCCTCCACCAGCTGCTCCAAATTTGACAAAAATGATAAAAATACATTTATAAAAATAGTGAAAAACAAGTAGAGGTGCTCTTAGTTTACCACAGACAAAGCAAAGCCTGAAAGACAGCTGACAAGATCTGAATGAAGCACGGAATCAAGCTCTAAAGAGCTGGGAAAGTACTTACCGTAGAAGGTAAGACCTTTATTGGCCAATACATAGAATGTTGAGTATGTACCTGGGAGAGGAGCAGAATCATCAACTCTTGTTGGGTTGTTCCAACAAAAGCTGCTAACAGTGTCAGCCCATCACCATTCCCACTCAGTCTCCTCCAGCTAGATAAGCAGCATCTGGTAATGGGATTTTGGTGCTATAGTGACCAGAACTTACCCTATATTTCAATGATAACAAATTACTTAAGATATGTATAAAATAACTGTGCAATCTTTTTATTTAAAACTGTAAAATAAATGAAAGATTACAAAACTAGGACTGACAAATAGAGACATTTGCCATGTTTCTAGATGTAAGGATGTAGCAATTATTAGTTATTCCACATTAGTTAATATAAATATCATATATTTAATGTTATACTATATAATAATGTAATATGATCCATTTGATTTCTGTCAAAATCCCATCTCGAATTTTCACTTAACCCAACAAATGAATTCTGATAGCAATGTACAGAATTACATATGGAAGACGAGTTCAGTATTAAAATGTTGTTGAAACTATAGCAGGCCTGTATAAGTACTACATAAATATTTCTTCAATGAAGGCAAAAGTTAATAAATCTCTTCTTAAAAGTGTTTTTACGAGTGTTAATTGTGACAACATATTTGGAAGTGTTTTGTAAGTTCTATTAAACTGTTATTGATATCATTTTTAGCTTAACTGTGGTTAGGATTATTTTTACTACAATTACAGGTTAGCCTGTACAAATAGGAATAGTATTTGTTCTTGGAAACTGCATATATTTCTGAAAAATTCTTATAAACCATGTCTCCTCCTAGATATTGTCCACAGGTTTCTACATAACATCAGTTTGAATAAGGTATAGTTTTAAAACAATGTACTTCCTTTATAGGTAAATATTCAAGACAAAACAAAAAAGAATTATCGTATTAACTTACTTCAAGTTAAATAAAGAAATCATGTCTTTACAAAGTTGATCTAGCTAAGTAAAAAATAACAAACTAACTCACTCACATACTTACTGTTGACATTGATAAATATTCCAGGTCATGATTTACAAGGTAAATTATAATCATGAGGTAAGTTACCTTGAGCAGTACAGTCTCAAGTATAAATGGGTATCACGGTTTAGGGGAAAAATCAGAATATATGACAATGAATCGAGAACAAATGATTTGGTTAGTAAACTTACCTACACTTGGGTGTGATTCTAACGTATTCTTTATTTACTAATAAAAATCTTTACTTTTGATTCTAACAAAAAGTTAAGTGTTTTTTTAAATGTAAATGCCTTTTGAAATTTAATGTTGTCCTTTAAAAATTCTTTACACATTATTTTTTATTTTTAAAATCACACATAAATTCTAGTACTTTACAATTTTTAATCATTAGCTCCCAATTCAAATAATATTGGAGAGATCTGTTCAAGTTCATTTATGCTTTTACAGATTTATATCAAGGCCATTTATTGTCTAATTTTTAACATCCTGAAATGTGTCACCTAGATGTTCATTTGTTTAGGCTTAAATGTTTAAAGTGTTTATTCCTGTCACTTCTACCTTTATCACTGTGTGGCTTATAAATTCAGATGATAATACTGATTGCTACATCATTTTAAAAGAAAACAACCCTTGTTACCACCTATCTCAAAAGCAGGTCAATAAATTGGCTGTTGTGATGCTGTTGTAGGTTTCATATACCTCTTTATTTATTAATGGACTTGGAACTTCATGTTCGAATTACTTCTATGTTTGAAATACGTGAAAAGGCTTTTCTTATTTCCCTTTGCCATCTGCCAGTATTTTGTTTCTTTTGACCCAATTCACTGTAGCTTTCACTAATAGACTCAACTTATTTTAGGAAGCCACTCACTTACTAAAATTTGGAGCCTTTGGTGCTTTATTTTGTGGTTTTGCAAGCTTTTAGAACTCTATCAAAATCATAAACAGCATATGATAGATCCAAGGCAAGAATAAATAAAATGTCAAGTTTCAAAAAAATTATAACACAAATAGATTATATTAATTGAATAAAATTAGAATATTGAGTTTGTTACCAGGACAGTAAATTATTTTTAATATTTTAGTATATTCTCTTTTGGATTTCAGTTAATTTTCTTGTATAGATGAATTGGTGGTGCCTACATACCTTAATAATTAGACTTAAATGTATATGTTCTTAAAAATTTTTTATATGTTCATTTTACTTATCAATATATGATGACTATTTTTTATTTAATACAAATGTTTTCATTAGGATGCAAACTACCTGGACACAATGTTCTTCCTTATCTCAAAGGTTTTCCCTTTTGCTATTAGCTGAATCTCTTCCTAAGCTTGCACTTTCTCTACTCTGATGTTACATGCAAAATTCTTACTCTTTGACGCTCTGATCTGATACCATTTTTACCCAAGAATTATTCTAATATAATCCAACTGCAATATATCTCCATTTATGTGCTCCCATGACATTTATTTCCTCAATTTTTATCCACTAGCCTATATTGTACTAAAATTTTTATATATAATCTATTTGTGGTCTGATTGTATAGAATTTCTTATGCCATGGTTTATCGATATTTGTAGTTATCAGACCAACTAGTACAATGTCTAGAATATAGTGAATAATCAATAAATTCTAAACCATATTGAGTTTTGCAAAGGATTCCAAACAAAATTTTGAAACTCCTGCATATTAAAAATGTCTACTATTTTAGAGTTATCCAAAATAATTAATGGCTATAATCTATTATTTTTTAAGGTGTTAGAGTTCATAAATATATTTGAGGAAATACTGACTCTTTACTGCATATTTTATAATATGAAAAAATGCACAATTAATCTTCCCAAAGCACACAGTTACAGATAATGTCATTGAAGTTGCTAGAGTTATTTTGGGGAAGAAGAAAAAGTGACAACCATCTGGAAAAATTAGACCACAGTGGTTGCGTTCTGTAAGGTGGCCTCATTTGGTGTCAAATTAGAGCACTCATCTGTTAGACATCAAGACTGTTTTCACCCAAATGTGTGACATCACGGGCATATGTAGTTTAATCACGTTGTCAGTCAAATAGCTCATTAATAGGAAGAGAACTATTGGGCTTATGTATAATGAAATGTGACACTGACAGCCAAGCTGCTTCTCAAACAACTTATTCATATCTGCTTCTTAAATTTGCTATAAGAAGGAAAATCCCAAGTTCAGTGACTCAAAAAAATTCTTCTCCCATTCCTTGGACCCATTTTTGCTATTTCCATTGCACATTTGTAGTTCTGATTATGTATTTGTAATAATGCTCCTTATACAGAAATTCAACATTGCGAATCCATCATTTTCAGTTGCTGTATTTCCACTCTTTTAAGAAGGCAGAGGGAGAAATGGAGGAAAAGACGGAGAAGGGAACATAAGAGGATTTGGAGATCAGTCCCAACTGTGTCAACTTAAAGCTTCCACAAAGGAAAAAAATGACATTCATCGATGACAAAGAAAATGTCTGGCAACTGCTTTAAACACCTTATCTAATTTATTTTTTCAAAAGTTTACAGTGTAGATATTTTCACCATTTGATAGACTGAAAAAAAAGGATCTAAAATGATTAATAAATTGCTCAATATTTCAAACATGAACATGGTGAGGAGACAACTCAAAGTAAACTCTTTAGAGGTTTTGCTATTTCTGCTCTGCGGTCTTGTTTCTAAACTGTTGAAGAATTATGTTTCATGCTGAACCAAACTCCCTATTTCTTAAAGTACATCATGGAAAGCTAGAAAGGGAAAGGGAAAGACTCAAGACAAGTAGTCGGGGCAAAAATGAGGAAAAGCCATTGCGAGGTGTTACATTACTGGTGTAATATCCTAACTGACATTTTAGAAAAAGTACCTGACTCAGTTGTACCTATTCTTCCAGATTTGACCCAAAAAAAGTGCTCTGACTGTGCATGTAATACATATTCCCATGCAAGTACAAGAGAATGAGAATAAACATGAATTACTTTTAATTATTATTTTATTGAGGATGGTGACATAAGGAAGATGAGTATTTTGGTTTAAATTGTGATGGGATGCCACTTTTAAAATGTAGTTTAATAAACATGCAACTTGTTAAAAGATGTTGTTCGAACCTATATGCTTAATTCTGTTCATTCATAAATTCCCTTAAAATAAATGTACTAGAAAGTGAAAATAAATCTGTCCTCTCTATTCAAAATGGAAGGTGAGAATGGCTATCATCAATAGACGGGTGGTAATGCAGATAGGATTGTACTGAAGGAAGTACTGAAAAGCTGATAATGTGAAACATAAAAGAAATCCTGCATGAAAGTATGTGAACACAATATCTCAGGAGAAACACAAAACAAAACAAAAACAGAAACAAAAGCAAACAAACATAAAGTGGTAAAACAACCAAGTTCAGAACAGAAGGTGCCAGTTCAAACTGTGAAGCTTCAAAAGGAAGAATTGTGTGAGGTATTTGGCCAGTGTGTTAGCCCAAATTTAGTTCAAGTATGGATGACTGTGCAAAAGGAAGGCACTGAGGCACAGAGTTCTCTGTGAGACCTGTGAAAGTGAGATAGGCCCTAAAAGAATTAGCTTTCTACAATTAACATGGAAAACAACCACTCCTGAATCAGTGAAGTCCTTTGCAACTGGCTGGCTGGTCTCCTACTTCTTCCCTGCCTCCCAGGCAACAGAATGCCAATACAGAAAAATAAAATAAGTGTAAATATCTTCCTTTCCTTTCCTAATAATTTATACTAAAACACAGGAATAGAAAGCCACATCAATCTAGAAAGCAATTTATAAATTCATAAATTTTCATGTCTCGCTAGTCTAAAAGGAGGACACTATTGTGAAAATTCTGTAATAGTTACCTCCAATAAAGTAGGCTTACTCCAAGTAACAGGAGGAACCCTAAACATGTCTTAATGTATTATGTAAGACAATCAAGAGAATGTTGTAATTGAAAGTGGATATTTGACATCAAAATAAAATTTTTACACACATAGAATGATTTTATGTCATGAAAACCATACACAGCAGGAGCTCAAACAAATACATTTTAAATCAACTAAAGAAATTCCAAACACATTTTTATGGGTAAAAGATAAATGTAATGTATGTAATCTGAGGAATGTGAAAATCTGAGATACCAGTAACCCCTGAAGAAGAGAACGGAGCCTGCTGAAAAGTACTAAGTGAAGAATTATGAAAAGAAAAATCTGCAACACTTAAAAACAAAACTCGAGAAAAATGGAATCAAAGGTGGCCACTTAACAGAGAAATTAGTGAAGATATGATACATCCAGAAGATAATGGCAAGATTTTGGGATATCTATAGAGACTAAATATCTGAAAAGCTATATATCTAACATTAAATAGGTTGACATAAGGTTTCTTATCTTCAATGTAAGATTTTAGAAAGTAGTACTTCAGAAGTTTCTATGACAATACATTTTAACTTTGTTTTATGATATGATTGTGCTGATTTTGCCTGTCACCATATTAAGCTATTTAGATGTCTTATCCAATTTAATTGGCCAATAATCCTTCTTGATTAGTTGATTTTTAAAATCCCCATTATAAAGATGAGAATATAGAGGCTAAAGAAGATAAAGTAGTTTCATGAATTTATACATATAGTATGGGGAAGAGGCAGGATACATATCCAAGCCAGATTAAATTTAGAGCCTGTGGAGCTAACCACTACACACTAATACTTCTCAGGCCCATGAAAAATGCATATCTTAGAAGATAATAAATTTAACAATAAAATAATTTATACAATAAAGTACTGTTTAAATCAAAATTTTATAATAAGGTAGATGGAATCCACCATATCTATAAATCCTGTAAAAATAAAACTTAAAAAAAAACACAAGTAGAGAGACAGAATTCAAATAATAAAATTGTTTTCTATACTATAAGGATAAACTAAAATGAAATGGCATTAATATATAAAGAGCTTACATCTATCTGAAACATTAAAAATATATAAATAATTTTTGTATATAGAATATTCATATATGTGTGTATGCATATATATAAATTCCTGGCTTAAATAATAAAAAAACCCACATATGCAAATATAAAGGTTTTTTTTATATTCAGTTCCTGAGCATTTGTGTATGGTTTGGGAGAATAGGCTTGCTCATATGTTTATTGGAATTGTAAGTAGGTTTGATCTTTCTGAAGAAAAATTTGGCAACGAGCAAAGTAATGCCCCAAATAGATCCAAATACACATGGGGTTTTAGTTTAAGGTGGTTCAAAAATAGTTTCCTATAGATATAGAAATTCAGTAGAAAATGAAAGTAACATTTTCAAATCAGTAGAGAAAAGAGAGATAATTCAATAACCATTGCTGGGGAATAGATTAATAAATCAGGATTTCTGTCTTACTGCTCAAAAAATGTCTTCACTTCTCAATCATCATAAATAATTCACCAGTGCTACTTATGAGCACTCTTATTTTTGAGCACTCTTATGATTCCCTTTTAAAAATTAATAATGATTCATGTGAAAGCAAACATATATTTCAGTTGTTAATAAGTTGTAATACAAACAATAAAAAAATAGCACAACAAGGCAAAGAAAGTGTATTGTTGGGAGAGGTGCTTTGCATAGGGCAATGAAAGACTGCTGTTTGAAAAGACTGGAGGGAGGGCGGGAGGTACCTGATGTCTGACAGGAGCTTTCCAGGCAGAAGATCCTGAAGGCAGAAGAAGATACATGTCAAGAGTGTGGCACAAGGAGGCCTGTTAATGGGAGATGAAGGGGACTTGAAGGCAGGATAGCCAGGATGAGATGACTCAATGCCCAAGTAAGGATGTTAGCTTTGGCTAAGAATGAGACTTTTTGTGCAGAGGAATATTATTTGGCATATGCTTTAAAAGTGTCATAATAGCTACTCTGTTTGGAATAGACAAGTTAGAGGATGTCACAATAGCCCAGATGAGACATGACAATGGTAGGTCATGAAAAAAGGTTTGATTCTGTATATATTTTGAAAGTGGGGCTAACAGAACTGGTTAATGGATTAATTGTGGAGTATGTATAAAAGGGAGTGAATTAATTCATTTTCACACTGCCATAAAGAACTACTTGGGGTTGGGTAATTTATAATGAAAAGAGGTTTAATTGACTCAGAACTGACAGGCTTGGGAGGCCTCAGGAAACTTATAATCATGGAGGAAGGGGAAGCAAACATGTCCTTCTTCACAAGGTTGCAAAACAGAAACAAGTGCAGAGTGAAGGAGAAAGAGTCCCTTATAAAAACCTCAGATCTTGTGAGAACTCACTCACTATCACAAGAACAGTATAGGGGAACCACCCCCATGATCCAATCACCTCCAACAAGGTTCCTCACTCAACATGTGGGGATTATAACTCAGATAACTCAGGTGGGTCACAGAGCCAGACCATAAGTTTGACTCTTGACAAGAAAGATCTAATATCATTAATCTTAATTTGCAAAGAGAAGCACACCACACAAATACATACACACACACCCCTCACAATACTAAAAGTGATTTACTGTAAACAACTGTCTACACATACCCAATAAACACAAAAATGATGCTCAGCATTTATGTCTCAAGGAAACATAAGAATGTAACAAATAATAAATTATTTGATGATACCCATGGCTGGCAAGGCTGTGCAGAAACAAACATTCCCACACATTGTTGATCAACGGTTTATTGTAAAACACTTTTGTAAGAATATTAGATAACTATTCTCATATTTAATACATGTTTACTATTTGACCTGATAATCTCAAGACTAGAAATTGTTGCTAAAAAAATCACAATTGGCAAGGATATAGGTTATTAATAAATTTCTGGGAGTATAATTGACAATGTTCTCTAAAACATTTACACTCAGTCTTTTTTATTTTTTAAAATTTATTTATTTATTTTTTAGGTTTTGGGGTACATGTGCAGGATGTGCAGATTTGTTACTTAGGTAAACAGGTGCCATTGTAGTTTGCTGCACCTATTAATCCATCACCTAGGTATTAAGCCCCACATGCATCAGCTGTTTTCCCTTATGCTCTCCCACTCTGCCCTCCCCTGACAGGCCCCAGGAAGTGCTGTTCCCCTCCCTGTGTCCATATATTCTCATTGTTCAGCTCCCACTTGTAAGACAGAACATGCAGTGTTTGGTTTTCTGTTCCTGCATTAGTTTGTTGAGAATCATGGCTTCCAGCTTCATCCATGTCCCTGCAAAGGACATGATCTCATTCCTTTTTATGGCTGCATAGTATGCCATGGTGTATATGCACTACATTTTCTTTGTCCAGTCTATCATTGATGGGCATTTGGGTTGATTCCATGTCTTTGCTATTGTGAATAGTACTACAATGAACATACACGTACATGTATCTTTATGATAGAAAGATTTATATTCCTTTGGGCATATACCCAGTAATGGGATTGCTGGGTCAAATGGTTTTTTTGGTTCTACATCTTTGAGGAATTACCACACCATGACCATTCAGCATGATATTGACTGTAGGTTTGTCATAAATGGCCCTTATGTTTTGAGGTATGTTCCTTCAATACCTATTTTATTGAGAGTTTTTAAACATGAAGAGATGTTGACTTTTACACTCTTACATTCTCCTTGGCACAGACAAGACTCAGGGGTGCTCTAAGTTGTGAACTTATTCAGACATGAACTTGTATCTTGATTATAACATTTTGAGGCTGTTTGAATCTTAGCAAAATGCTTACATTTCTCTATCTACATTTATTCAGTAGTAGCCTTATAAGATTACTGTTGAATTAAATAAAATCATGAATATAAAGTATGACTGGTATACTGTCTGACACAATGCTATTATTCAATACATGGTAGCTATTATTGCAGTACCTGGGGTGGCCTGAAGCATGATAATATGGTTTGGCTGTGTGTCCCACCCAAATCTCATTGTAATTGTAATTTCCATTGTTGACAGAGGAGCCTGATGGGAGGTGATTGAATCATGAGGGTAAATTTCTCCTTACTATTCTCATGATAGTGAGTGAGTTCTCATGAGACTTAGTAATTTAAAAGTATGTAGCACTTCCCCACCCCTTTTTTTCTACTCTGGCCATGAAGGATGTGTCAGCTTCCTCTTTACCTTCCACCACGATTGCAAGTTTCCTGAGGACTTCCCAGTCATGCTTACTGTACAGCCTGCAGAACCATAAACCAATTAAAACTCCTTTTGTTTATAAATTATGCAATATCAGGTATTTCTTTATACCAATGCAAGAGCAGACTAATACAGAAAATTGGTACCAAGAAGTGGGGCATTGCTATGAAGATACCTGAAACTATGGAAGTGGCTTTGGAATTGGGTAACAGGCAGAGGTTGGAACAGTTTGGAGGGCTCAGAGGAGGACAGGAAGATGTGGGAAAGTTTGGAACTTCCTAGAAAATTGTTAAATTGTTGTGACCAAAATACTGATAGTGATATGGACAACAAAATCCAGGCTGAGGTGGTGTCAGATGGAGATGAGGAATTTATTTGGAACTGGAGTAAAGGTCACTCTTGCTATGCTTTAGCAAAGAGACTGGCAGCATTTTGTCCCTGCTCTAGGGATCTGTGAAACTTTGTACTTGAGAATGATGATTTAGGGTATCTGGTTGAAAAAAAATTCTGAAGAGGAAAGTGTTCAAGATGTGGCCTAGCTGCTTCTAACACCACATGGCCATATGTGTGAGCAAAGAGATGATCTGAAAATGGAACTTATATTTAAAAGAAAAGTGAACATAAAAGTTTAGAAAATTTGCTACCTGACCATGTGGTAGAAAAGAAAAACCTATTTTCTTGGGAGGAATTCGAGCCAGCTGCAAAAATTTACATAAGTAACAAGGATTCAAATGTTAATAGCCAAGATAATGGGAGAATGCCTAGAAGGCATTTCAAAGACATTCAGGGAAACCCCTCCCATCACAAGACTGGGGGCCTAGGAGGAAAGAATGGTTTTGTGGGCCAGGCCTAGGGCACTGCTATTCTGTGAATCCTTGGGACATGGCACCCTGCATTGCAGCTGTTAAATCTCCAGCCATGGCTAAATGGGCCCAAGGTACACCTTGATCTGTTGCTTCAGAGAGTGCAAGCTATAAAATCCTTGGTATTTTCTACATGGTGATAAGCCTGCAGGTGCACAGAGTGCAAAAGTTGAGCCTTGGAAACCTCCATCTAAATTTCAGAGGATGTATAAAGATGCCTGGATGTCCAGGCAGAAGTCTGCTGCAGGGGTGGAGCACTTATGGAGGACCTCTACTAGGGCAGTGCAGAGGGGAAATGTGAGGATCGAACCCTCACACAGAGTCCCTACTGGGGCACTGCCTAGTGGAGCTGTGAGGAGAGGACCACAATCCTCCAGATTCCACAATGGTAGATCCACTGACAGCTTGCACTGTGTGCCTGGAAAAGCTACAAGCACTCAATGCAAGTTCGTGAAAGCAGCTGTGAGGCTGTACCTTGCAGAGGTATAGGGGTGGAGCTGCCCAAGGTCTTGGGAGTTAACTCCTTGCAACAGTGCGGCATGAATGTGAGACATAGAGGCAAAGGAGATTATTTTGGAGCTCTGAGATTTAATGATTGCCCTGCTGAGTTTAGGAACTGCATGAGGCCTTTAGCCCCCTGTTTTTTTGGCCAATTTTTCCCTTTTGGAATGGGATCATTTGCCCAATGCCTGTACCCCCACTGAATCTTGGAAGTAAGTAACTTGTTTTTTTTTTATTTTTTTTTATTTTATAGGCTCCTAGACAGAAGGGACTTGTCTTGTCTCAGATGAGTCTTGGGACTTGGACTTTGAGTTAATGCTGGAATGAGTTAAGACTTTGGGATATTGTTGGGAAGGCATGATTGTATTTTGAAATGTGAGAAGGACATGAGATTTGGGAGGAACCAGAGAGGAAATGATATGGTTTGGCTCTGTGGCCCCACCCAAATCTCATGTCAAATTGTAATCCCCAGTGTTGGATTAGGGACCTGGTGGGAGGTGATTGATTCATGCGAGTGGACATCCCCCTTGCTGTTCTCATGATAGTGAGTGAATTCTCATGATATCTGGTTGGTTAAAAGTGTGTACCACTTTCCCCTATCCTCTCTTCCTCCTTCTCTGGCCATTTAAGATGTGCCGGCTTCCCCTCTGCCTTCTGCCATGATTGTAAGTTTTCTGAGGCCTCCCCAGCCATGCTTTCTGTGCAGCCTGTAAAATGGTGAGCCAATTAAACCTCTTTTTAAAAAAAATAAATTACCAGGTCTCAGATAGTTCTTTACAGCAATGTGAGAACAGACTCGTACACCCCTGCAGACTCTAGTGTTTATGAATTTCTTCCTTTGAAAATTTTCTCTGCCCTGAGTACTTGAAATTTCTGGAAGCTCTAGGTGAATTGTTTTACTTCTAAGGAGGAATTCAATAGAATGATCACTTAAAAAGAGTAAAAAATGCATTATAGAACATGACACTTTGTCTCTTCCTTGCTTAAAAGATGAATCCATTTTTCCATGTCTCAAAAATTCTTATTTGTATGTATACAAAAGCACTTGTTCTTTCTGCATAATACATCTTATTACACCAAAGCTACACATTCTAATATTTGTCTGATACTTTTATGTTTCAAATATTCACGTTGTGAGTTTAGTACAAAAATGTAAGTTTATATGTGATCTTGAAAATAAGAAGGAAATTACTGTAAGCATCTTCAGTTTAAAAGTTTTATATTTTATCTGAACATAAATTGCACTTCGCATGAAATAAGAAGCTGTAATTCTACTCCTTTAGTATTACTCTGAATTTACGCTCAGTCAAATCTTTGTTTAAATTAATCTCCTAAAGAAAAGAACAGGCAATAAATCAGTTAAAAATAAATATAATTATAAAATTAGTGTTTTTCATTTTCAAAGGATTCTTGGCCCCATATCAGAAATCAACAAGCAAAGGCAATCACCTCTATTATACTTCAGCATTGTGATTCAGTGCAGGCATTAGTTATGAAGGATTGGGGGAATTTAGAAAGAGAATACTTAACTTGGGCTGGGGAAGGATAAGTGAAATCTCAGTAAAGGAAATGATAAAACATAATCTGAAAAGAGAAGGGATCACAGAGATGGAAAGATAACAGGAAGTATGGAAATGTTGATGAGAGGCATAAGGGCTCTTTAAACTGGCCCAGAGAGATGACATGATATGAATTATTTTAAAGAATTAATTTGTATCGCCAATACCACATAGATAAATGAGTAACAAATAAGCAGTAGGATTTAAAGTAAAATATGTGTGCTCACTTTAAATTTATTTTTAACCTCTTGGAAAAAATATTTTTCACAGTAAATGACTTGACTGTTTCTGAAGATGCCATAGAATTGATGAGCAATACCAGCCTGTCTCAAGCAAATTGTCAAAGCTAAATGGAGTAAGTGTTTAAAATGGTCACTCAGGCAGAACCATCTGCTTATTAAAGTGTTTGCTTGAGAAGCCAGGTGCTGAAGTGCTAATGCATTTATTGATGACATGCAAATTTGTTAAATATTGAAATCTCCTTTATCAAGATGTCATAGTTGTCGTTCTTCTCCTTCCTCTTTTCCATTCTTTTCTTGCAACAGTGGAGAGAACAAATCACAAAAGCTGGAGTTCAGCTTTGATCTATGAAAAAGCTAAATAAAGCAGAACAAAAGATAAATAATATAGAATGTGATGAAATAAATTAAGCATTCTCCGCAAGTAAGTTGTGCTATTTATTCATAAGGGTACCAAGAAGTTGATTTCATTGTCCCCTATGGAGACTGTATGACAAAATATCTGTTACATCAAACAATAGTTTATTGCAAAATAGGAGTTATTTCAGCTAGAATTTTATGGTTTTAAGATCCTGGTTCAATTATTACACCATATATGAAGTAATTAGGAAAATTGGAGGCTTTAAAAGAAATAAAGGTAGGATAACCACCAAGAGTGTAGGTAGTGATTAAAATAGCTGTAAACCATTAAAAGTAAAATTGTTAATTGAAGAAAATACACCATGTGTTCTTCCTTCTAGTTGTAGCCAATGCTAATTACTCTCCATAACTCTTTCCTGTTCTGCTTTTTTTGTGTATCACATACCATAATTCATTTTGGAGGGTGAATAGTAAGCCCAGGTGTCTGTATCTTGTCCTCTCCTTAACTGGATGGTTCCCATCTACCTGTAGGCCCTCTAGTGCAGTACAGAAAGTGCTATGACAGAGGTACAAACAGGTTTAATAAAAGAAAGGTCTGCAAGAAGAGGAGACTCAAGTTAAATTTTAACAGAGGAAAGGTATTCAGTAGTAGAGAATGTGGAGTAAAGGGCCACGCAGAGGGCGAAATTACTAAGGCAAAGACATGTGATGGAACACAGTAGGGTTGAATACCATTTAGCACTGTGGTTAACAATGAACTATCTATGGTGACCAGAGATATGGCATGTAATAAGGCTGAAATAATGAATGGAAATAAACAATTTTGAAGGGCATGTTTGACATCCCCAGAAAAGGAAAATATATGTTGTCATGATGAAAAATAATAATTTTGGGATTTCAAACAAGGTGTTAATATGATTGGACTTGTATTTAAGATGGGCTACAGTGGCAGGTATGTAATATTTGTATCAGGGATGCAAGTGATATTGAAAATACATTAGAGATAGTAATCTAGGAAGAAAGAATCTTAGAAATCCAAATGAAGATAATTTATAATTGTTCCTTAAAAACAGTCTCCAGAAAATATATGCAAATATGTGATTATGTAGCAATTTATTAATTTTAAAAATAACATTAATTTATGAAATCAGGTTACATAAACAAGAATGCAAAGGGATTATTATTGGGCAAACAATCCAGACATATTTATTATATTTAATATTTTAATGATAAAAACAGAAATAGCATGCCAATTAAACTGTAATATGGAAGAGAAATTTACCTCATAAAAAAGGCTAGATTCTTACAAAAGCTGCTGTGTAAGTGTAAAATATAAATGTCAAAGGAAAATTCAAGGTGTAAAAGTAGCACTGTTAATTTAAAGATATTGTAAGGACATTTTATAAAGTGTTTGTAGCATGGCTTTCCCAGAAAATCTGTATTTAAAATATCTAGAATGATAAGAAGACGTAAGCTGTCATAGACTACATTTTTTAGTAATCAGATCTGCAAATATGGCTGTAGATAGCTTGGCCAATTGTAGCTTTCATTTTACATGTAATGTACTCATGTTTAAACTCCAGTTTGCTGATTTTATAAATAATTAAGAATTCTGTTTTCTTGCAGATGATTCTTGAGTGGTTGATTTATTTTCCAAAACAGGAGTATTATTTATTTAGTTGGGAAATACTGTGTGAAAAACAGAGTAATGAAGTACATGTTATTTAATTATGGTGATTTTTAAGGACTATTCATATTATTATGATCACTAATGTTTAAAGTTATTAATAATTAAAATGCAACACTTTAGGGTCATCATTGTTTTGTCTCTTTCTCACAAACATGTTTTACACCTATTAGAAATGCTTGTTGTCTCCACCTTCAAAATATCCACAGATTCCATTGACTACCATGCTCACCGTGCCATGAGCTTCCATCATGTTTTTCTGGATGACTGGCACAATTCTTCTAACTTTGCTCCCTCCCACCTCATGAGTCTATAATCTATAGGGCAGCTAAAGTGATCCCTTAAAATAGCAAATCCTTTCATGTCATTCTGCTAGTTAAAAGCTGGCAATTGCTTCATATTTCAAGCTGTTTTAAAGCCAACGCACTTAAAATTTTCTACAAAGGTCGGGTGCGTTGACTCATGCCAGTAATCCCAGCACATTGGGAGGCCGAGGCAGGCAGATCTCTTGAGGTCAGGAGTTCAAGACCAGCCAGGCCAATATAGTGAAACCCTGTCTCTACTAACAATACAAAAATTAGCTGGGCATGGTGGTGCACGTCTGTAGTCCCAGCTACTTGGGAGGAAGAGGTAGGAAAATCCCTCGAACTTGAGAGGCAGAGGTTGCAGTGAGCCAAGATCATGCCACTGCATTGCAGCCTGGGCCAGGGAGTGAGACCCTGTCTGGAAAAGAAAAAAAATTGTCTACAAAGCCTCAGTTTTCTTTTCTTTGGAACTTTTTCTTCTACTTTATCCTTTGCTTACTTTGGTCTAGATTCTCTGGCATCCTTAGAGTTCTAACTTTTCAGGCACAGTCTTCCTGTCGGATTTTTGCATTAGTTATTTCTTCCATGTGGATTTTGTACCTCCAGAAATCTATCTAGAAACCTCCTTATTTCCTTGAAGACTTTGCTCAGATACGACCTTCTTCCTGATTATTCACCCTACATTAAATTGCACCCTCAGCACTCTCAATCTTTCTCTGCTCTTTTTTCCCCCCAAAGCTTTATTACCTTCTAACATGCATTAATTATTTACTTTTTAATGTATATACTTATCTTCTATTCACAATGGTATGCAACGTTCACAATACAGCAACTTATGACTGTTTTGTTCACTAATGTGTATCAAATATTTATAAGAAAGCCTGATACACTATACTGATACCTAATAGGTGCTCAGTATATATTTGTTAAGTGAATTTAAACAAAACAGCATTATATGATTTTCTGAAGCTCCTAAATTAACCAACCCTGAAGCTACCCTAACTCTGGCCATCTTATAAGGTCATAACTTCCTAATTACTTGAGAAGTTGGTAGGTGTTTTATTTTACTTACAACTGAAAATACTCAAACTGATATAGAAGAATTTTGACTGGGACATATTGTTCTGATATTGGACTAATAATATGATTAAAAAAACAAAGTTTTAGAGTCTTAGACTTAGCATAAGGCACAGGGAATGGAGACAAATTCCAAGTACATTTTACATGTAGAATTGACATGACATGTGGAAAGAATTAGGAGTGTTGCAAATAGTCATAATAAATGTATGATGATAGGTAAGATTTCAAAGCCTGGAAGTAGATAATTTAGCCAAAAAAGTAATTACACAAACTGGAAAGGGTGGACCTTGGAAAAATCTGAAATTTCTGATTGTTTAAGTAGGAAAAGACATCTGAGAATCTTTCCAGGAAATCTCTTTTGTGATTCTACTTAATTCAGAGAAATGAGATAATCTTTCTTTAAAAATATTCTTCAGCCTAGGCCATAGGAGAAAGCAAGGGTAAACAAAAAGTTTAAAATGCACTGATGATTTTGCACTCATGCATTTCTAAAATATATATTAAATCTCCAACATCACAACTCAAAAGTACTAATTACATTAAAACAAGAAATCATCATTCTTATGCAATTATACCAGACCAGTGATGTTTCAATCAGATGCCACTTCTGATAACAGATGTCACAGATGATATAATGAATTCTTGTGACTGTTTCTGACAAAATAGTTAAAACAATCTCCAATCAGTTCTAATCACATACAGCTGTTTTTCACAATGCACAAAAGACAATTTTCTTTACTTCACATGACAATAATAGCTATTTTCTTAACTGTTTTGAAACACCTGAGAATCCAGAGCCACTGAAGTCATTTGCTGTATTGATGATCACAGACCAATATTTTGGAAAGATTTGGAACCACATCTTGTTATCCGTGTACCTATACTCATACATATTCTATACTCTTAATAGAACTTTGTGCATTGTTTTATACCTTTTCTGCAAAATACATAACCTGGAATATTTTTCTTTCTTTCTTTCTTTTTCTTAACAGAGTCTCATTCTGTCACCCAGGCTGGAGTGCAGTGATGCAATCCTGGCTCATTGCAACCTCTGCCTCCAGGGTTAAAGCGATTCTCCCACCTTAGCCTCTCAAGTATCTGGGACTACAGGCACAAAACATCACATCTTGTTACTTTTTGTATTTTTAGTAGAGATGGGGTTTCATCATGTTGGCCAAGCTGTTCTCTAACTCTTGACTTCAAGTGATGCACCCTCCTCGGCCTTCCAAAGTGCTGGAATTACAGGTGTGAGCCACCATGTTCGGCCGATATTTTTCAATACTATGTGCTCCTATGTGCTATTTCCTAGTTAAGTCATGTAATATCTTGCTCCTCTTCTATTAACATAATATTGAGTAACTGTTCAGTCCACATAAAGAGTGAACGACTCCATGAAATGGTATTTAATTTCACCTGTTACAAATGGTATGATCCAACTAGCTGAAGAATGGAAGAATCAGACAACTAGCATTTAAAATCAGAGCCCAGCACTATGCTAGCTACTATGAAAGATACAAAATATATAAATATCATCTCAGATATTTGAGCTTAATTCAGAAAGTAAAACTCAGCATTATGGAAAGATGTAGTAAGCCTAAAAACCACAGTAGTAAAGAGTTGTGATGCAATTGTCAGAAAAATTATCACTGAAGTGATTTTAGACTGATTCTTGACTTAGTTTCTGTTCTTAATTCTAATTTATAAATATATGTTTTGTAATTTTGAAGCTTCAGAGCTAAAAGGTAATTATAATGGGTCATTAAGATTAAGGATGTCAGTGCCTAGGATAGGATAAATTTTAATAATTAAATTTCTAAAATATTTATGGATAGAATACTTCAAGGAGATTAGAGGCATCAAGATAGACTCTCTGAGGTGTGTGGTCATATGGTATCTGGATTCAAATAACTCTCTGAAGTTTTCTGAGATACTGAGAAAGATGGTGTATTTAAAAAGCACAAAACCAAAAAGCATATTTGGAGAACTTTCACAATGTCAGCGGGAATACAAAATATCTCAGGTTTGCACATACCTGAATGTAGATTATGAGCAGATTATGGAGTTACTTGATAAGAAAATAAATTTATTATTGACATATAAAATAAATCCAAATTTTATGATGTTGAGCAAGAAAAGTTTAGAAGAAAACTGGTGCTGAATAAATAATAATTATTAGAAAACACAATGAAAGAAAGTGGATGAAAAGGATAAACCTATAACACAAAAATCTCAAATTGAAATGACAAAGGTTTTGACATAGATGATGAAATGGAATCTAAATACAATAAATTCATTTGTCAATTCAGTGGAAAAATCATTGAATATAACCTGATAAATAAACCAGCCAACAAACAATTCCAGTCACTGCTACATCCCACTTTAAATTATTAAATATAGCAATCATAAAGAAAAACCTAGAAAATAAGATTGTGAACACCTGAATACCAACTACCTAGCTTTACAAATTATTAATCCTTTTTAATATTCTATGTTTTTCAAAATAAAATACTAAATTTAAAGTTTTTGTGACCTGTTGTAAATGCAGCTTCAAAAACTCCACTGAGATGGCAAAAAACTAACTATTTTAAAAGACAAATCTACCACAAGTAAAATAAAATTTGGGAAAGTGGGTCAAAAAATGGTACGTAACATATCAGATAAGAAAGGATTGAGTGTTCCAGGAGTAGGCTCCAATAATCAAACTCAACGTAGCTACAGAAAATTTCAAACATTCGAGAACTGAACATAGTGATACCCTAGAGGGAAACTTAGAGCTTTAAGTTTATTTATCAGCAAGACATGCAAATAAATAAGTAAATATGGCCCACATACAGAAAAAATAGCAATCAATAGACATTCCCCTTAAACAAGCCCAGATGCTGGACTTACTGAATAAGCCCTTAAATCAACTTCTTGAAGTATGTTCAACTTCTTGAAGTATGTTCTCTTTAGCCAAAGAGAACCAAGGCTAAAGAACCAAAAGAAAGTACAATAATACATCTCAGTATGTGCAGAACATCAATAAGGAGATAGAAATTATGAGAAGAAACAAAAAACTGGACATTTTAAATACTAACATTTGGTAACCTTGGAAATTAGATTCTCCCTCTTCCTTAAGGTTTGGTGGTGGTGTTTGTTGTTGTTGACAGTTCACTGTGGCTCCTGAAGTCTCTACTAGTTAGCTCAGTGGTCAGCTAATGATTTGATGGAGATTCACGTAAATATCTGGAACAAAAAAGTCCTCATCCATGCTGAGTGACTGTGTGTCTTGGGGCAGAAAAGAGTGGAGAGACAATGAAGCCTTGTAGAGGCCAAGTATATATTCACCACTGAACTTAAATTGGTATTAATCTGAACCAGATTGTTGTATGTTAAGATGTTAATTTAAATTCTCAGGTCAGCTACTAATTAAAAAAACTTAAAAAATAGAGTATATCAAACAACAATTGTCTTTTTGTATTGATCTTTTGTTCTATGACCTTGCTGAACTCAGTTTGACAAGTTGTTGATTTGTTGGTAATTCGTTGGGATTATGTATCATGTCATCTGCAAAGAGAAAGTTTTATTTCTCATTTCCAAATGTGAATGTCTTTTATTTTGTCTTCTATTTAGTGTATATATATACACACACACACACACACACACACTAAGTAGTATATATATACACATATATGTATACTAAAATATACTGCATATTATATATTTAGTATATACAAATGACATTTGATATGTTTTTAAATACAATATAATATGTAGATTGTATTTTAGCATATATGATATATAGTATATATCCTAAAATACTCTCTATATTGTATATCCTAAATATATAATATATAGTATATTTTTGTGTATATATGTACTAAATATACTAAATATATTTAATATATTTATTTAGTAAATGTATATATACTAAATATGCCTAGTATATTTATTTAGTATATATAAACATATGCTAAGTGTATGTATATATACTACATTAATGCACATAAACACACACACATACACATACATATTTATATATAGAGAGAGTGAGCAACAAGATCTCATTCTGTCACCCAGACTTGAGTGCGGTGGTACAATCATATCTCACTGCAGCCTCCTGGGCTCAAGGGATCCTTTCACCACAACATCCAGAGTTAGCTTATAATTTTAAAAAAAATTGACTTTTAAAGTATTCTATTTCTCCTTTCCTAGTTATGATAATTTTCACATTTCCTTCAGGCCTTTAATATTGTTGGCTTATATTGGAGAACTTAAACCAAGTAATGCTCTGTCTCTGGGAGTAGTAGAGACAGACCCACAAATTCCTGTTTGATTCCTGCAAACAGGAATCATTTTCGATTCTGTGCTAAACAATTTTAGAATGCCTTTGCTTCCTAGTTTTTAAAAATGAGTATCACTGAGATCAGTAAAAAGTAAACTGCTTGCTGTAAGAAACACCTGCTTATGGAAAATACGGTGTGAACCAATTAACCAAAGTACCAAACTTATCAAGAGTAATAGCTCTCCCATCAAGACCTGCTCTAGACTCTCACCTCACTGTACACACCAATAGCCAACCCAAAGCTATTACACCAACAATATCACTCAATCCCAAATCATTCCCACCTTATAAGTCATACTTTCAAAATTATTCAGCCCACAATCTAAAACCCTGTAAATGCCTTTCTATGTTTTCTTTTCTAAAATTATTTCATTTCATATATTTAACATCTGCAATGAAGTGATTACTACAGTCAAGTAAATTAACATACTCATTATCACACATGGTTAAATATTTTGTGCTAAGGATATCTAAAATCTTCTCTCTTAACAAATTTCAGTATATAGTAAAATATTATTAAATGTAGTTATCATGTTGTACACTGGATCATTCAGCTTATTCATTAAGTCAATGAATTCCTCCAATTCTCCCATCCTCCCTACCCCTGATAATTACCTCTCTGTTCTCTATTTCTATGTATTCAAGATAGTCACATTGGTATATAGTTACAGAACTATAACAATAGATAGATGTTGAGGCTATTGTGAGACAATCAACCTCTTATATCTATCAATGTGGTATTTAGTACTTAAAAATTCTCTAATGCTGAAACATCTTTCCTTGTGTGTACATTTTTTCACATTGCTGAATTTGATTTACTATTGCAAGTATTTTACAGGTGAGATGAATCTGTATTTTCCAAATTTGAAATTTCATTTTTCAAATTAGGTATCTACTTTATATTAACCTCCTAAGTGTTTTAATTAGAATGTTGTTCATTATTCTCTGAAAGAGCTTGCGTAACAGTTTATTTGTTCTTTGAAGATTTGCTCAAACTTGTGTATAAAGCCATCTAGTGGCCTTTTAGAAGGGATCATTCTGACACAAATTTGATGTCATTTTAAAATTCATTTACAACTTTTATTTTCTTAGTATATTTTAGTACTATATCGCTTTAAAGTGTATCAACATATTTTATTTTGCTATTCTTGTGTTATATTAAAAATCTTTACTTTTGACTGTAGTTATGTCCTTTGAATTAGTTCAAACTATCCGTGATGTTTCCCTGATTCTTTATAAATATTGCCAGATATTGATTTGTTGGAGTGAGAGGGGAAAGGGATGAACTAGTCTCAAAGAATAAGCTCTTTTGGCTTTGTTCACCCTTTTTTTTTCTTGATTTCATTTTCTACTTTACTAATTTAACACTTATTTTTATATCCTCCCTTTTACATTTCTTAGGTTTGTTATATTATTCCTTTTATATAATTGTTTTATTAACACATGTACTTTAAAGTATTAACTTACTTCTAAAAGCCACTATGCAGAAGCTTTTTAATTTGAAGCCCTTGAGTTTTCATGTGTGATAATTTGCTACCAATATGTGTATAATCTGTAGGTAACATTGTTTGATATACTTTAAAGTATGAGTAAATTGTGAACAACATGTGTTTATTGTATGCCTTTTATTTATACAGTTTTATTGTACACAAAGAGTATGGTATTGAATGAATTATGTGTAATTGCGTTCCATTCAGTGCATTAGGTTTTATTATGTCAATTCTCTGAAATTTGTTCCATCATGACATTGTTTCTAGACAATTTTATTTTTTGAATTCCATTTGATCATGAAATGAATGAGTTCAATATATGTTATAGATTTGCATGTATATGAATACATATATACATTGTAAACAAATTTATGCATATGTAATACAGATAAATACATATATTATGTATAAGCATGTACACATATATAATTAAGCCTGATTGAAATTATAATTGTCAATTATTTTAAAAATGGTTCCCTTTTAAACCACTTGAGGTATGATTGACATATAAACAGTTGTACATATATAATGTATATATCTAGATGAGTTTGGGAATATGTACACAATCGTGAAACCGTCTCCATTATCCAGGCCATAATCATATGAGAGGCTTATAAATGGAGTTTATTACAAGTCTGTGTTAATATCACAGTAGGACCAACAAGTGTAAACCATTGTAAGAAAACCATCCTGATAGATGAAGTTAATAAGAATGGATTGTGGGTTAAAATGAGAATTAGTTTGAGAAGAAAGGTAATATTTTTAAAATTTAAATTGTTAAGGAAAATTATCTTTGATTTCCAAAAAATATTTATTGAAAACATACATCCGGAAGAAGCTATACGTGTTCTGAGGGTATAACTGTAAAACAGATAAATATAATAGCTAATGACCACTCTTCATGGGAATTTAATTCTGAGGGAAAGTTAAGCATTGAAAAAGTAATCATCAACTGATAAATTAGACAAACAGAAATAGAAGGTGCTACAAGACTATATGGCAAAGGAAATTAATTCGTTATTGAGTATCAGTAAGAACTTTCCAGAGTAAGTGATAATTGAACTCTCAAGTTAAAAAGTAAATAAATATTAGCTGAAAGTAAAACTTGGAAGCAGTGTTTGTAGATCAAAGGGGAGTGAATTCGTTTAGGAACACAGATCAGGTTATTAGGTTTTCTTGATGTAGAGGGCCTGGATTCAGATTTTGATCTTAGACTTTCATCAGTACTCATCTTCAATTTCTAGTATTGTCTCCAAAAATTATTATTATTTTTTTTGAGATGGAGTTTCACTCTGTTGCCCAGGTTAGAGTGCAATGGCACAATCTCGGTTCACTGAAACTCGCCTCCCAGGTTCAAGCGATTCTCCCACCTTCTCTCAGCCTTCCAAGTAGCTGAGATTACAGGCATGTGCCACCACGCCTGGCTAAATTTTTGTATTTCAGTAGAGATGGGGTTTCACCATGTTGGTCGGTCTGGTCTGGAACTCCTGACCTCAGGTGAACCACCGCCCTCGGTCTCCCAAAGTGCTAGGATTACAGGTGTGAGCCTCAGCGCCCGGCCTCCATTAATTCTTAAATGGTCAGTTGTGGTTGGAGAGAAGGGTGGTGTGATATTCCTCGAATGTTACCATTCTATGCTCCGAGGAAAGACAATGAAAAAAGTTTAGGGATTTTTAAAGAAATGATTGAGATAATTAACCCAAGAGTTTAATCTGTAGAGAAAAAGAAATGAAGACAAGATGGTTATTAATGAGAATATAATGGAGTCAATGAGCAGATGATACCAAGGAGGTAGAAGAAAATATGCGATTAATTAAAATGATATGTGTTGTAGTTAGAGAGGATTGTTTTAGTGAGAATTTCTGATGTGGAAACATTTTATCCGATGTAAATCCGTCAGGCACGGCGGCTCACGCCTGTAATCCCAGCACTTTGGGAGGCCGAGACGGGTGGATCATGAGGTCAGGAGCTCGAGACCATCCTGGCTAACAGGGTGAAACCCTGTCTCTACTGAAAATACAAAAAAATTAGCCAGGCGTAGTGGTGGGCACCTGTAGTCCCAGCTATTTGGGAGGCCAAGGCAGGAGAATGGCGTGAACGCAGGACGGGGAGCTTGCAGTGAGCCAATATCGCGCCACTGCGCTCCAGCCTGGGCGACAGAGCGAGACTCTATCTCAAAACAAAACGAAACAAAAAAACAGATGTAAATCCAGGATGTGGACAGAAGATTTAGTAGCAGGAGTGGAGTGCTTCAGAAGTCAGTGGGAATGAAGAAGTCTGAAACAATAAAAATAAATGAAGTCCGAATGAGAAAGACTGAAAGTTTTGGCAGTTTATTCTGTTTCCCAGGTTGAGGTTGACCTTACTCTGCTATACCAGGATGTAAGGAGAGAGTATAATAGAAAGCTAGGATGCAAAGTTGATGTATTGCAGAAAAGGCGGGCTGAAGAATAATATAATCACCCAGAATTAACCTCAGAGGAATGCAAAGATGTCTTTATAAAAGAAAGATAATTATTTCATTAAACAAATATATCAGGTACATCTACAGAGAAATAATATGATTAAACACAAATGAGAAAATATTTTTTGATAGAGACCATGAAGGAAGCTAATACTGTAATGACTTAATATAATACAAGGCCGGGCGTAGTGGCTCATGCCTGTGATGCCAGCACTTTGGGAGACCCAGGCGGGCGGATCATGAGATCAGGAGTCTGAGACCAGCCTGACCAACATGGCAAAACCCCGTTTCTACTAAAAATACAAAAATTTGCCAGGTGTGGTGGCACGTGCCTGTAATCTCAGCTACTTGGGAGTCTAGGGCAGGAGAATCGCTTGAACCTGGGAGGCAGAGGTTGCAGTAAGCCAAGATCACACCACTGCACTCCAGCCTAGGCGAGAGAGTGAGACTCCATCTCAAAATATACATATATACCCATATATATAATATAATATAAAATGATGTGACTTGTTCAGTCGAATGTAATATAAGAGGAATGATCTTCTAATGGTAACATCAGGCAGGGAAATAAAAAAAGGAAATATAAACCTTTCAGTCTTGTTTTACAGGGCATGAGAAAATACACAAGACACATTTGAGGGGACTGGAGGGAAATGGTGTCATCAAGAGAAACAAACAGGTGATGAAGTCACCAGTAAGTAGGCTAACAACACAGAGTACTGTGATGATCATTAAAGAGAAACTCTAAACAGAAGGGTTCATGAAGGAGTAAATTAGTGGGAGGTTTGGCTTAGAGAGTGTAGAAGTTTGTGCTGGACATAAAGCATGAAATACAAGGATAAAGAGCTTATCAGATTTAATTGACAGGTAAGGTTTACAATAATAAATGAGTAATCAATATGAACTCTAAGGATTCCGCTATATTCTGCAAAACATTCATAGAAGTTGTGTTTTTGATATGAAAATGGCTTTTTCTTTAGGACTTTGGAGTAAGAAAGGGAATAGGACTGTATGGAAGGGAGAAACCTAAGTAGCAGCTCCGGTAGGTGCATCATTTAGTGCCTCTCAATCTGATAGATGCAAAAGGGTGAAAGACATAAGCTGTGTTCACTTATTCAGTAGACATTACTAAATACCTACTGCAGGTTAGGCCCTGTATAAGCGTTGAAAATGCAACTGTTGGCAAAACCGGCAGAAGATCATTGTCCTTTCATCCTGGGGAGGAAGGAGAGTCAAAATATATTCTAAAGATGGAAATATGTGTTATGAAGACATGTTCAAACACTAAAGGGGAGAGATATTGACAGGGTTGGTAGAAAGTTGTGAGAAAGCTAGGTGGCAGGAGGTTCCCAGAAAAACTCCAACTGGCCTGCGCACTGGGAGAAACGCTACCAGGCTGGAGCCACAGAGGTCCGTGCCCTTGGCAGTGGGGAGTAGCCTGGGCCCTCCTCTTCCTGCATGGAACCTGGAATTCAAGCTGCAAGGCAGGAAGAACTCTAGCAGGGAACTCTGGCCTTGCGGAGAGTGCCTGTTGCCCACTTTTCTTCCCTTTTACCAAATAAAACCCCACTTTACTCACGCTTCAAATTGTCTGCGAGCCTATATTTTCATGGCCGTGGGACAAGGACCCCGTGTTTAGCTGAACTAAGGAAAAGTCCTTCAACAGTTGGTTTCTTACGATGTGATCCTATAAAGCACTCCACCCCTTCCCGACCACCACCACCACACACATGTTCATAAAGTGACATCTGAACCCAGAAAGACTTAAAGCAGGTGACAGCGAAATCACAATGATATCTAGAAGAGTGGCCCAAGCAGGCCAAACATCAAGTGCACATTTCCAGGGGCTAAAGGATGTTTGGAGTGTTCAAAAACCAGAGTCCCACGTAGCTGAAAGAGGGAGTGGGAGGAGTCGAGGTCAGAGAAGTAGGAGAATAGCGTGAAATACTAAGGGGATGTTAGATCCATATAATGACTTTAGCTTTTACACTGAGTAAGGTTGGAAATTGCTGGAGTATTTTGACCAGGTAAGTAGCAGCACAGTTTTGTTGTTATTGTTGTTTTGGGTTTTTTTGAGATAGAGTCTCACTGTGTCACCCAGGCTGGAGTGCAGTGACTTGATTTTGGCTCACTGCAACCTCTGCCTCCTGGGTTCAAGATATTCTTGTATTGCAGCTCCCCCCTACCCCACCCCCAAGTAGCTGGGATTACAGGCGCCCGCCACCACGCCCAGCTAATTTTTTTTTTTTTAAATTTTAATAGAGGCGGGGTTTCACCATTTTGGCCAGGCTGGTCTTGAACTCCCTCCTTCAGGTGATACACCTGCCTTGGCCTCCCAAAGTGCTGAGATGACGGGTGTGAACCACTGCACCTGGCCAGCCCTATTTTGTTTTACTAGGAAGGCTCTGGGTCTGTGGTGATACTAGGCTCTTGGGGAGCAAAGGGAGGAGCAGGGATTCTAATGACAACAGTAAGCCGGGAGGAGATGATGGAGCTTGGTTGAAGGTGAAGTGGTGAAAGCAGTTTGAAGTGTTTGAGCCTGAATGTATTGTGAAAGTACGGCCAACAAGATATGCTGATGTTCTGCATGTGAGAAAAAAAAGAATGAATTTAGGAAAGGTACGAAGGTTTTGGTGTAAGCAACGGCAAGAATGGCTTACTTTATGTTAGGCTATTCTTGGAATCTCTTTTGTATAATTCTTTTGTATGCCTTGGCATTCTTTTGGAATGAACACTGTTTTCCATATCTGATCTAAATGTCCTCAGTCCTTATAAGAAGTTGTTAATTGATGTCTAATTATTAATTATAAAGAGATAGTGGTAGATACAAAAACTAACAAGTAGAAATGAAACTCAAATTGAGTAAATATTAATTTTGACCCCATCCCCTAAACATTATAACTTTCTCTACTTAAAAAATCAGATCAAATTCCCACATCTAAACAGTGGGGAACTTGAGAACTATGAAATTAGAGCCATGGATATATTGCTGTTCCTACCAGAACTACATCATTCTGTTTTTTAGCCTGGTGACCCTTCCAGTTTACCATGTTGGTTGATTTACTACAGAACATTTTGTTACTCTGAATAAGACTGAAAGTTGCTGGAGTATTTTGACCAGATGAATACCACCATTTTGTTTCAAAAAGACAGCTCTGGCTTTGTCATGCAGTCTCCAAATTGTATATTTTCATCCGCTTTTGTTTGACTTGTTTCTTTCATTACTTATATTTTTATTTTCAGAGAGCCTAGTGTTTGTAATCTTACAACACAGGAATTTGTAGGATTCTGAAGTTTGTGCAACACAGAACTTAAGCTTTTCTCATCTCTTAAATCAGTCTTAATTTTTCTTAATATTATAAGAATCTTCATAAGCCTGAAAGATGATTTAATAGCTCATGTTCTTTAAAATTATCATATAGTGCTCCTGTTAAAAGTTACTAAGATCACTAAAGACGAAAACACTACCAGTTTTCAATCACCTGTGCTAAAGAACAGGTACTCTGCAAACTGTTTCACAGAAATTCTGTTCAGGATCAAAGAGACTGTGTATATTGCTGTGAGTAAACCCTGGATACTTTCAGGTACTGTGGAAACTGCTGTATCTGGGGAACTCTGTGACTTACCAAGCAACCTATACCAAGTCTTGAGCGGTTTGTCTCATCGAGCTTGAAACCTGGAGGTCCAAACTTAGGGAAAAAAATCACCCTTTAGATCAGCTGTTTTGGATCCCCTGGCATAAATGCAGGTTAGTTACAGATGCTCTATTCCAGCCACAAATTTGGAGCTCATGGGGAAACATGAAGACAATGGAAGGAATCAGAATTTCTGGCTGCTGTGTAGTGCTCAAGCCTCTACCACAGCTGCTATAATTAGGCCAGATGGAAGGGTTTGGAAATGAACTTTCCAGTTTTCTACCTGGCATTTCTTCCTTGTTCACAATATTAGCTCGTATGACAATCCTCTGTCTCCAATATTGTGCCCAATCCTCTATCTCCAATATATCATATGCCAATCCTGTATCTCCAAATATTTTCCTGTATCTCGAAATATTTTCAAAAGAGTTGCTAGTATTTAGGCAATTTGACTTTTCCCCAATTTTATTGAGGTATAATTGACAAATAGGGCTTGTATTTATTTAGGTGTACAACAAGATGTTTTGATATGTGCATACAGTGTGAAATGATTACCACCATCAAGTTAATTAACACATATATCACCTCATATAGTTACTATTTGTGTGTGTGAGAGAGGACAAACTTCAGATCTTTCTTTGAAAATTTCAAGTATAAAATGCACTATCGTTATCATGTTGTACACTAGGTCTCCAGAACTTATAACTGAAATTTTGCTCTCTTTGACCAACATCTCTCCATTTTCCTCACCCCATAGTCCCAGCTAACCATGCCTCTATTCTCTATTGCTACAAGTTTCACCATTTCCACATTTCATTTACATGTGGAATCTATTTATAATAAATGAAATCATAGAGTATTTGTCTTTCTGTGTCCGGCTTATTTCACTTAGCCTAATGTCTCCCAGGTTCATCTGTGTTATTGAAAATGACAGGATTTCATTTCGTAAGGCTGAATAATATTCCATTGTATGTGCCTGTGTGTATGTATGTGTGCGTAGAAAGAGAGACAGAGACAGACAGAGAGAGAGACAGAGAGAGACAGAGAGAGAGAGAGAGAGAGAGGAATTTGAGAAAGATTGGTATTAACTCTTTAAATGTTTGGTAGAATTTACCAGTGTTGCCATACATCCTGAGATTTACTTTGTTGGGGAATTTTTTGATTACTGATTCAATCTCCTTACTCATTATTAATCTTTTCAGATTCTCTATTTCTTTATGATTTTGTGTTGCTGGTTGTATCTTGCTAAGAAATTATCTATTTCTTCTACTTTAACCAATTTTTTGGTGTATAGTTGTTCATAATAGTCTTTTGTATTTGTATGGTATCAGTTGTAAGGTCATTCATTTATGTTTCATTTATTGGAGTCCTTTCCTTTTTATTCTTAGTCTAGCTAAAGGTAACCATTTTTATGAAAAAAACAAAACAAAACAAAACAAAACAAACAAACAAAAAAACCCTACATTTTTCCATTTCTTCACTTTCAGCTGATATGTGCCTTAAAGCTAAAGAGCGTCTCCCACAGGTCGCATGTAGTTGGATCTTGCTTTTTCACATATTCAGATCCTTTGACTTTTAATTGGAGAATTTAATTCATTTATAATAAAAGTAATTTTTCATAGGTAAAGACTTACTATTGCCATCTTATTGTTTTCTGCCTTTTTGGTGTGTCTTTTTTTCTTTTCTCTCTTTCTCTTGTTTCTTGCTTTGTGATTTGACAATTTCTTTTGTAGTGGTATGCTTTCATTCCTTTCTTTTTATGTTTTGTTTATCTACCACAGGATTCTTCTTTGTGACCATAATGAGGCTTACATAAGACATATTACTGTTATGAAAGTCTATTTTAAGCTGATAACATCTTAATTTCAATCACAAAAAAAGTCTCCACTTTTACTTCACCCTCTCCCCATATTTTATGTATTGATGTCAAAATTTGCATCAGTTAATATTGTGTATCCATTAACAAATTATTGTAATTGTGGTTATTAACTTTTATTCTAAAGTTCACTGTGATTTACTTAGCACCATTACATATTAGAATAGTCAAAACTTGAATATTTACTTGTTTATTGTGAGTTTCATACCTTTATATATTCTCATATTGCTACTTAGCTCCTTTTATTTAAACTTGAAGAATATCTCTTAGCATTTCTTATAAGGCAGGTCTAGTGGTGGTGAACTACCTCAGTTTTGTTTTTCAGGGAAAGTCTTTATCTTCCATTCATTTTTGAAGCATAGATTTGTCAGGTATGGTATTCTTGACTGGCACTTTTTCTTTCAGCATTTTCAATATATCATCCCATTCTCATTTTGCCTGCACGGTTTCTGTGAAAAATTCTGATTGCCTGATAGAGATTTCCTTGTATGTAATGAGTCTCTTTTCCCTTGCTGCTTTCAAAATTCTCTTCAGTTCCTGATTTTTGACAATTTTATTATAATGCGTTTGGTAAAAATCTGCTTTAGGTTGGACCTGCTTGGAGACTTTTGTGCCTCATGTACCTGAATAACTATAACTTTTGGCTGATTTAGGATGTTTTCAGCCATTATTTTTTAAAATAACCTTTCTGCTCTTTTCTATCTTATGTCCCCTTAGTGAAATCCCATAATGTGGGGACAGCCTCTCCCAGCCACTTAGATGCGTTGGTCACTTCAGTAATTGGATGAGGCAAGAAAGAATTGGTTCTTCTGGGAAGCATTCCACAAGGCTGGGGAGGTGGTGTTCACTCACTATGCTGGCTCTTTCCACTGCGGGTGAAATTTCAGACTGGAATGTTCCCTCTTGGCACTGAACTGTGCCACCTTGGGTGACACAGGTAAGGTACTTTTTTTACCCTCTTCAGTGTAGCTATTCCAAGAATTTTTGCTTCAGTAGTGTGTTGGAACTTTTCCACTGTACCCTCAGATTCCCACAGAAGTACACTTGTCAATAGATAGTTAACAGAATCTGTGCTTCTGCTGAGGAATGATGGTAGAGAGTGCTTATTCTGACATCTTGCTAACAACATTTCCTTATCTTAGCATTTTGAAGTCAGTAATCCTGCACTAGGATTCAAGCATGCATATAAATCTGCAGCACTTTTATTTGCAGGTAGACAGGAAATACTTATTTTATCACAATGTTAATTAATATTTAGTGGTTGCCAATAATACAGTAAGCTGATAATATATCTTTATACTCTGATAATCACAAAAGGGTCTATCACAATAAATCATTTTTCTTATTTAAAAATAGATCTTTGGAGTTTTTCATCTTTTAACTATTCAGACTCTTAACTGACAAAATCACAGTTTTCAGGTGGACATTAAAATTTAACATAATAAAGTGCTATCACATGCTCCTATCTTTAATTAAAATGCTGATAATTAGAAGCATCATGTTCTTACTGAAGTTGGAATGCAACCTTTTAAATGTACAGACAAAACAAAAGTTGTTTGATACACAAGAGTCTATCTCAGTTTTAAATGTTTATTTCTTTCCTCTACATTTAAAAAATGTTAGGATTACATTTCAGAAACTTTGAGTAACTGGTCCAAGATTACACAATAAGTGAGAGATCTGGGATTCAAAATGAAGAACTCTTGGGTGTAAGAAGCCCAGAATGCCTCCTTATCCTACCCTGTCTCTCAGTTGCTTGGTTGGGGATTTGTAGCACGTGTTACAAACACTTCTTGCCTGTTGCCCGAAACACGGTACAAATCCAAACTGTGCCTTATATCACTCATTCATGCAGCCAATACCTACATTATTGATTTTTTGACTCAAAAGACATGCAACTAATAATGTTCATCTACCAATTATAATCAAAGAAAGAAATGTCAGGAAGGATAGAGAAGATATGCCTTTGGTACCCATGCAAAACAAACATGCTAGCAGATTTCCTGGAACTCATTGACACATTAATAGTTACGTTGGATGCGTGGAGAGATTACTGGAATGATTCCCTGCTGCTCCTAGCTAACCTTTGAACAATTGCTGGCGTTCTGACATGGGAAGAATGAACCTGGAGATATTGGCTGCTGATCTTTCTGGCTGTCCTAATCAGTCTAATACCATTAGAAATAAGAACAAATACATTGATAATTTAATACATAATGTGAAATTAAACTATGACCTAATACATTTAAAAATTTTGTATTTTGTATCATTTTAGATGATATTAAAATGAAAGCACCACATCAACCCAAAACCCTTGAACCAGAAATAGCCATCAATATTATGAGGTAAATATTATTTGAGGCCTATATGTATGCAGATAAGTAGACAGGAAGACAGATGAAGGTAAGTTAGGAAAAGTACAATAAATGTAGCTTTACTCCAATTGAGAGGAACAAATTGCTGACGTAAAACTAATCACTAAACTTAGATGTCACCTAAAGGAAATGTATCATTAAATGGTGTTCTAAAGGTAATGAAGAAAAAATGATTTTTTAGAACATTGTTATTTTAATCATATGGTTTGACTTTAGAGAATATCTATTATCTATCTTCTATAAAATATCAAGAAATTAGCACTATGTTACCTTTCACCTTCTCTAAACTGTCATTCAAAATATTATTATTTTTACACATTTTAAAATATTATAAGTAAGTCATTATCCTTTCATTGCCAAGATTTATAACATATAAATTCTGTTTCACAAACATAATTTCTTGGTTGTTTAGCCTTACTTCTATATTCAC
>NW_012101281.1:9921-14327 GCF_000951045.1 Mandrillus leucophaeus | reverse complement strand
ATTCAATATTCTATGCCATTATTTTCTTAAATTTTAATTTTAAAATATTTCTAGACTTAATAGAAAAATTGAAGAGATAATACGGAGATCCTATATGCCCTACACCTATTTTCACTTATTATTATTATCTTTTCCAACTTTTATTTTAAGTTTAGAGCTACATGTGCGGAATGCACAGGTTTGTTACATAGGTAAATGTTTGCCATGGTGGTTTGCTGCACAGATCATCCCATATCTCAGGTGTTAAGCCCAGTATCCACTAGCTGTTCTTCCTGATCGTCTCCCCCCTCCAACCCTCCATCCTCCGACAGCCAACAATGTGTGTTGTTCCCCACCATGTGTCCATGTGTTCTCATAATTTACCTCCCACTTATAAGTAAGAACACGTGGCATTTGGTTTTCTGTTCCTGTGTTAGTTTGCTAGGAATAATGATTTCCAGCTCCATCCGTGTCCCTGCAAAGAACATGATCTTGTTCCTTTTTATGGCTGCATAGTATTCCACAGTGTATATGTACCACATTTTTTTATCCAGTCTGTCATTGATGGTATGACATTACTTTTAATGACTGCATGATATTTCATCATATGCAATGAACCAAGATTTACCCATCCACCCTGAATGTTGATATTTAGATTGCGAAAAGTTAATCCTCATTCCCATTAGATTTTCTGTTTGTTCACTTTTTCCAGTCAAATTATTTTCTTTCTTTTTTTTTAAGAACTGATTTTTCTTTATTTTTTGGTTATTTTTGTGGTTTCAGGTCTTAGGTCACCAGATCATCTGTTTGCCTGGGCTGAGGTTGCTTAGTCTTTTCATATCATTTCTCTTTCTTAGTGAAAGTGGAGCGTCACTGAGAGAGAACTTTACTACTCTATTTAGAGCTCTTTCCACCCCAAGCACTCTGCATATATTACCCATTTATTTTTCATTTATTTATTTGACAATATCAATCACTTCTTTTATTTTAGATTATATTACTTTCAGCAAATATGTATTTTTAAATTTCAATAGGTTTTTGGGGAACTGGTGGTGTTGAGTTACATGAATACAATCTTTAGTGGTGATTTCTGAGATACTGGTGCACTCATCACTCAAGCAGTGCACATTGTACCCAATGTGTCATATATTTTATCCCTCACTGCCTCCACCCTTTCCTCTGAGTCCACAAAGTCCATTGTATCATTCTTATGCTTTTGCATCCTGATAGCTTAGCTCCCATTTATAAGTGAGAACATACCATGTTTGGTTTTCCATTCCTGAGTTGCTTCACTTAGAACAGTGTTCCCCAATTCCATTCAGGTTGCTGCAAATGTCATTATTTTGTTCCTTTTTATGGCTGAGTAGTATTCCATGCTATATATGTATTTTCTTTATCCACTTACTAATTGATGGTCATTTGGGCTGGCTCCATATCAAACCGTGCTGCTATACATGTGTGTGTGTCAAAGTATATTTTTCATGTAATGACTTATTTTCTTCTGGGAAGATACCTAGAAGTGAGATTGCTGGATCAAATGGTAAATCTACTTTTAATTCTTTGAGGAATCTCCACGCTGTTTTTATAGTGGTTATACTAGTTTGCAGTCCCACCAACAGTGTAAAATTATTCCCTTCTAACTGCATCCATGCCAACATCTGTTATTTTTTTTTGTTATGACCATTCCTGAAGGAGTAAGGTGGTATCACATTGTGATTTTGATTTGCATTTCCCTGATCATTAGTGATGTTGACTATTTTTTCATATGTTTGTTGACCATTTCTATATCTTCTTTTGAGAATTGTCTATTCATATCCTAGCCCACTTTTTGATGGAATTGTTTGGTTTTTCTTGCTGATTCCTTTGAGTTCCTTGTAGATTCAAGATATGTTAGTTCTTTGTCAGATGTATAGATTGTGAAGATTTTCTTCCACTCTGTGGGTTGTCTGTTTACTCTACTGATTATTTCTCTTGCTGTGCAGAGGCTTTGTAGTTTAATTAAGTCCCATCTGTTTATCTTTGTTTTTGTTGTGTTTGCTTTTGGGTTATTGGTCATGAAATCTTTGCCTAAGCCAATGTTTAAAAGGGTTTTCTCCAATGTTGTCTTCTAGAATTTTTATGGTTTTAGGTCTTAGATTTAAGCCTTTGATCCATCTTGAGTTGATTTTTGTATAAGGTGAGAGATGAGGATCCAGTTTCATTCTTCTAAATGTGGCATGCCGGTTATCCCAGAGCCATTTGTTGAATGGGGTGTCCTTTCCCCACTTTCTGTTGTTGTTTGCTTTGTTGAAGATCAGTTGACTCTAACTATTTGGCTTTGTTTCTGGGCTCTCTACTCTGTTTCATTGGTCTATATGCCTGTTTTTATACCAATACCATGCTGTTTTGGTGACTATGGCATTAGCGTATAGTTTGAAGTTTGGTAATATAATGTCTTCAAATTTGTTCTCTTTGATTAATTACTCTTGCTTTTGCTATGCAGGCTCTTTTTTGTTTCCATGTGAATTTTAGGGTTGTTTTCCAGTTCTGTGAAGAATGATGGTGGTATTTTGATGGGAATTGCATTGAATTTGTAGATTGATTTTGGCAGTATGGTCATTTTCAAAATATTGATTCTACCCATCTATGAGTATGGGATGTGTTTCCATTAGTTTGTGTCATCTATGATTTCCTTCAGCCATTTTTGTAGTTTTCCTTGTAGAGGTATTTTACCTTCTTGGTTAAGTATATTCCTAAGTATTTAAATTTTTGTAGCTATTGTAAAAGGAGCTGAGTTCTTGATTTGATTCTCTTCTTGGTTGCTGTTTGTGTATGGCAGGGCTAATGATTTGTATACATTAATTGTGTATCCCCAAACTTTGCTGAATTCATTTACCAGTTCTAGGAGTTTTTTGGGTGAGTCTTTAGGGTTTTTTAGGTATACAATAATATCATTTGTAAACAGTGACAGTTTGACTTCCTTGTTACTGATTTGGATTCCCTTTTATTTCTTTCTCTTGTCTGATTACTGTGGCTAAAAGTTCCCCTACTATGTTGAACAGAAGAAGTGAAAGTGGGCATCCTTGTCTTGTTCTAGTTCTCAGGGGGAATGTTTTCAACTTTTTCCCGTTCAGTATAATGTTGGCTGTGGATTTGTCATATATGGCTTTTATTATCCTAAGGTATTTCGCTTCTGTGACAATTTTGTTGAGGGTTTTAATCATAAAGGGATGCTGGATTTTGTCAAATTCTTTTTCTGTGTCTATTGAGATGATCATGTGATTTTCATTTTTAATTCTGTTTATGTGATGTGTCACATTTATTGACTTGCATATGTTAAACCAGCCCTGCATTCCTGATATGAAATCCACTTGTTTGTTGTTTACTATCTTTTAAATATGCTGTTGGATTCAGTTAGCTAGTATTTTGTTGAAGGTTTTTGCATCTATGTACAATTGATCTGTAGTTTTCTTTGTTGCTATTTCCCTTCCTGGTCTTGGTATTAGGGTGCTGTTGGCTTCATAGAATGACTTAGGGAGGATTCCTTCTTTCTCTGTCTTTTGAAATAGTGTCAGTAGGATTGGTACCAATTCTTCTTCAAATGTCTGATAGAATTCAGCTGTTAATTTGTCTGGTACTGGACGTTTTATTTGGTGGTGACTTTTTAGTTACCATTTCAATCTCACTGCTTGTTATTGGTCTGTTCAGGGTTTCTATTTCTCCCCAGTTTGCTCTAGGGGGGTTGTATATTTCCAGGAATTTACCCATCTCCTTTAGGTTTTCTAGTTTATGTGTGTAAAGGTATTCATAGTAACCTTGAATTATCTTTTGTATTTCTGTAGTATCAGTCATAATATCTCCCATTTTGTTTCTAATTGAGCTTTTTAAAATTTTCTCTCTTCTTTTCTTGGTTAATTTCACTAATGGTCTATCAATTTTATGTATCTTTTCTAAGAATCAGCTCTTTGTTTCATTTGTCTTTTGTGTTTTTTTGTTTCAATTTAATTTAGTTCTGCTCTGATCTTGATTATTTATTTTCCTTGGCTGGGTTTGGGTTTGGTTAGTTCTTGTGTCTCTAGCTCTTTGAGGTGTGACCTTAGATTGTCTATTTGTACTCTTTCAGACTTTTTGATGTAGGCATTTAATGCTACAAACTTTCCTCTTAGCAACACTTTGTTGTATCCCAGAGGTTTTTTTAAGTTTTGATAAGTTCTTTGTTTAGTTCAAAGAATTTTTAAATTTCTGTCTAGATTTTATTGTTCACCCAATGATCATTCAGGAGCAGGTTATTTAGCTTCCATGTATTTGCATGGTTTTGAGGATTCCTTTTAGAGTTGATTTCCAATTTTATTTCACTGTGGTCGGAGAGAGTACGTGCTATAATTCAGATTTTCTTAAATTTGTTGAGACTTGTTTTGTGGCCTATCATATGGTCTATCTTGGATGAT
>NW_012101281.1:2225-9871 GCF_000951045.1 Mandrillus leucophaeus | reverse complement strand
GGCTTTTATTATCCTAAGGTATTTCGCTTCTGTGACAATTTTGTTGAGGGTTTTAATCATAAAGGGATGCTGGATTTTGTCAAATTCTTTTTCTGTGTCTATTGAGATGATCATGTGATTTTCATTTTTAATTCTGTTTATGTGATGTGTCACATTTATTGACTTGCATATGTTAAACCAGCCCTGCATTCCTGATATGAAATCCACTTGTTTGTTGTTTACTATCTTTTAAATATGCTGTTGGATTCAGTTAGCTAGTATTTTGTTGAAGGTTTTTGCATCTATGTACAATTGATCTGTAGTTTTCTTTGTTGCTATTTCCCTTCCTGGTCTTGGTATTAGGGTGCTGTTGGCTTCATAGAATGACTTAGGGAGGATTCCTTCTTTCTCTGTCTTTTGAAATAGTGTCAGTAGGATTGGTACCAATTCTTCTTCAAATGTCTGATAGAATTCAGCTGTTAATTTGTCTGGTACTGGACGTTTTATTTGGTGGTGACTTTTTAGTTACCATTTCAATCTCACTGCTTGTTATTGGTCTGTTCAGGGTTTCTATTTCTCCCCAGTTTGCTCTAGGGGGGTTGTATATTTCCAGGAATTTACCCATCTCCTTTAGGTTTTCTAGTTTATGTGTGTAAAGGTATTCATAGTAACCTTGAATTATCTTTTGTATTTCTGTAGTATCAGTCATAATATCTCCCATTTTGTTTCTAATTGAGCTTTTTAAAATTTTCTCTCTTCTTTTCTTGGTTAATTTCACTAATGGTCTATCAATTTTATGTATCTTTTCTAAGAATCAGCTCTTTGTTTCATTTGTCTTTTGTGTTTTTTTGTTTCAATTTAATTTAGTTCTGCTCTGATCTTGATTATTTATTTTCCTTGGCTGGGTTTGGGTTTGGTTAGTTCTTGTGTCTCTAGCTCTTTGAGGTGTGACCTTAGATTGTCTATTTGTACTCTTTCAGACTTTTTGATGTAGGCATTTAATGCTACAAACTTTCCTCTTAGCAACACTTTGTTGTATCCCAGAGGTTTTTTTAAGTTTTGATAAGTTCTTTGTTTAGTTCAAAGAATTTTTAAATTTCTGTCTAGATTTTATTGTTCACCCAATGATCATTCAGGAGCAGGTTATTTAGCTTCCATGTATTTGCATGGTTTTGAGGATTCCTTTTAGAGTTGATTTCCAATTTTATTTCACTGTGGTCGGAGAGAGTACGTGCTATAATTCAGATTTTCTTAAATTTGTTGAGACTTGTTTTGTGGCCTATCATATGGTCTATCTTGGATGATGTTCCATATGCTGATGATTAGAATGTATATTCTTCAGTTGTTGAGTAGAACGTTCTGTAAATACCTGTTACGTCCATTTGTTCTAGGGATAGTTTAAGTCCATTGTTTCTTTGTTGACTTGTCTGTCTACTCCTGCTCACTTTTGTGTCCTTTTACATAGAATATCTTTTTCCACCCCTTTAGCTTAAGTTTTTATGAGTCTTTATGTGTTAGGTGAGTCTCTTGAATACAGTAGATACTTGGTTGGTGAATTCTTATCCATTTTGCCACTCTGTATCTTTTAAGTGGAGCATTTACATTCAGCATTAGTATTGAGATGTGAGTTACTATTCTATTCATTGTGCTATTTTTTGTCTGCATACCTTGGTTTTATTCATTGTGTTGTTGTTTTATAGGTCCTGTGAGATTTATGCTTTAAGGAGATTCTATTTTGGTATATTTTGAACATTTATTGCAAGATTTAGAGCTTCTTTTAGCATTTCTCATAGTGTTGGCTTAGTAGTGGCAAATTCTCTCAGCATTTGTCTGAAAAAGACTGTATCTTTCCTTCGTTTTTGAATTTTAGTTTCATTGAATGCTAAGTTGTTAATTGTTCTGCTTAAGGATGCTGAATATAGAACCCCAATCCTTTCTAGCTTGTAGAGTTTCTGCTGAGAAATCTGCTGTTAGTCTGATAGGTTTTCCTTAATGGGTTGCTTGATGCTTTTGGCTCACAGGTCTTAAGACTCTTTCTTTCACCTTGACTTTGGATAACCTGGTGACTGTGTACCTAGGTGATGATCTTTCTGCAATGAATATCCCAGGTGTACTTTGAGCTTCTTGTATTTGGATATAAAGTTTTGATTCTTCTCATTGACAGATGTCTAGATCTCTAGCAAGGCTAGGGAAGTTTCCATGATTATTCCCACAAATATGTTTTCCAAACTTTTAGAATTTTCTTCTTCCTCGGGAACAACAATTATTTTTAGATTTGGTCACTTAACATAATCTCAAATTTCTTGATGGCTTTGTTCATTTTTTAAAAAATTATTAGCCATTTATTTTTATTATACTTCTCAATACTTCTCAGTACCTGAGCTGTCATTGAAAACTGAATTAATTAGTACACTTATTATCTTTCTTTCTTCCCCACCCCTGCCACCTTTAATATTTAAAATTAAATTCCTTAGTGGAATAACTTCTTTTACCAGTGACTTGCACAAAATAGGTGCTTAATAATTTTGGTGTTAGTAAATTGTTGACAGAAATCCTATACAAGTAAAGGAAATGTAGAATCTTCTAGAAATTGAATATTATATTCAAAAGTCTACTTTTTCATCCAATTCACCAATCTTTACATTTACCTTATATGTCAAATATCATTCTAAACCTATTAGCTAGAGACTAAAACATTTGTCCAAATTAGTGATTCAAAATAACAACTGTGTAATTCAAAAGTCCTGATTTTTGTTTATCTCACATCAGTAAGCTACCAATATTTATAGATAAGGAGAAAGAATAATAAAACAATATTTTAAGATGACTTTTGCATTTTATATTAAGTCAATTTCTTGTAATTGTCCTAAGAAGAAGCTATTGTTCAGAGTCTCTAATTCAACTTTTTATAATTGGATAATGCAATAAGTAAAGCAAAAAAACCAAAATTAAAAGTTGACTTTTAAAAATAATTAATTATAATTAATATTTACCAAATACATGAACCAGTATATGAGAAACCTTCAGAAACTGGAAAATATAAACACCTTAAAGAAGACATTTCAAAGAAATGATATTTAAAGAAGTTTTATAAAAAGAGAAATACAAATGGTCAATTATCATATACAAAGTTTTTAAGCCCAATGATATGAAAGAGATGAAAACTGAAATAATTTTCCCAACCACATTGAGGATTTCTATAGTTCTAGGTCTTACATTTAGGTATGTAATCCATCTTAAGTTAATTTTTGTATGGTGAGAGACAGGAGTCCGGTTTCATTCTTCTGCATATGGCTAGCTAGTTTTTCCAGCACCAATTATTGAATAGAGTGTCGTTATCCCTATTGTTTATTTTTGTTAACTTATTCAAAAATCAGTTTGTGGAAAGTATGTGGCTTTATTTCTGGTTCTCCATTCTGTTTTGCTGATCTATATGTCTATTTTTGTACCGGTTCCATGTTATTTCAGTTATTATAGTGTTGTAGTATAATTTGAAGCCAACCAATATGATGCCTCCAGATTTTTGTTTGTTTGTTTGTTTGTTTTTGCTTAGGATTGCTTTGGCTATTCAGGCTTTTGGGCATGGGGGCTTTCATATAAACTTTAAGATTGTTTTTTCTAATTCTGTGAAAAATGATATTGCTAGTTTGATAGGAATTGCGTTGAATCTGTTGATTGCTTTGGTTAATTTGTTCACTTTAATGATAATCGATTCTTTTTATCCATGAGAGTGGGATATTTTTCCATTTACTTGTGTTGTCTACAATTTCTTCCATCAGTGTTTTGTAATTCTCCTTGTAGAGATCATTCACCTCTTTGGTTAAATGTATCTCTAGGTATTTTTTGTAGCCATTGTAAATGGATTTATTAATTTGGTTCTCTGCTTGAACTTTATTAGTGTGTAGAAAAGCTACTGATTTTTGTATCTTGATTTTGTATCCTGAGACTTTAACGAAGTCACTAATGAGGTCTAGCAGTCTTCTAGATTAGTCTTTAGGGTTTTCGAGCTATATTATCATGTTATCAGCGATAATTTGAGTACTTGTTTTCCAATTTGGATACCTTTAATTTTTTTTTTCTCTTACCTGATTCCTCTGGCTAGGACTTCTAGTATTATTTTGAATGAGAGCAGTGAAAGTGGGCATCCTTGTCTTGTTACAGTTCTTAGGGGAAATATTTTCAACTTTTCTTCTTTCAGTACGATGTTGGCTGTTGGTTTTTCATATGTGTCTCTTATTATTTTGAAGTACGTTCCATCTATGGCTAGTTGGTTGAGGGTTTTTTTCATGAAAGGGTGTTGGGTTTTATTGAGTGATTTTTCTGCATCTACTTAGATGGTCATATGGTTTCAAAACATCTTAAATACATTAAAGTATTAACTCAGGCTTATTTAATTTTAGGAATAATTTTACACTGTTGGTGGGAATGTTAACTGGTTCAACCATTGTGGAAGACAGTATGACAATTCCTCAAGGATCTAGAACCAGAAATACCATTTGACCAAGCAATCCCATACTGGGTATATATCCAAAGGAATATAAATTATTCTACTATAAAGACACATACACACATAAGTTTAATGCAGCACTATTTACAATAGCAAAGGGATGGAACTAACCCACATGCCCATCAATGATAGACTGGATAGAGAAAATGTGGTGCATATACACCATGGAATACTATGCAGCCATAAAAAGGGTGAGTTCATGTGCTTTGCAGGGACATGGATGAAGCTGGAAGCCATCATCCTGAGCAAATTAACACAGGAACAGAAAACCAAGCACCACATGTTCTCACTGGTAAGTAGGAGTTGAACATTGAGAACACATGGACACAGAGAGGGGAACAGCACACAGCAGAGCCTGTTGGGGAATGGGGGGTGAGGGGAGGGAACTTAGAGTGCAGCAAACCACCATGGCACACATATACATATGGGACAAACCTGCATGTTCTGCACATGTATCTCATTTTTTTTAGAACAAGTAAAGGAAAAATAATAATAGAATAAAACAAAAAATAGAATGTAGTCTATTAATGACTTTTTATGTAGCTATTCAATATTGTTTTTATATTGATCTAGGGAAATATTAATAACTCTGTACTATGACATTATTTAAAGAGCATTGGACAAAATTTATAAATTATTAATATTTTTGTCAGAATTGTGATGTTAGCCTTTTTCTTACATCCAGTTTTAAATTTTTCTAGGAAGGCTATTTATTTTGCAATAAGATATGTATATGTTTCAATTTTCTTTCCACCAGTTGAAATCTTAGACTTTCAAATGGTTCTAAAAATTTATTTTAAGTTGAATTAATCTTTACCTTTTATGACATGCATTTACTTATGTTCTTATTTTTACCTTTTTAAGTCATTTATCTTTACATCTTTCATTAGGATAAGTGACTCAGTTTACATGGTTTCTCACCATTCACTAAAGTGTAAATTTAAAAAATAATAATTGTGGCAACAAGGCTCTTTATATAAATTCATAAATGTATATATTATAAGATTCTGATTTTTTAAAATTTATTTTATAGGTTATATTTTTAATATGTTTAATGTGGAGTTTGCTGTTAGCTAACTGTATTTTTGCTACAGTATTCATGTTGAAGGAGACAGACAAAATTAGTTTAAAGCATTTAAACTAATTTTGCATTGCTTTTCCTTAAGCAGCTGTTTTCTGTATTCCTCATTCTCCATTAATAATCTTCTGTGTTTCATCAGATGCAAAGCATTTTCCTTTTGTGGCCTAAAAACATTTTCAAATACACACTAACATTATGCCACAAAAGCATTTTATAATAAATAGCCCATGTTTTACAAGGTGTAGCATTTTTTTCTGTTGTGTATTTACAATGACTACAGTAATGCACAAAGATTTCTCAAAGACATCTGTGAAAACTGCTTTGTTAATGTATATCTACATTTCAAGCAATTTCCTCTCTATCATGTCAGTATTGCTGAAAACATGTGTTAGAGGTTGGCTCACAGGTCATCACTCACTCTGTTGGACTGTGGAGAAGAGAAAGAATGGCAGGACTGTGAGTCCATAATATAAGAGGGACTGTGGTTGGCATCAACCTAAGGTCAGCTTAAAGTGTAATTTTTAAAAATTAAAAAGAAAAACTGTTAAGTTGTTTTCCAGAATGACTGTATCATTTTACAGTCTCATTGGTAATGTATGAGTGATCAGTTTCTTTACATTCTCTCCAACATTGTGTTTTCTATATTTTATTTTAGCCATTTTGATTGGTGTGTGGTTTGGCAGTTACTTGAATATTTGTTGCAGCTTTATTTGTAAGAGCCAAAACTCAGAAACAAACCAGATGCCCATCAACAGGTAAGTGGTTAAACAAATTTTGATACCTCTACTCTATGGAATGCTACTCAACAATAAAAAGGAGTGTACTATTGCTACGTGTAACCACTTGAATGAATCTCAAGGGAATTAGACCAAGTCAAAGAAGCTATCTACTATATGATTCTATATGACTATATGATTCCATTTAAATACATTCTTGAAGTGGCAACATTATAAAAATGGAGAACAGATTAGTGGTTGCTAGAGGTTAACGGAGAACATAGGCATGGGAGGAAAGTGAGTGTCATTTAAAAACGGCAGCATAAAGAGTCCTCATGATGATGGAAATATTGGAAATTATGACTATTTTGTTAAATATATAAACATACACATGTGATAAAATTTTATAGAACTAAATACTTGTGCAGATACACACAACAAGAAAAATTGGCAAAATCTGAGCAAGATCAGAGTATAGTACCATTGTATCAATGTCCATATCCTCATTATGGCACTATACTATAGTTTCACAAAATATTATCATTGGATAAAGTATACATGAGATCTCTTTGTATTGTGCCTTATAACTATGTGAATCTACAATAATTGTCATATAATTTATTTAATTATTTTATAAAGTTCAAAAGAGAGTGACCACTCAATCATACATAAGTAGCTTATAAGAAGATAGTACATCAGTTTTCAGGAGTCCTATATGTGGTGGACTCTACATTTTCCAAGACTCAGTCATGACTTTGGACATCATCTTTCCCAGAATGGTAAATTTTAAATTCTTAGTGAAGCTTAAGGCAAACTATGATGTAGAGGTTCTGTTCTGCTTACCATTTTCTTTACTTATATAGACTTGTGTTTGCTATTCGATTTTCTGTTCATTCCCTTAACATAAAGGATTCAGTTAGAGAAAATAGTGAAGTAAAGCTCCTAGTTTTTTTATTTAATAAAGAGAATTAGTTATGTAAAACACATTGGAAAGAGATAAGGGGGAAAAGGGTTTTGGAGGAGAAAAAATAAACAAAAGAGCTCTCTAGAGATTAGTAACTTAAGGAAACCACTGCCATTCCTAGAACTGGAAAAGGTGAGAAAAGAAAGGAGATGGTGTTGGTAGGACCCCAGACATTTGGTTCTGCACTACTGGGGTCTGCCCAGCTAGTCCTAGAATGGTAAGGAAGGGTCCACCTTCAGTCATAGTAGAGCTCCCTATATGATCCGCCAGAAAGGAAGGTCTGGTTGAAATTGGGAACACAGAAGGAGGTAACTACTTTTATAGGTGCCTCTAGAAGCAAATAAAAGGAAGAAGAAACTAGCTTTTCTTCTCTTCCTACTTTCTGGTCCACTGTGTTTT
>NW_012101281.1:0-2175 GCF_000951045.1 Mandrillus leucophaeus | reverse complement strand
TGGCAAAATCTGAGCAAGATCAGAGTATAGTACCATTGTATCAATGTCCATATCCTCATTATGGCACTATACTATAGTTTCACAAAATATTATCATTGGATAAAGTATACATGAGATCTCTTTGTATTGTGCCTTATAACTATGTGAATCTACAATAATTGTCATATAATTTATTTAATTATTTTATAAAGTTCAAAAGAGAGTGACCACTCAATCATACATAAGTAGCTTATAAGAAGATAGTACATCAGTTTTCAGGAGTCCTATATGTGGTGGACTCTACATTTTCCAAGACTCAGTCATGACTTTGGACATCATCTTTCCCAGAATGGTAAATTTTAAATTCTTAGTGAAGCTTAAGGCAAACTATGATGTAGAGGTTCTGTTCTGCTTACCATTTTCTTTACTTATATAGACTTGTGTTTGCTATTCGATTTTCTGTTCATTCCCTTAACATAAAGGATTCAGTTAGAGAAAATAGTGAAGTAAAGCTCCTAGTTTTTTTATTTAATAAAGAGAATTAGTTATGTAAAACACATTGGAAAGAGATAAGGGGGAAAAGGGTTTTGGAGGAGAAAAAATAAACAAAAGAGCTCTCTAGAGATTAGTAACTTAAGGAAACCACTGCCATTCCTAGAACTGGAAAAGGTGAGTAAAGAAAGGAGATGGTGTTGGTAGGACCCCAGACATTTGGTTCTGCACTACTGGGGTCTGCCCAGCTAGTCCTAGAATGGTAAGGAAGGGTCCACCTTCAGTCATAGTAGAGCTCCCTATATGATCCGCCAGAAAGGAAGGTCTGGTTGAAATTGGGAACACAGAAGGAGGTAACTACTTTTATAGGTGCCTCTAGAAGCAAATAAAAGGAAGAAGAAACTAGCTTTTCTTCTCTTCCTACTTTCTGGTCCACTGTGTTTTTTCCTACTGGCAAAGTCTGGTAACTAGTTGTCAGGTGAGCATGGACAATGTAGTTTGCAGACTATCAGACTTAGTGTTACAGACAAATCTTAGTTGAGATCAGTGCATGTCAAACTGAGAAAGAACAGAAGAAAATAGACAAGATTATCTTTTACATTTATTTATATGTAAATAAATATTGATAAAATATTAAAATATTTAACGAATTATACAAAAATCAGAAGGAGGACATGTCGTCTTTTAGGTTCTATGAATTTGAACACTACTAATACCAACATGGGGCTATGTACATATGTGTGTTCATATTGTTGAGCATAACTTATATGTACCTCTTTTACTGAATAAAGATATATCTTCAACAATTGTCTTCAAACATTGGGATGTTAGCCCTTCGGAAACACTAAGGTGTTGTAAGGGGCATATAAGCATTGGTTGTTTCAACACTTTCAATTTACAAATCTTCAATTTCAATATGTATCTTTTCTTAAAATTGAGATGTTCCAGAGTGCTCATTCTGGAAATGTCTCAGGTTAGCTCTCCCTTATCTCTCTTTTCACCTCATGCTTTTAGCAATATACAAAACAAAGGCAAGCCTTATCTAATTTGTATTGTCGTGCATTGCATTTCCCTGGAGGTTATAAATTCATATTCATGCTTACTTGGATGTAAGTATCCTAGTGTCTTTAAACCTTTGCCAATTTCTTTCTCTATGCTTCTCAAGCCCTTTCTTGATTACTGAGACTATTTTAAAGATATTACTATAAATAATAGCTTTAGCAACCATTAATACACCTTTAATAAGCCCCACACTAACTAAGGACTCAAAGTCTTACCTGCTCTGTGCTATTAATTTACACAAAATAAGTTTCTGTCATAAAAGCAGAATGTATGCACAAAAGCGTCTATGGTATCAGAGTATTTCTAATATTCCACCTGGAATTTATAGTCCAGAAATTTAGAAAGCAACTGCATCTATTTAGGATTAGCTTACATAAGGGTTTATTTTTATTGCATATATTATTTTCAACCATGAATTAAAATTATTAACATATATGTAATTATTATTAGGTGTCACATTTGTCATTTCTTGTTACAACTGTTTTAAACAATTTTAGAGGGTGGAGCAAGATGGCCGAATAGGAACAGCTCCAGTCTCCAGCTCCCAGCGTGAGCGACACAGAAGACAGGTGATTTCTGCATTTTCAACTGAGGTACCGGGTTCATCTCACTAGGGAGTCCCGGACAATCGGTGCTGGTCAG
>NW_012101280.1:186866-191969 GCF_000951045.1 Mandrillus leucophaeus | reverse complement strand
GTATTTCTAGTTCTAGATCCTTGAGGAATCGCCACAGTGTTTTCCACAATGGTTGAACTAGTTTACAGTCCTACCAACAGTGTAAAAGTGTTCCTATTTCTCCACATCCTCTCCAGCACCTGTTGTTTCCTGATTTTCTTAATGATCGCCATTCTAACTGATGTGAGATGGTATCTCACTGTGGTTTCGATTTGCATTTCTCTGATGGCAAGTGATGATGATGATCTGTCTTTTAATAACTTAAATGCTTTACAGACTTCAAGACTTTCACCCATATCAAAAATAAAAGTATATATCTGCTGTATTACCAGGATTTTAGAATGTTGTACTTTATCCTCTAATTATAGGTCAAATAACTAAGGTAGAAAGGAGTAAAGCAGCTTTCATGTATGTAGTGAGGATGTTGGGGGATCTGGGAATAAAATTCTGCCTTGGGATTCCCAAGAGGTTGGTGATTATGATTTTTGTACTCTTAGAAACAAACTAAAGTGACATTCTGTTTTGTTGCTCTGCTTACTGTATTCAGTTCTTTAACCTACAAAATCTCTGCTTATCGAGATAACTTGGATTGTCAATTTGTTGAGCTCAGCAAATGCATTTCCTGAGCCCTTGTGAGTAAAGCTCTGTGCTGGTTACACTGGGTATCTGTGCCCAGCTCAGCCTGGGTTGTGAGAAAATCAATAGCCAACACCCACAGGCTTATTCTGGTAAAAGGGAGATGATAATAAATGGTGGGTTTTTTCTTTTTCTTTTTTTTTTTTAAGATGGTGTCTTGCCATGTTGCCCAGGCTGGTCTCGAACTCCTGGGCTCAGGCAGTCTTCCCTCCTTGGCCTCCCACAGTGCTGGGACTACAGCGTGAGCCACCACACCTGGCCTTGTGATGGTGGTTCTGATAGGGCTAGGCTTTCAACCTCCCAAAGATTCTGATCAATCAGCCTCAGGAGAAACTTCTGCAGAGAGTGCCCAGCTGCCAACTGTCATAGTTGAGTGTCACAGAGTGGCATGGGTCTCCTCCCTCTCTTTCATTTCACAGATTACATGTTGTTAGTAGGAACATCAGCAGAAGGAGCGTGAGGATGTTCCTTCTAATGATTAGAAAAGATATGATAATGCTGCTGGGTGGGCTGTTGATTTTTAAAAAGTGATCAAGGGCCTTCGCAGAAAGTGATTTTAGGAACTATAATGCATAGATGGGATCAATTGTAGTGTAAGAAGTGAAAAATCATTGCACTGAACAGCATCTAACAGCTTCTGGAGAAAACATATTTCCCAACTGACCCTAATGATGGACTTAATTACCAAAAAACAGAGAGAACCACTAACTTCCATTATCTTGCAGAAACAGGAGAACCTTAATACACTTAAAACTGGAAAAATGTCTGTGCCTCTAGGGCCATGCAGTGAAACAGATTGCATGATAGGTGACATAGGCAGGGGCAGAATGGAGTTTATGACAATGGCCATAAGATGATGAAAAAATTATTTGGGGCCTTTGAAGCAGCAGACGAACTGGCTCAGAGGAACATTGCACACTTATAGAAGAACAACTTCTGCAAAATTTTCCTCCAGTCAGTGGGCACTACATATTTATTCTAGGATCTGCATTCATTCTTTCACAGACTGTCTACTCATTGCCTTGGGCCTACAATGACTTTTCTGAGAGAGGTGAGGGATTAGCACAATAGCACACACACACCAGAAAGAAATAGTGAATTTCTAATTTTCAGATTTTAGTCTCTGACCTAACCAAAGAATTGACCATTATAGATTTTAACTAATAATAATATCAATGATGCTCACACATATGAAGATTTAAGCACATTTTATGATAATAAAATATGCTTTCTAAAAAAAGAAATGTTAGAACTGTAGTCCAGGGATGTTAATAAAAGTGGCAAATAACATTACATCATCTTTTAAAAAAAAAAAAAAAAAAGATGAGGTCTCACTGTGTTGCCCAGGCTTGTCTTAAACTCCTGAACTCCAGTGATCCTCCCACCTCAGCCTCCCAAAGTACTGGAATCACAAGCTTGAGCCATCACCTTCGGCCCATATCATCTGAACATCCAACAGGAAACAGGTAAAAGAAGGAAGAAGGCTGACAACCCAGTGTACAGATTCATATGTAATATACAAACTGTTGATTGATTATAAATCAGCAGAATTAAATCTATGTTTGTACTGGCTCTTGGGTTCTGTCATAGAGGCAGAACATTGAGAAATAAAACCTGGAGTATAAGATAAATTCATTTAAGTAACTAGACTTTAGTAAACCACAGACAAACATTTAAGAAACCACCTTTAAAGCTGTTTGTGAGCCATGTTTTAGCCTATCAAGTTTGAACTGTAGGAGAGATACATAATGACAAATGAATGCTTTTGTTTTTTGTGACACAGTCAACTGACCCACTGGGAATGTGACCTTGTGAGTCACCCCGGTGAGCAAACTTGACATGATTGGATATAAACCTAGGTCAATAACTAAAGAGGTACTCAAATGTGCTACACATGTCAACTGTGACATAACAAACTGAAGGCCATTCATTCTCCCTTGAGGGAATGAAGCTGATACAGCAGGGGACTGCAGAATCAGGGTCCTGATGCTCACATACCGAAGTGAGTGGGCTCCTACTTCAGCTGTGTGATAGGATCTACTGTCTCCTAAGGCTGAGTATCCCACAAAGAAATCCCCTCAGCCCAACATTATTAGTTATTTTAAAGCTTTTGGTCTCATTTTATAATAGATCACATCAGAAATAATAGTCAGCATCTGGTACAAACTCATGATAACTTGATAGATATATCATTGAAGACCATCACAAAGTCCCTAATACTACATAATGCTGGGATAAATTATTGAATACTAAATTTAAAATAAGGGATAACATTGCAGATAAACGGACACGCACATGGGAAGCCTCATCAACTGCATGAGCACTCTTAAGGAAAACCTATTGATGAACATAACAGAACATTTCATATGCATTAGTCCACAAGGTACACACTCTGCCCAGCCTCAAAACTTAATATAGATTGGGACGTTCCTCTTCCTTGGGCTGATGATAAAGCTCCAAGTAAAATGAAAAAGATTCTTTTCACCTGGTAAATACGCAGGACCCCCCCCCCAACCCCCACAAAGATGTTGTCACTGCCAAATGTAACTTCAATCTGAAATGCATTTGTTTCTAGCAGGATACAAGATCAATATACAAAAATCAATTCTATTTTATGTAATTCCAATGCACACTTGAAATGTAAAAAGCAATACCACTTCCAATAGTGTTACATGTATAAAATACATAGAGATAAATCTGACTGAAAATTACAAAATGTTTCACAGAGAACACAATGAATACCTAAATACTAGAGAGAAATTCTTTGTTTGTGGGTCAAGAGACTTAATATTGTTGAGATGTAAATTTTCCCCAATTTGATCTATAAATTCAATGCAATTCCGCTCACAATCTCAGTGACCATCTTTGGTAGAAAGTGATCAGCTGACTCCAAAATTAATATGAACTACCATAATCAAAATGCTAGTAAAACGAAGAACAAACGTGGAGGACTAGCTCTACCTGATTTGAAGAATTATTATAAAGTTATAGTAATCAAAACAGAGTGGTACTGGGATATGATCTCACGCCTGTAGTCCTAGCACTTTGGGAGGCTGAGGCAATCCCTCTATGTGGATTGCCTGAACTCAGGAGTTCGAGACCAGTCTGGGCAACATGGCGAAACCTCATCTCTACTAAAAGTGCAAAAAGCCGGGCATGGTGATACACTCCTGTAATCCCAGCTACTGGGGAGGCTGATGCATGAGAATTGCTTGAACCCGCGAGGTGGAGATCACACCACTTCACTCCAGCCTGAGTGACAGAATGAGACTGTGTCTTAAAAAAAGAAAAGAAAAAAAAATTGATAAAAGAGGAAGAAAATACACAGTCCAAAAATAAACCAATGCATATATGGAGAAAAAGATATTTGATAAACATGAAAAAGAAAAATATTTAAAAATGTATAAATTTTCAACAAATGGTAGAGGATTTTCTTTTAAACAAATGGACATGACATCTATGTGCATATAAAAATAAGTAAAAATTGGATTCACGTGTCATTCCATATATAAAAATTAGTGTGTATCAGAGGCTGGGAACAAGAGTGGGGAGAGGGTAGAAGTTGGTTAATGGGTACATTAGGTTAGGTTAGGTTGTGCCATACAGTTAGGTTGAAGAAATAAGTTCTAGTGTTCAATAGTGCAGTAGGGAGACTATTGTTAACAATAATTTATTGTATGTTTTTTTAAATAGCTATAAGAAAAGAATTGGAATGTGTGTAACACAAAGAAAAGATAAAAGTTTGAGGTGATAGATATCCTAATTACCCTAATTTGGTCATTACACATTATATACATTTATCAAATTATCACACATACCCCCAAAACATGTACAACTACTATACATCAATTAAAACATTAATGAAAAGTAGATCATAAACACATTTATGATGATTGAAATCACATAAGTATTTTTCTGGACCACAATAGTATGAAACTAAAAATCTACAGAAGGAAAACTGGAAAATTTCACATATAAGTGGAAATTAAATAACATGCTTTTGAACAGCTGATGGGTCAAAGAACAAATCAAAAGGGAAATTTAAAAATATCTTGAGACAAACAAAAATGAAAACAAACATAATGGAACCTTTGGAAACAGCAAAACCAGATCTAAGAGGCAAGTTTATAATGATAAATGCCAACATTGGCTGGGCACAATGGCTCATGCATGTAATCCCAGCATTTTGGGGAGGCTGAGGTGGGCAGATCACTTGAGGTCAGGCATTCGAGACCACCCTGAACAACATGGTGAAATCCCATCTCTACCAAAATGTACAAAAATTAGGCCAGTATGGTGGCACACACGTGTAATCCCAGCTACTCAGGGAGGCTGAGGCAGGAGAATTTCTTGAACCAAGGAGGTAGAAGTTGTAGTGAGCCAACATCATGCCACTGCACTCCAGTCTGTGCAATGGAGTAAGATCCTGTGAAGGAAAGAAGGAAGGAAGGAAGGAGGGAGGGAGGAAAGGAGGGAGGTAGGGAGGGA
>NW_012101280.1:179868-180441 GCF_000951045.1 Mandrillus leucophaeus | reverse complement strand
GTGATCTACAAATTCAATACAATTCGTATGAAAATTCCAATAGCATTTTTCACAGATATAGAAAAAAAAAAAAAAAACTCTAAATTTCTATGGAACCACCAAAAAACCAGAATAGACACAGCAGTCCTGAGAAAGAAAAGCAGAGTTGAAGGGATCATACTAGCTAGTTTCAAATTATATTACAAAGCTATAGTAATCAAGACTGTATGCGACTGGCATTAAAATAGACACATCGACCAGAAACAGAATAGATAGGCCAGAAATAAACCCAAGTACATAAAGTCAACTACTTTTTGACCATGCCCCAATAACACACAATGAGGAAGAGATAGTCTCTTCAATAAAGGGTGTTAGGAAAACTGGGTATCCACATGCAAAAGAATGAAATTGGATTCATATACAAAACACACAAAAATCAACTCAAAATGGATTAAATACTTATGTGTAAGTCTTAAAATCATAAAACTCCAAGAAGAAAAAAAGGGGAAATGCTCCTTGACATTGGTCTTGGTGATGACTTTTCTTTTGCGGGGTGGGGTGGGGGTTGCAGGGGATAGGACACCAAAAGCAAAA
>NW_012101280.1:165405-179192 GCF_000951045.1 Mandrillus leucophaeus | reverse complement strand
AAATAACTAGGAAAATAATGAAATACAGTTAGCAAAAGGAAGGAAATAATAAAAATCAAAGCAGGAACAAATCAACCAAAGAATAGAAAAACTAGAAAAATTGACAAAACTGAGTTAACTTTTTGAAAAAATAAAATTGACAAACTTTTCACTAGACTAAGAAAAAAAGAGAAGAGTCAAATAAATAGCAACAGAATGAAGTGGAGGTATTTCAGCAGATGCGTCATAAATTAAAAGTATCATAAGGAACTATTATAAAAAACTATATAGCAACAAATTGGATAACCTAGAGAAAATGGATACACTCCTAGACACATACAACCTACACAGATTCAATCAAGAAATAATACAAAGCCTGAACAGACCAATAACAAATAAAAAGATTGAAGTAGTAACTATAAACCACCCAAAACACAAAAGCCAGGACCAGGACTCAGGACCAAATGGCTTCACAGTTGAACTCTACTAAATATTCAAAAAAGAATTAATGCCATTTCTTCTTAAGCTCATCTCAAAAATAGGAGTACAGAGAATACTTCCAAAATCACTTTATGAAGCCAGCATCACTCTGATAGCAAAGCCAAAGACACCAGAAGAAAAGAAAACTACAGGTCAATATCTCTGATGAACATAGATGCAAAATTCCTCAATAAAATAGTACCAACCCAAATTCAGCAACACATCAAAAAGAATATATGTCTTAACCAAGTGGAATTTATCCCTGGAGTGTAAGTTTGGTGTAGTATATGCAAATCAATGTGATACAGAATGAAAGATGAAAACCACATGATCACCTCAGTAGATCCAGAGAAAGCAGTTGACAAACCTCAACATCCTTTCATGAGAAAAGCTCTCAACAAATAAGGCATAGATGAAAATTTCTTCAACATCATAAAGGCCACTTATGAGAAGCCCACAGCTAACATGATACTCAATCAAGAAAAACTGAAAGCTTTTCCTCTAAGATCCAGTCCGAGTCAAAGATGCCCAGTCTCACCACTTCTATTCGACATAGTACTGGAAGTACTAACAAAAGCAACCAGGAAAGAAAAAGAAATTAAAAGGCATTCAAATTGGAAAGGAAGAAATGAAATTATCCCTGTTTGCAGATAATATGATCCTATATGTAGAAACCTCTAAAGACTCTGCAAGAAAGCCCTGTTAGAACTAATAAATGAATTCAGTAAAGTTGTAAGATATAAAATCAACTAACAAAAATCAGTTGCTTTTCTGTACACCAATAGTGACCTATTCAATAACAAATTTTAAATCCTATTTATGATAATATCAAGAAGAATAAAATCATCAGTAAATTTAACCGGCCGGGCACGGTGGCTCAAGTCTATAATCCCAGCACTTTGGGAGGCCAAGACGGGCGAATCACGAGGTCAGGAGATCGAGACCATCCTGGCTAACACAGTGAAACCCCGTCTCTACTAAAAAAAAAAAATACAAAAAACTAGCCGGCCGAGGTGGCGGGTGCCTGTAGTCCCAGTTACTCAGGAGGCTGAGGCAGGAGAATGGCGTAAACCCGGGAGGCGGAGCTTGCAGTGAGCTGAGATCCGGCCACTGCACTCCAGCCTGGGCGACAGAGCAAGACTCCGTCTCAAAAAATAATAATAATAATAATAAGTTTAACCAAGGAGGCAAAGATCTATCCACTGAAAATTATAAAACATTGTTAAAAGAAATTGAAGGTACAAATAAATGGAAAGATATCCCATGTTTATGGTATGGAAGAATAAATATTGTTAAAATGTTCATACTGCCCTAAAGTGATCTACAAATTCAATACAATTCGTATGAAAATTCCAATAGCATTTTTCACAGATATAGAAAAAAAAAAAAAAAACTCTAAATTTCTATGGAACCACCAAAAAACCAGAATAGACACAGCAGTCCTGAGAAAGAAAAGCAGAGTTGAAGGGATCATACTAGCTAGTTTCAAATTATATTACAAAGCTATAGTAATCAAGACTGTATGCGACTGGCATTAAAATAGACACATCGACCAGAAACAGAATAGATAGGCCAGAAATAAACCCAAGTACATAAAGTCAACTACTTTTTGACCATGCCCCAATAACACACAATGAGGAAGAGATAGTCTCTTCAATAAAGGGTGTTAGGAAAACTGGGTATCCACATGCAAAAGAATGAAATTGGATTCATATACAAAACACACAAAAATCAACTCAAAATGGATTAAATACTTATGTGTAAGTCTTAAAATCATAAAACTCCAAGAAGAAAAAAAGGGGAAATGCTCCTTGACATTGGTCTTGGTGATGACTTTTCTTTTGCGGGGTGGGGTGGGGGTTGCAGGGGATAGGACACCAAAAGCAAAACAAATAAATGGGACCAGCTGGGCATGGTGGCGCCCACCTGTAATCCCAGCACTTTGGGAGACCAAGGCAGGCGGATCACCTGAGGTCAGGAGTATGAGACCAGCCTGGCCAATATGACAAAACCCCATCTCTACTGAAAATACAAAAAATTAGCCAGGCATGGTGGTGGAAGCCCGTAATCCCAGCTACTCAGGAGACTGAGGTAGGAGAATCGCTTGAACCCAGAAGGTGGAGGTAGCAGCAAGCCAAGATTGCGCCATTGCACCCCAGCCTGGGCAACAAGAGCGAAACTCCGCCAAGAAAAACAGTTACTACATCAAACCAATTAGCTTCTGCACAGCAAAGGAAACAATCAACAACATGAAAAGGCAGCCGATGGATTTGGAGAAAATATTTGCAAGCCATATATCTGTTAAGGAGGTTAAATCCAAAATATAAGGAACTCATAGAACTCAATCACCAAATAAATAAAAAATGGACAAAGGACCTGAATAGATATTTCTCCAAAGAGAGCAAACAGATGGGGAACACGTATATGAAAAGTTGCTCAATATCACTAATCATCAGGGAAATGCAAGTCAAAATCATGATATCACCTCACACTTGTTAGGTTGGCAACTATATAAAAGATAAAGGAGAAGTGTTGGCAAGGGTGTGTAGAAAAGGAAACACTTGTACACTGGTGGTAGAAATGTAAACTGGTGCAGTCCTTATCGAGAAGAGCATGGAGTTTTCTCAAAAAGTTAAAAATATGACCCAGCAATCCCTCTTCTGAGTATATATCCAAAAGAAATGAGATCAGCACCTACTAGAGATATCTGCGCTCCCATATCCATTGCAGCATTATTCACAATAGCCAAGATATGGAAACAACTTAAATGTCCATCACAAATGATGTTTTTACTTATATGTGAGAACATGCAGTATTTGGTTTTTTGTTTCTGCATTAATTCGCCTAGGAGCATGGTATGTTTTTCTATCTGTTTGTCTTGTCTCTGATTTCCTTCCACAGTGTTTTACAATTCTTGTTGTAGAGATTTTTCACCTCCCTGGTTAGCTGTATTCCTAGGCATTTTATTCTCTTTGTGGCTATTTTGAATGGGATTGCATCCTTGATTTGGCTCCCAGCTTGGATGTTACTGGTGTATAGAAATGCTACTACTTTTGTACATTGATTTATATCCTGAAACTTTACTGAAGTTGCTTATCATTTCTAGGAGCCTTTGGGCAAAGACATTCAGTCAACTACATTTGACTGTGACCCCAATAACACCCAATGAGGAAAGGATAGTCTTGGGGAAAAAAATGGGGTGTTCTAGGTATAGAATTAAATCATCAAGAAAGAGAGATACTTTGACTTCCTCCGTTTGTATTTCAATGCCTTTTATTTCACTCATTTGCCTGATTGCTCTGCCTAGGACTCCCAGTACCATGTTGAATAAGAATGGTAAAAGTAGACATTCTTGTAGAAGTTAGAAAGAGCTCAAATGAAAAATCTATGAATCAACAACTCTGTGCTGAAAAAAATCAAAGAAAAAAAATTAACAACCTAACATTAGACCAAGGGGAACTAGAAAAAGAAAAGCAAACCAACCCCAAAGCGAGCACATGAAAGGAAAACCAAAATCAGAGATGAACTGAATAAAACTGAGATGTGAAAATACATACAGAAGCTCAACAAATCCAGAAAACAAAACTAGAAGAAATGAGTAAATTCCTGGAAACATACATTCTCCCAAGATTGAACTAGGAGAAAACTGAAATCCTGGAACAGACCATAAGGAGTTTTGAAATTCAATTGGTAATAAAAAGCCAACCAACCAGAAAAAGGCCCGGAACAGGTGGATTCATTGCTAAATTCTTCTATAATGAAGAGCTGATAATAATTCTACTGAAATTATTCCAAAAACTTGAGGAGGAAGGACCCCACCCTAACTCATAGTAGGAGGCCAGCATCATTCTGATACCAAAACCTGGCAGAGACATACAACATAGAAAGAAAACTTCAGGCCAATATGCCTGATGAATACAGACACAAAACTCCTCAACAAAATACTAGCAAATCCAACCCGGCAGCACATCAAAAAGCCAATGCACCATGAACAAGTAGGCTTCATTCCTGGGATGCAAGGTTGGTTCAACATACATTATACGATTCATCACATAAATTGAACTAAAACTGAAAACATGATTATCTCAGTAGATGCAGAAAAGGCTTTTGATAAAATTCAACATCACTTCATGTTAAAAAAAAACTACCAACAAACTACACACCAAAGGAACATACCTCAGAATACTAAGAGCTATCTATGACAAACCCACAGCCAGCATCATATGGAATGGGCAAAAGCTGGAAGCATTCCCCCTAAGAACTGGTAAAAGAACAAAACAATAAATTACACTTCAATAACACTTTAAAAAATTGCTCCTCAAAGACATTGGTAAGAGAAAGAAAAGACAAGCCATATTTAAGGAGAAAATGTTTGGAAATTATAGATCTGATAAAGGACCTCTGTCTGCAACACTAAGGGAACTCTCAAAATTTATTAATAAAGAGACAATCAAACTTTCAAGTGAATAAAAGATTTGTAGAGATATTCACCAAAGAAGATGTATGGAAGGTACATAACAATATGACAAGGTTTATTCAATATCATTAGTCATTAGGCAAGTGCAAATTTAAACCACTGTATACCAAATAAAATGACTAAAGTTAAAAGAATCACCATTCCACATATTGGCAAAGATGTATGGAAACAAAAACTCTAATACAGTGCTGATGGGAATGTGAAACTTTACAAGCACGTTATAAACAGTTTGGCAGCATCTTAAAATAGTAAACCTGTACCTACCATATGATACTGTTATTCACTGAAATGAAAGGGAAGGATATGTCCATACAGATTCGTTGACAAAAGCTTTAGTTTTATAACCAGAAGCCATCCAAATCCATGAACAGATGAATACACAAAATAAATTGTGCTATATTCATCACATGGAATATTAGCAGTATAGCAGAGTGATCTATTAATACACATGACAACATGGCTACATCACAAAATAATTATTCTGAATTTAAAAATCAAACCAAAATAATTTACATAGTGTATAATTCTATTTATAGAAAACTTAATCTATTATGATAGAAAGCCAACCAGTAGTTGTCTGAGGTGGGGTAGAAAGGTGAGGGAGGAATTACTAGTGATGCAAGGACACTTTGGAAGTGGTAGATATATCCACTATTATTTTTCTTTTTTTTTTTTTTTTTTTTGAGACAGAGTCTGGTTCTGTCACCCAGACTGGAGTGCGGTGGCACATTCTTGGCTCACTGAAACCTCTGTCTTCTGGGCTCAAGTCATCCTCGAAACTCAGCCTCCCAAGTAACTGGGACTACAAGCACATGCCACCATGCCTGGCCAATTTTTGTATATTTTTTAGAGACGGGGTTTCACCACGTTTCCCATGCTGGTCTTGAAATCCTGAGCTGAATCTATCCACCTGCCTTGGCCTCCCAAAGTGCTGGGATTACAAGCATGAGCAACCATGCCTGTATATATTTAATATCCTGATTGCAGATGCATACGATGTTCAAACTTTTTAAATTATACACTTTAATTATGTGCAGTTTTTTGCATGTAAGTTATATCTCAATATAGTTGCTAAAAGTTTAAAATATTTTAAAACTGCCATAGCTTGATTTAATAAATCTTTTTATATTTAAAAAACTGATATAATTCTGTATATTATCAGGACAAAGGAGAAAAACCATGTGATTACCTTGACATACACAGAAAAAGCATTTGGCAAATTGAAAAGTTTTTCATGATTAAAAAAAATAAACTCTCAGCTTGGTAAGAACAGAAGGCAACACTTCCAACCCAGCTAAGGGCAGATTTAAAAAACCCACAGGTAACATTAATAAGATTGAATGCTTTCTATTAAATAGAGAAAAACATGGAATGTCTGCTGTTACTCTTTCAATCCAGCGTTATACTAGAGATATTATCCAATGCAATAAAGTAAGAACAGTAAATAAATAGAAACATTGCAAAGATTGAAAAGAAAGAATTGAAGATATCTTTCTTCACAGATCATGATTATGTATGTAAACAATTCCAGAAATCTACAAAAATCTACCAAAACTATTAAGTGAATTTGGCAACATTGCAGAATGTAAGTTTAATATAAATAGTCTGTTGTATTTCTGTATATTAGGAATGAGTGTTTGGAAAATAAAATAAAAATACAATTTCATTTAAAGTAACATCTGAAAACATGATGTGCTTAAAAACAAATTCAAAAAATTTATGTAAGGCCAGTACACTGAAAACTACAAAACACTGCTTTGAGAAATTGTAAAAAAAAAAAAAAAAAAAAAAAAAAAAAAAAAACCTAAATTAGTGGGGAGATAAACCTTGTCATGAATCAGAAGAGCTGCTGTAGTTAAAAAGTCAGTTTTACCCAAATTGATGTCCAGATGCAATGCAAATCTAACAAAAATTCCAACAGACAATTTGGTAGAAATTTATAAGCTGATTTGTATGAAAATGTCAATGATCAATAATAATAAGAGAGCAATATTATAAAAGAACAATGGTGAATGTATTCACTCCCTATTTCCAGATTTACTATACAGCTATGGAAATCAAGATAATGTGTATTGTTGAAAAAATAGAACATATATCAATATAAGACAAAAGAGAATTCAGAAATAGATCCTTACATATATGTCTAATAAATGATTCTTAGACATGAACATAGTTATATGTATATATACATAATCACCTTTTGATGATTTTCTATCTTTATCTCCAAAACAGGTAACATTCAGAGAACATAAAGAGAAGCCACAATATAGGAGAAATTGTATTTATCTCCAACAAAAGATTTTGTAATAGTATGTATATATAATGCAGTCCGATAAGATAAACAGCACAATGAAACAATTTCTCAAAAGACTTGAATAGATACTTCAGAAAATAAGATACATAAATGGTCAATTTGCAAATGAAAAGATGCTCAACTCTTTAGTTATCAGGGAGATCAATCAATACAACAATGAGATACCATTACTTATCCACGAGAATGGCTAAAATTAAAAAGACTGAAAATACCACATATCAGTGAGGATATAAACCATTTGGAAGTCTTATACTTGTGGGAATGAAAAATGGTACAACTCCTTTGAAAATCTGCCTAACAGTTTCTTGTAAGACTAAACATGTACAGATCAGATGGACAGTCCTTCCAATCCTAGGAATTTACACACTATATCCACACAATGATCTGTATGTGGATGCTCATGATGCTTTATTCAAAATAGCCCAAACCTAGAATGACACAAATGTCCAGCAACAAGTGAATGTATAAACAGACATGGTATAGCCACGCAAAGGAATACTACTCAACAATTACAAGGCATTAACTGTTGCTGAAAATACTCACATGGATGGATTTTAAAATTAATATAACACATGAAAGAAGGCAGACACAAAAGAACACAGGTATAATTTCATTTATAGAAAATGGTTAAAAATGCACTGCCAGAAAGTGACAGTGGCTCCTCAGACCTGAGGGTTGAAAGACTGATTAACTGCAAAGGGTTACAAGAAACTTTGAGCTTATGGAAATTCCTATATCTTGATTGTAGCAGTAATTCCATTAGTGTATACATTTGTAAGCATGCATTGGATTACACATTTTAAAGTGGTGCAGTCTGTTGTACCTAATAAGTACCTTTATAATGTTGACTTAGTCACCTTAATTTCTCCATACTAGCGATTAGCAGCTAGAAAATGAAATTCAATAAAAAATAATAGAGATTAATGCCCAAAATCATTACATGCTTAAGAATACATATAATGAAGCAGGTACAAAACCCCTGAAACCTATTGGTGAGAGAAATTAAAGAAGACTAAATAGAGAAATATATTACATTCATGGATTGGAAGATTCAATTTTGTTAGGATATTACATCAACATAGTTCTGATTACTGTTTCTAGTAGGAATTTTTAGAGAAATGTAAAACCTAATTTCAAGATGTATTTGAAAATCAAAGAACCCAGAACAGGCAAGTCAATCTTGAAGAAGCAGTAAGTTGTAGGAGTTATTCTGCTGGATTTCAAAACTCATTTTAGAGCTACAATCATTTAAAAACTATGGTACTAGTGTAAGTATACAGAAGTATATCACATACAAAGAATATAGACTCAAACATTATGCTCATATATATACAGTTATTTAAAGTTTTTAAAAACAAAGACACCAGTGCTTCTCATTGGGGAAATGAAAGGCTTTTCAATAAAAAGTTCTTGAGTGAAAGAAGTTTAAGACCAGCCTGAGCAACATAGCAAGACTTCGTCTCTACAAAAAATTTTAAAACAAAAAATTAGCCAGAAATGGTGATGCGTGCCTAGAGTTCCAGATACTTGAAAAGCTGAGGCAGGAGGATCGCTTTTGCCCAGGAGTTCGAGGTTGCAGTGAGCTCTAATAACAACTGCACTCCAGCCTGGATGACAGAATGAGAATCTGTCTCAAAAAAAAAACAAGCATCTCACATTAATAGTAAGTGGCCAGAATATAATGCTGACTGCATGTTGTGAGGAAAGGTATTAAATGAAACAAATTGAGTTCAAGAAGGTTTTATTGTTTTGTTTTGTTTTTTGTTTGTCTGTTTTAATGTGTGTTTGTTTGTTTTGCAGAAATCAGGTACAGGGGAGAAAAACACCTACTTGGAAAGCACCTACACAACTGAATTGGAAAATGTGGAAAGGGGATTCGGGAAGGGGGACTCTTCCTGAGATCTGGCTCCAGTACTTACAGCAAAGGGAACTTGGGCAAGTTACAGACTGTGCCTTGGTTTCTTCATCAGCAAAACAGAATCATCCCATAAGCTGTAAGGTCCATTGTATCAGAGGGTCCCCAAACTGACTGCACATCTCAGTCATGTAAACAAACACATTCCAGGCCCCACCTGAGGGCACTGAATCAGAATCCCTGCAAGGAGGACACTGGACTTCTATTTGCACTGACCTTCCAGGCGTTTCTTACTCCGATCAACTTGGGGGAACCATTGAGCTCCATCGCATCATTCCAAAGCCAAAACACAAAAGCAGAACAAGAATGTTTTTCAATGCAGTCTCTAAAGAGGAGAAAACTTTGGGGGAACCTAGAAGTGAAGGAGGCATGCCTTGCTGGGCTCCATCTTAACTTTATCCTGAGTATGGCAGAGACACAAGACCTTCGGGACACATGCCTGAGGCAGTGACAGTCCAACTTTGGAACAGTGGAAGCCCTAGTTTCAAATTCAAGCTTGCTTTGGGCAGATGTTACGTTTACATCTCTTTGCATGGCAACAGGGCCAATTTTCTCCAAGCGGCTCAACTTACAAGAAAAGGAATCATATTGCTAAGAATTCAAACTTCAGCAGACTTGGGTAAGTAAGTCTTATAAATCTATTCTAGCCACCTAACAAGAAACCAGAAATTTAGCAAGTTCTTTGACATTCAGGACAATCGTGTTCACTAGATCAGAGGCACTGAGACATGAAGAAAAGACCCCCTAAAAAGGGAAAGCATTCCTTCCTGCCCTAGGACATCACTGCCAACTTCAGGAAGGTGGGAACACAGCTGCCCACTCTACAGTATGGCTTGCTTTTGTGTCTGGAAAGTGTCTGATATCCTGAGACCTGGACCCATTTCAGAGAGCTTTGAGAAGAGCCCGAATCACTGATGGAATTGGACAGCACATGGAAATGGTTCAGCAGGACGAGGGTAAGTGCAGGACACGGCCTGGTCGTACTGAGACAATGAGTGGCGTTGATGGGGACAGACAAAGATTAAAAACAAAGTTTGTGCTTCGACTTCAGAAACTCAAACCAATAACTAATTTCCTGTTATAAGTAATAACGAGTATTTTTCTATTTACATGAGAATTTAACCTCAAAACAGAAATCAGAAAACTATTAAGTCCAGGGCATAAAACCTAAGCCATAGCTTATATTTATTCTATCTAAATAGAGTTAAGAGTAAAATCTTCTCCATAAAAAATATATATCATGGTTACAAAAAGGCAGAAATCTTAATGAGAATCATTGGTATTCTATAGAAGAGTGAATTAAATACAGCCAACGGAAGACCCAAGTGTCATACTTCTCTTGTATATTAGGAAGTTCCATTGAAATTCCAGGTAATAGAGGTTATTTCCCATACTGTTAAAGCGAGGTTGCAGACACTTCTAATCTTTGACTCCAAATACTCTAGTAAGGCACATCTCTGTCCTGGAAAATGATACAGTAATGAATACTATTCCCTTGACTCAATATAGTCATTCTGCCAGAATCACAGAAACAAAAAAATGGAAATATGGCCAAATTCATGATTTGCTATCCTCTTCTTCAGGTTTCATACCTGTTTCTTATGGATAATAACATTACCTTAAGGATTATGATGAAAATACAAAGTCTAAATATGTGCAGTTTTGGGGAAAATGCCTGGTACCAATTGGTCGATTAATATTACTCATAATTATATGAATATTCACTGAATTCTATGGATTCTATGAATAATCACTGAATAAATATTGTGATTGCTTTTATTGACAGTGCTCAAGACTCATCCCTGTGTGACCTCAAGTAAGCCATATAACTTTCTGGTCTTTCTGATCTGCAGTTTCACCATTTTTAAAATGAAGAAATTTTGCAAATTTTTCTTCCTCCCGTATAATATCAGGTCTCACACACACCAGAAAATAGATTTATTTACAGCCTTTGCTACATCTCAAAGCACTGTCATTACACAGTGTAGTTGGAGGATGCTGCAGGCTGCTGAGAGGCATGCTTTACAATGGGATTGATCCAGTCCTCCTCCCTTCACTTCCACATGAATGCTGAGTAGCCCGTGGTCACACTTACCACATCTCAACTCAGGCAAGTCCAGCAGCCAAACTTAGGAGACCTGGGCTACAGGACAATCTCCCAAGTTCTAGCCTCACAAAATCTAGGTGGGGATGAAAGCTGAGAAAGTGAGGAGGTGGTTCAGGGGATCACACTCCCCTACTCATCCCTCTCATCTCAAACTCACCTTCTATTGCACAGGAACACTGAGGATCACCAACCACCCCTGACCATGAGCTTGATCTTGCCAGGTTCTGTTACTGGAATGCAACCACACATCAATGGTTTAGAGCAATTCAAAATGTATATATATCCAACAGTGTTCCATAAGAAGTGTTCATGGCTCTGTTCTTTTCAATATATGGGAAAACTAAATGAAAATAGTTACAGGTTTACAAGACTTCCCAAGATATATGGTCACACATGCTTTCAGGGGATATATACAAATGATTTTCATCACTTGACACCTTGAAAAGAACTCTTGTGGGACCAGAATGATCTTTGTAAGTGATAAGTATGAAACGAGTGGTCAGTGACATTAGAAAAGCAAACCAATCCATGCATAGAGGAAGAGCTATGGACGTAGGGATGTGAAACTGGTCTTAAGTGTAGTGAAAAGGCAAGATGCTTCCCCAGTAAGAAAAAAGAAACCAACATAACAATGGGATGCAACAAGAATACTGAGAAAGGATAGAAAATATTTTTTTAAATAAATTATTCACTCATTTTCAGTAGACACAGAAAAAAACTGCAGAAGACCCGAAAGATATCATAGCAGTCTAAAATTTGATATCTTTCACTTGTGCAAAAGCATTGAGATCATTTTACCTTAAAAAGAAGGTGGGGTGACTTTGTGACTACCACTAAGAAAACATAACCTTAGGGGAAACTATCTCTACCTTGATGATTTTATACACACAAGAGATGAGCAATGAGGAATAGGCTTAGATGTATTGGGAAGGAGGTGGGCCTGTAGCATTGTCACAAGGGTGCACTAATACTGAGAGTGACTGCTGAAGAAATGGTCCCCATCAGTGACCCTCAGGTGAGACCAGGGAGCCTAGTGTTTCAGCACACGCTGGGCAATTGGAATACAGGGCTCCTAAGATTCCATGACACCCCCACCTTCGAATTCTGTTATTGCAACTGCAGACCGTTACCTGGCACGCTGGCTGCTACCTCCCTCACTCTTGTCAGAGTCGGAGCTTTAGGCAGTGCCTTCAACTCTGAGCTCAGGAATCCTGGACCCTGTTTTTGCGGTTAAGGACTCTAAAGTGTTGTGGGGTATTGATCAAGTTTTTCTCAACCGTAAGTTAACAATTCCAGTTATTGTCATCTCTCAGTCCTGATGAAACCTAATTGATTTCACTAGTTTTTGACACATCATGTGTTTGGGTTTCTTCTCCCCAGTCCCTGGCTCTACCTCTTCTGCCACAAATGTCAGCATGGTGGTATCTGCCGACCTTTTGTCCGGCGAGAGGGCAGAGATGAACATCCTAGAAATCAACAAGGAATTGCGCTCCCAGCTGGCAGAGAGCAATCAGCAGTTCCGAGACCTCAAAGAGAAATTCCTTATAACTCAAGCTACTGCCTACTCCCTGGCCAACCAGCTGAAGAAATACAGTAAGTTCTGTAGATTCACCATCACGAAAGTGATGAATGACCACCTGTCTTCTCTCTGAGAAACTGAACGGTCTCTTTATCAAAATTAATGTCATCCTTCCCATACTTCTAGGACAACAGAAGTGGGTATTTTAACCTCATTTTGTTAAACATGGAAAACAGAGGCACAAAGTAGTTAGGAACTTTTCCACATTTGCAGTCTGGTGTGAGGTGAGAGGAGAGTTAAAATCCAACATGTTGACTGCTGACACAGGCACAGAACCACCTGTTTTCCTGAGTAAGAGGCTAAATCATGTTTATGAGAATTCTCTCTGTACCATACAAGATCCTGCAGACATATAACATCTAGTCTGTTGGTCGAAATATCTGGGACTAATGAACTTCCATTCAGTTCAGGCTTTTTTGAGGCCCAATAGGCAAAGCTTCGTCCTGGGGACTCTTGGGGGAAATGTGGCAACCGTACACTGTACCCACTCTAAGGACCTCAAAGAAAAGACTGCTCCTAACAGAAACTGTGGTATCTGTGACACCCTTCAAAGCAGGGAGTGTCCCAGTGAGAGGGAAGCCCTGCTTCCTGGGGCACAGGATCTTGTTCCTAAAGAGGAAGAAAGCTGGCACATAAGACATTGTGGAGGTAGCAGTGTAGTGTGCAGAGCAGAGACCCTGGGCCAGTCTCCTGGGCTCCATCCAAGTTGCCTATCTTCTCTATGCCTCAGTTTCCTCATCTGTTCATTGGGTACTATAATAATACCTACCTCTATAAATTACTGCAATGAATTACATGACCTATTGCTTGTACATTTTCTAGAACAGTTCTTGGAACAGAGAAAACACTCTCTATTAGTTCTTCATTCTACTGTTTCTAACTTAATTCAAACTTTATTAGTATTTGGGCATATTTCTATTGTTGCCCCATGGTCTT
>NW_012101280.1:158785-163970 GCF_000951045.1 Mandrillus leucophaeus | reverse complement strand
ACACATATATTCTTCTTTCTCTTGGCCACAGATATCTCCCCAAACATGTTCTGACTTTCTACTTGGAGGTCTCCTTGGGGACATTCTGAAAGAAACCTCTGTTGCAGTATTAGAACGGATCACTCATCCCTTTCCATTATTAAATGTTCTCTACTATCTCACCTTAGGCAATATAAAGCCCTGGTTCACTCTCAGGCACGAGAGCTGACCCAGTTACGGGAGAAGTTACAGGAAGGGAGAGATGCCTCCCGCTCACTGAATCAGCATTTCAAGGCCCTCCTCGCTCCTGATGACCCTGAAAAGTCCCAGGGTCAGGACCTCCGAGAGCAGCTGGCTGAGGGGCGCAGGCTGGCAGAGCACCTTGTTCACAAGCTGAGCCCAGGTGAGGTGGCCATGGGCCCTGATGACACACAGCTCCAGGCTTATGGAAGTCCCCAGACCTCCACACCTCCACAATGACAACTTTATGGGTAGTGTATCTTTCCAGTAAACATTTGTGGCCATGACATGACCAGGACTTCCTGGGTAGGAATAGAGATGGGAAACCCATGGGGTTGGAGGTCACAGTATTGCAAAGGTCTTCTCCTTTCTTGATGGAACATGGTCTTTGAAGCAAGAGGCAGCATTTGTCCAGTTTTAAAGGACAGGAAGGAGGCTGTGACAGGAGGCAGCTTGTTAGAGTGAAAAGAGACCCAGACTAAGAGTGAAGGTTCCCAGGCTCTATCTTCAACGACGTCCTTAGCAACTGTGGGCAACTGATTAATTTATCCTTCCTGGGTTTCTATGTCTGATTCTGTGAAGGCAAACAAATTGTCTCTGGCATTCAAATGTAGGAACACTTATGACTATATTTCACAATGAGATAAAGCCCCTCACTGTGTCGTGTTGGAGAAGTCACTTGATGTGGTGGCATTTGGTGGTAGGAACTGGTTTAGACTGGAGCACTCCCCATGGACAGGTTGTCCCTGGATAACACAATGGAAGCCACTTGGAGGGCCCATGAAGTCCGTAATGTATGGAATATTGTGGGACAAAGTTGTTTGTCCTGTTCTAAAAGAAAGATATAGGTTCTAAATGCGAGTTGTGACAGGACCCAGAGTCTGTGCCTAGGAATCAGATCTGTGACAGAATTGGGGAGACAGCTGCTGAAGTTCAGAGAACCTGGACGAGACTCCAGTGATATGAAGAGCAAAAGGTCTTTTCAATATTTGGCCACATCTTGATGGTGACTCCCAAGATCAGAAACGCATTGCCTCATGGATCAGGAAAACACGCCAGGGCATTTTTTTAGAGATAAAACATGAGAGCTTTCAGTACAGTGTGGACTCATACACATAGATCTTCATGTCTCTGTACATATATGGCTCACTGTACTTACGTAGATGAAGTGGGACACATCTGAATGGACACTTCTGTATTTGCAGAAAATGATGAAGATGAGGATGAAGATGAGATGGATGAGGAGGTTGAGAAAGTACAGGAATCACCTGCCCCCAGGTAACACTGAATAATCAGGAGTGGGTAATGGGTGGTAAGATATGAAAAGGGTCTCAGAAAGAACACAAGGCGGGTGAAGGTAGTCACAGATTCCAGATGCAGGATAAGAAACCTGCAGAGTCCACTGATTTCATTCACTCATCCAGCAAGGAAATAGCCCTGTTAACATGCTTGTCCATTGTCTTCATGGTACACGTAAGCATGACCCTAGATGAACTCACAGCCCTAGGGACTTCCTGCACACACAGAGGAGAACTTTTCTTCTCTGCAGTGAAAGTCAGGAGGACATGCAAAGCTGCTTTATACACGGTTGTCTTTAGGTTCCTTTTAGTAAAGATAAGTAACAGAGAGGCAACAAGCAGAGGAAATAGGAAGCAACTAGCAAAGTTGAACACAAAGAAACGTATTTAGACAAAAAAAATTTATATTTCATGTCACAATATTAAAATTAAAAAAAAAATCTAGAAGGCACACCATCTCTAGAGTCCACAATGACTTCAACACCTGTATTCCCGTGGCCACAGTGAACTACAACCCAGCTTAGACACACAGTGTGGCAGCTGTTTTTGGATCTCTGTGTGTGCTGTCAAGACTGTACCATACAGAGACAACTCAGTTTCCATCCTGCTCAGCTCCTATCTACCCAATGCAATGATCACTAGCTGCTCACTTCCTCTCTGGTTCCCATGGCAGCCATGCTCTGTTGCAGACAGAAAAGGATTGCCTGTTCCCTCTTAAAAGGAACCTCTCCTTTGCATTCTGGGACCACTCCCTTAAGCCTCCTTTCAAAACCAGCTAGGACTTCTTGGGCTCCAATCACTTTTGGATTAATCTTTTGTCATCTCTATCCCACTGGGCTCATCAGGGAGGTGCAGAAGGCTGAAGGAAAGGAAGTCCCTCAGAATTCACTGGAGGAATGTGCTGTCACTTGTCCAAATAGTCACAACCCTTCTAACTCCAACCAGCCTCACAGGAGCACCAAAATCACATTTGAGGAAAACAAAGTTGACTCTGCTCTGGTTGTAGAGAGTGAACGCTTTCATGATGAAGAGGAGGAAGCTCTAACCATTCTCCCAGGTAGCCTCTCTGTTCTTTGTCCCTCCCACCTCTGTCTAGGTTGAGGAAGATCAATTCTGAGGACAGTCTGTATATGTATGTATTGGTTTGAATCACAAACTATAATGGAGCTGGGTGCAGTGGCTCACACCTATAATCCCAGCACATTGGGAGGCCCAGGTGGGTGGATCACTTGAGTTCAGGAGTTCAAGACCAGCTTGGGAAACATGGTTAAACCCACCTTTACAAAGAATATGAAAAACTAGACAGACATGGTGGTGCATGCCTGTCATCCCAATTACCCAGGCAACTGAGGGGGGAGAATCACCTGAGTCCCGGAAGTAGAGGCTGCAGTAAGCCATAATTATATCACTGCACTCCAGCCTGAGTGACAGAGTGAGGCTCTGTCTCAAAAAAAGGAAAAGAAAGAGAGAGAGAGAGAAGAGAGAAGAGAGAGAGAGACAGAGAGAGAGAAAGAAAGGGAAGGGAAGGGAAAGGAAAAGAAAAGAAGAAAGAAGAAAAAGAAAGAAAGACACTATGATGGAATAATAAACACAGTTACTTGAGGGTCAGAGAACTTTCCTCTCCTCCTTGGCCCATGGCATGGACTTTGTCTTCCTGGCCTCAATATTAGCATATTGGACCACAAGCAGGTGTGACAAAGTCATAGCCACCTGTATACAGGAGGTAGCTGTCAGGCCTCCTGGCTCAGTTCGTGTGTCTCTTGTCACTTGCAATAATAATGTCCATGGAGTATCTATGCCTGTCACAAGCCGCTGACAGTCTTGCCTATGTATTTGGACATGTTTCTCTGGATTCACTGTTCTCAGCCCCAGCCTTGGTCTCCTTTAGGTCAGCTTGTCCCAGCTAAAGCAGTCACCTTGAAAGCAGGACATAAACACTTCTACCTTTATCTTGCTTATAAGTTTTCCTAAACAAGGCTGGGCCCTGAGTTCCTCACCCTGTGAGTGGCCAATGTTTCTGTGTAGCACCACAGATCCTTTTCTATGCAAGGGTTGTTAGAATTTATCCATCAGTTCAGTCTTCTATATAAATTTCTCTAACCATTCATTGACCGTGATATATGATGAGATAAATCAGTATTGCAACAACACATCTGGAGAGTAGTTAGGGCAATTTTTGAAGATCTTGTGGAAAAAGCTTTGTTTAATTGTTGACACAGACTTAGGTCAGAGCATAGGTGATTATGATCTACCAGATGGGGGAGATTTTATCCCATGGATCTGGAAAGAAGGCTCATCTACTTCTGAAAATAAGTCAGAATGGTCCTGTCAAAATGTCACATTCTTACACTGAGGATATTTATGTCCTGCGCCACGACTGGACATTGATTTGGTCTTGTGTCAAGTGTGATTTCCTTACTGTGACCTGCTCTTCTGAATTTGTTTACAGAAAATCAAAATGATCATGAGGAAGAGGAGGGGAAAGCACCAGTGCCCCCCAGGTAACTGTGGATTTGTGGGCTGTTAGTTCAGTAGTGACACCTGGACACCACAGATTCAGGGAAAATACGAAGTGATGAATCGAATTGTCTCATCCATTCATCCAACTGCAAATTACCCCTTTCACAATCTTGTCTTCTTTATTGTGGTACTTGAATAGGTTTCAATTTCTTAATCCCTCTCAAGCATAGGAACTGACAATCAGTTGAGCCAGGTGAACAGATCAAACTCAGGGATTTCCTGATCTGAGCTGTGGTTGCCCATGTGATTAATCCAGAGTGAGATACATATATGTTTTCTGTATGTTTTGTGTCAGCATGTTGGCAAGTACTTGAATGCAAATGAGAAAATTAAACATAAAAATTTCGTATGTCAAAACATTGAAAAATACAGGACTTTAAAAATGCAGGATCTGTGTGTCTGGAATGCCTAAACATCTCTGTTCACTTGGATGCTGCATGTAAATGTCAACGCAATTTGTGTGAAGGAAGTGAAGGCCTGTGTTAGTTCTCTCTGCTGCAAGTCATGCTGCTAGTTTACAGGGGGAGTCTGGGTTTCCTGCAGCAGCTGTTTGTGGCAAGTGCACTGAGCACCTGCTGCTTGTGTTTGCTCTGTCTCCAGGGCAGTCATATCCACCCCACATTTAGAAGGATGAGTTTTCTCTCTTGGAGGAGACTCCCCCTTCGCTTTCTGTGACCCCTCCCTTTGTGTGCCATCAAATCACATGACATACTGTGGTGTTGAATCACTCTTGGTCTAATCTTCTGTCAATCCTATCCTACCTGGCTCCTCAGGAAGCTGGAGGATGCTGAACAGAAGGGAGTCCTGTAGGACTTAACAGGGGAATGTGTTTTGTCTCATTCTAGACAGCATGACATGTCCAACTATTACCTGCATAGTGAAGTCTCTTTCCTGGCACTGGAGGAAGAGAAAGTTTGCTCCACTCAGGATGTTGCCAAGGATGACTCCAATTCCAAATGGGATGAGACCTCACTTGGCTTCCTAGGTAGGCTCCCTATTCTTTCCACCACACAATCTGTCCATAATGAGAGATGTCATACCTTCAGGAAGACACTATGCTTATATACTGGTTAGAACCAGGCTTTAGGATTTTGAAGGAAGGCATCCTAGGAGTCAGAGTTGTGCTCCATCCTCCTCCAAAACCACAC
>NW_012101280.1:149164-154515 GCF_000951045.1 Mandrillus leucophaeus | reverse complement strand
TCTTCTCTTAATTTATTTACAGAACAGCGAAATGATCTTGAAGAGGTGAAAGGACAAGAAACAATTGATCCCAGGTAATTGAGAAAAATCAGGGGCTGTCTATTCAGGGGTGATATCTGTGGAACTCATATCCACAGAAAACCAGAAAGTCCTGAATATACCTAATTCATCCCTTCAGCCAACCAGAAATGATCCTTTCTAACCATGTTTTACATTTTTCATTGTGATACTTGTAATGTTTGCCATTTCTTATTAACTTCTCAAGTTCAGTACATAAAACCAATTGACCTTGTGAACAACTAATCAGTCACACAGATTTCCTTAAAGTAAGTATCTTTTTCTTATGGTGTCCATCAGCCTGAGATGCATATTTGTTTTCTGCTGATTTTGCATTAGCACAGTGGTGAGTATTTCAAGGCAAGGAAATTAGGTAGAAAAAATTATTGTTATACCATGCACAATATTGAGAGAAAGAGGACTTGATGTCTTGCGATTTGGGGGATATTATCATGCCACAAAACCTATGTTTACTTGGCCACTGCACATAAAATTTAATACCATTTAAAAGAAAGGAATGAAGCCACTGTTATGGAACAGGATATTCAGTAAGTCACGATTGTACCATACAGAGAGACTCAGTCTCCTTCCTCAGAAAATCGTGATCTGGGCAGTTCACTGAACTCCTGATGCTTCTCTCTCTCTCTCTCTCTCATCTCTCTTTCCCTCTCTCTGTATTGCAACCTACTCCATGGTAACCACACTGTGACCCACCACGAAGAGGAGAATATTGAACTCTTTAATGGGCTGCCCCATTTGTTTCTGCCATCACTGCCTCCTGCCTCACGTGAAGCCAGCAGGGCTCTGAAACTCCTTGAATTAATCCTTACTCTTTCCTACCTTCCAGGCTCAGCAGGGGACTGCTGAGGGTGGACAAGCATGAAGTCCCCCAGGAGTCACTGGATGGATGTTGCTTGACTCCTTCCATCCTTCCTGAACTACCTCACTCCTACCGCCCTTATGGGAGCACTTTGTACTATTTTGAAGAACAGCAAGTCAGCTTGGCTCTTGTAGACGGTGAGTACTCCATTGTGAACACGATAAATCTCCAGTTATTATGCCAGGTAGACTCCATAATCCTTGCACCTCACATCCCTGTCTGGACTGAGACGTGGCATTACTGTGGGCATGACTCACAGACACAGGATAGTTTGCATCAGCATCAAAAATCAAGTTGGAAGCACAGACATGGGGTGGGTCAGTGAGCTTTCTCTCTTCCTCATCTCAGACCATGCCTGTGTCACCCTGGCCCACTGTCACGACATTGACAAATTCACACCAACCTACGCAGCACGTGCCCAACAGGTATCAGTGAGGTCTCTTAATGTGAATAAGATTTGTCTTGCCAGCTATTGTGTTCCTTACAGGTTTCTTTCCCCAACCATGTGCTATGAGATTCTATGCCTGCCCAAGGCCAGTGGCATCTTTGTCTACTTTTTGTTAAACATATTAACCAGGTTTCAAAGAACCTAGCCTCATTCTCTATGTCTTTAATGTTATCCTGTTTTAGCTGAGCTGTCCATTACCTTTGGTTATGTTTCTAGAAACAAGATTGGGCCTTGTCACTCCTAGATGTCACGAATACCCAATGTCTCTGTGTAGTACCAAAGATTCATTTTGATTGGAGGGTGTGTAGATTCCCTCCTGCATTCGAATTTCAGTGTCTAAACTCCTTGCAACCATGAACAATGTGAGTATTTGATGATAGAAGGCTGAATATTACAGTTTTCCTTCTAGAAAGCAGCTGGAGTATTTGCCTTCAATTGGTGTGAAAATTTTGCATAACTGTTGGCACAAAATCAGAACAGATGATGTTGGGATAATGATCTACTAGAACAGGGAGATTTCATGACAGGACCTCAGGCCTCCTGGAATGTTTCTCTCACAGTGTCCTTTTCTTTCACTGAGGAAACTGATGTTCCTATGTTAGGATTGCACAGTGCATTGTTTGTGTGTGGGGGAACCTGCTTCATGTGTCTGTCCCTTTGTCAATTTATTTACAGAAATTCAAAAGGATCAAGAGGAGGTAGAAGATCAAGACCCGCCGTGCCCCAGGTAACTCTGAGGAATCATGGAAAGTTAATTCAGTGTTGATATCCGGAGTCTCGGATGCAGGGAAAATCAGAGTGTACAGAATATACCTGTTCCATCTGTTCAGTCAACCATGAAATAGCTGTATTCATTATGTTGACTCTTTTCATTGTACACCTGTATTTATATTTCTTCCTTATTAATTCCTTTCAATTCTACTAATCTGCATTCAGTTGACTCTGTTGAACTCATCAGTCACACATTTTCTGCAGTTCCCTTTTCTGTCCTTTTTGCTTAAAGAGAAGTTGAGTTGCACATCTGATGTTTGCCTCTTAAGTATTCCATACCAGGGAAGTGATTTAAAATAACTCATGTCATGCTCACAATGTTGAGAACAAGAGATGTTGAGGATACAGGAACACTGTCTGTGAAGACTGAAGAGCCTGCATTCATTTGGCCACTGATGCTAATTTCAACAAAATGTATGCAAAAGTGCCGAATGCACTGTGTCCTGGCAGTTTCCCACGGATCACTCCATTACCTTCTTCCCCAGATCACTGCCTGCCCAGTGCACTGAGAGCCTGTCACAATGTGTCTCCTCCTTGAGACAGGGAAGGATGGTTGCATCTCTCTGAGGGGACTATACTTTGCTTCCTCTGGGCCTTCCTGAGGCCCTCCCTATAGAACCAGCTGGGCGCAGTGGTGTTGGTTCTCTCTGATGTTTATCTTCTGTCTTCTTTACCCCAGGCTCAGCCAGGAGCTGCCAGAGGTGAAGGAGCAGGAAATCCCAGAGAACTCCGTGAATGAAGTTTACTTGACTCCCTCAGTTCACCATGACCTATCTGACTGCCATCAGCCTTATAGCAGCACATTGTACTCATTGGAGGATCAGTTTGCCTGCTCTGCTCTGGATGGAGCCTGTGAGTACTCTATCCTGGAGGTCACAAAGATCCACTGTCATCCCAGGCAGCCTCTATATGTTTTGTTTCCTGCAACTTGTGCAGGTGAGACAGACCATCTCTGTAGCAGGCCCTAGACACTGAGCTTGTTCTGAATCTGTCTCTTGGATGCAGTTTTAAGCACAGACATCCACTTGGTAGAACCTCCTCTTCTCCTGTCCCAATGACTCCTCTGTCACCTGGCTCCTTCTCACAAGAGCAGGCTGTGGCTATCAAAACAGGCCAGGGAGGGGAGTGGTGAGGGCTTACTGCAAATTCTTGGCCACAGTAGCTCAGCTGGAGATATTTATATAACAGACCTCCTTCTTTAAGATAGGGCATCTGTCTTTTCTGAAATTATGTTGCTAATTACATGTCCTTATCTCTTCTCTGGCCATCCAGGTATTCTGGGAGTTTTGCCCAATTATTTGGAGGCCTGTTTCATGATTCCTGTGTCCCAAGCTAGTTTCTCTTCTTCAGGGATCCCCAGCCATGGGGTTATGGGCCGTTATGGGTCCATGACCTATTAGGAACTGGTCCGCAGCACAGGAAGTGAGCATTGGGAGAGCATTTCAGCCTGGATTCCACCTCCTGTCAGATCAGCAGGGGCATTAGATTCTCACAGGAGCTCGAACCCTATTGTGAAGTACACATGCCAGGAATCTGGATGGTGCTTTCCTTATGAGAATCAAATGCCTGATGATTTGTCACTGTCTCCCAGTGACTGTCACCCCCAGATGAGACCATCTAGTTGCAGGAAAACGAATTTAGGGCTCCCACTGATTCTACATTATGGTGAGTTGTATAATTGTTTCATTATATATTACAATGTAATATTTATAGAAATAAAGTACACAGTAAATGTAATGTACCTGAATCATCCCAAAACCATCCCCCCTAACCTGGTCCCTGAAAAACAGTCTTCCATGAAACCAGACCCTGGTGCCAAAAAGGTTGGGGACTGCGGCTCTACTTCCTCTGAGGGGTCTTCCCTCCACTGACGCAGTCCAGCGTCCCTTCCTCTATGCGTGGCCAGGCTTGCATCCTCTGCAGAGCTCCAGTGGTTTTCTCCACGTGTGGGTTTCTAGTTTCAATCAAGTTTTGGTCTCAGTGCTATATTCTCATGAAAACCATCTACAACTAGTGTCCCTCATGAGGTTCTGGCGTAACCGATGAGCAAAGCAGAGTGGTTCCTGTCCCCATGACGTCCAGAAAACCCTTCCTCTGAGCAAGTGCCCTTTGAGATAGCAGCTTCACAGGACGTGTAAAAACAAAATCCAATTTTCATTTCTTCTTGCTCATTCTCTTTTTTTTTTTTAACCTCTATTCTGGGAATTTGATGGGCATTGTTGGGGCTTTTACCCATTACTTTATCTTCTTGTAAGAGCAAGTAACTCTGTGATGTCCCCCAGTATATTGGATTACGTTGTAATGAAATTAGCAAAAATGCCAGGTGTAGTGATTCACGCCTGTAATTCCAGCACTTTAGGACGCCAAGGAGGTGGATCACCTGAGCTCAGGAGTTTGAGACCAGTGTGGGTAACATGGTGAAATCCTGTCTCCACAAAAAAAGAATTAGCAGAGCATGGTGGTAAACACCCGTACTCCCAGCTTCTCAGGAGGTTGAGGTGGAAGAATCCCCTGAGCCTGGTTAGTTGAGGCAGCAGTGAGCCACGAATGCACCACTGCACTCCAGCCTGAGCAGTGAACTGAGACCCAGTGTCTCACACACACTGACACACACATACACACACACAGAGAAAGAAATTAGCAACAAAGACATTGGCCTCTATTCTATTTTGGTCAGTAAGTGCCTTTCTTACTGGGACCATCCCCTTTCCCATTTTGCATTTCTTCCTGAGTTTCAAAAAAAGCAAATGCTTTTCTAGGATCACAGTGATTCATGAAACAATTAAAATTTATTTTTTGCACCTTGCACCTTTGCAAGCAAGCTGTATACTTTGCCAGCAAGCTCTGTCCTGCTATAACCCATTCAGGGCCCAAGGGACACTTCCAAGTGGGCAGTGTCATCTCCATGTTAGAGCTGAGGACACTGAGGCATTTTTAAGAAAACTTAGAAAACCTTGCAGAGAATGAGGATGTGGAGAGGGGAGGAGAGAGAGGAGCCCCACAGCCACCTGGATCCCGCCCTGCAGGCCCCATCCCTGCAGGCTCTGTCCCTGCAGACCACGTCTCCGCAAACCCAGTCCCCATCCTGAACCCGACCTGGACTGGCATGAGGTCACTGGAAGTCTTTTCTTAGTCCACTCAGAATGTGTGTTCCTCTCCCTGGGAAAATGGAAAGAATTTGTTTAAGGGGTGCCA
>NW_012101280.1:147385-149114 GCF_000951045.1 Mandrillus leucophaeus | reverse complement strand
TCATCTCCATGTTAGAGCTGAGGACACTGAGGCATTTTTAAGAAAACTTAGAAAACCTTGCAGAGAATGAGGATGTGGAGAGGGGAGGAGAGAGAGGAGCCCCACAGCCACCTGGATCCCGCCCTGCAGGCCCCATCCCTGCAGGCTCTGTCCCTGCAGACCACGTCTCCGCAAACCCAGTCCCCATCCTGAACCCGACCTGGACTGGCATGAGGTCACTGGAAGTCTTTTCTTAGTCCACTCAGAATGTGTGTTCCTCTCCCTGGGAAAATGGAAAGAATTTGTTTAAGGGGTGCCACCCGAACGCCACTGGGCCAGTGGGTAATGTGAGGACCGTGTCCTCTGTGACCTTCCTAAGGAACCGCACATGCTGATCTGTGGCTCTTGTGGCCCCTGAATTTCCGGGAAGGGACTGGTCCCTCTCCTACATTGACTCTGTCTGCTGACACCCACTATATGGCAATAGGATGGATATGTGTGGGTAGAGTGTCAAACCATTATAGGCAATGGGAAATTCAAAATGTCCCAGAACCCAGAAATTTTGCCTCACTTAGTGTTTGGTCTGTAGCCTCCCAGCCCCCTTTCTCGTGGTTCTTTCTCAAACCCTCGCAGCTCTAACTCTTGGCCTGTTCTTACAACCCTGTGTGGGGAGAAAAACAGCTCCTCCTCTCCTGCACTCTGAGGGCTCTCTAGAACTTTCCCTCCAGGCACAGGAAGGAGATGAATAATAACAGAATAATCTTGATGGTCTTGTTAGACAATCCAAAGCCCTCTGGGCTAAAGCAGAGGTTTTTCACTTCAGGGACACCCCAGCCTGGGCATTTGCTGTGTCAGCGTGCCCAGGCACAGACAGGAAAGGTGACATCGCCTGCATTTACATGATGTCTGTCTGTGTGGCCTGGGTCACTCTGTGGCTTTATTGAGAGCAGGGACATCAGGGATGCGTGTTCTGGGCATGCTTAACAAAGGGAAAACTCAGATTGTTCCTACTGAAACCCCTTCTCCTTTAGCTCACACCCTGGCAGACTGTCCCCAAGGGACTTGGAGTGGAGACTTGAGCCACCACCTGTCAGAGGTGCAGGCTTCACAGGCACAGCTGGAGCCAAGCACCCTGGCGCCCAATTGTCTGAGACCACAGCTGGATCAAGGGTTCTACTATGGAAATGACTTGGCCAGGCGGGGCCTTTCCTCCACCACCTGCAGCTTCGCAGCCAATGCTGATTCTGGGAACGAATGGCCCTTCCAAGGTAGGGAAGGAAACGGTGTCATGAAGATCTAATCCAGGTGTTGGTGGTCACGGTGCTGTGGGTGAAGGAGAGAATGGGACCACTCTGTGCTACCTCAGGGTCAAGATGGAATTCATGATGCTCCAACACAGTGAGATGAGCAAAGGTTCTGGGTTTGCCACTTTCTGCTTGTTGACTTTAGCCTAGGTTTTTGTCTTTTTGCTATTTACATCTCTGTTCCCTCATCTGAGATAGCTGAAAAATAATATCTACCTGCAATCTTTGTTGCGAATATTAATTATTATAATTTCCAAAGGGCCTGATTCCATAAGAATTGCCCCACAAACCTATGAATAGGTGTTATCTAATCCTTTTATCTTTCTGCTCAATTTGCACTTAGAAAGTGACTTCACGGATGATGTCTCCTCTGAGGTAGAGCAGTTATGAAGATCTCTGCTTTCTAGGGCCCCTCTTCCTCTCCTTTCTCACACAGACTCCTCTGC
>NW_012101280.1:146646-147335 GCF_000951045.1 Mandrillus leucophaeus | reverse complement strand
AGGAAGGTTTTACCTGTGCTTTGTCATTAACAGGCTCTCGTTGCTGTGCTGGTCTCTCTTTGCATGGTGTTTCCTCTCTCTCTGCTGTTATGTGGCTCCAGACCTGGCTAAATAAAATCACCTGGGGTCCAGACTTCCCTAGCCCTGGTTGGGGGCACGATTATGGGTGGTATTTTCGACTCTGTGTTACTCCCTACAGCTTTGAAGTGTCTGTGGAGAAATTCAGCTATTATTCTATCCTACTTCTTCAAATGCAGAACTTCAACAGTCTACAAAAGGAGACAGAATCCCACAGTAAAACATCCCCATAATCACCGGCCAGCTTCAAGAATTATCATTGAATGGCTGAGCTTTACAAAATGCAATCCTTCCTACATACCTAGAAGTGTGTGTGTGTGTATGTATATATTAATATATATGTATGTATATGTATATGGCATATATGTGTGTGTGTTTGTGTGTGTGTTTGTGGGGGGGGGGTGTGTGTATACACACAGTTTGGACATGAGATTCTGGAGACCAAAATTCCCAAGATGGAAAGGCAGATACCCAGGAAAGTATTTCCTTCCTCTTAGACCTTTTACTTTTCCTCTGGTCTTTGGTTGATTGGATGAGGCCTACTCACCTTATAGAGGGCAATCTGCTTCACGTAGACTGCATATTCCAGTGTTAATGTCATCCAGAGCCCC
>NW_012101280.1:145388-146456 GCF_000951045.1 Mandrillus leucophaeus | reverse complement strand
TCAAAAAGAGTAAACAGACTGTGTAGCTTACGCCTTTTTAGTCATTTTGAACCCAAAACATCTCTTAATCTTTTTGTTGTTGTCATTAATGGTGATCACATGGAATGTTTGTAGAGGACAGGTCAGCTGTGTGGCTCAATGGTCTACATTCTGAAGTTATCTGAAAATGTCCTCATGATTAAATTCAGCCTAAACCTTTTGCCAGGAACTCTGCAGAGTCCATGCTGTGAGCTTCCTACCTCAGTCCATCTGCAGGCAGAGAAGGCCCAGTGTGTCCATCCCCATTGTTGTGATACTAGCATGGTCACTTGGTAAAGGAGGGGTCTAGGAGCTCTATCGCCTGTAAAGACACCTTGTTTATAATTAATTTGGAAAGTGGTTTGAAATAGTATCAATATTCTGTATTCTAACAATCTTCCTCTGAGTATTTTATCATCAATTAATCACCCCTGCCTGTGTCAGTTACTATATTTATGTTTGTACATTGATAATTTTCTATCTCAAAATCTTACCTTATACTTGCCTTTGCTGGCATTCTTCGTAAAGAACAATATTCCCTGCCCAAATTTTAACTTTCATCCAAAATTAATTTCAATTTCTTTTTGCTGGCATTCTGTTGTGTAAAACAATATTCTCTGCCTCAATTTTAACTTGCATCCAAAATTAATTTTAGTCCATCAGTTAAAATGTTTAAGTTTTAAATATGTTTCATTAAAACCTTTTTTGCCTCTCACTCTACACTATTGGATTTTTTACGTATAATGTTTTAAGCTTTTATTATTATGATTGATTGTGGCAGATGAGAATTTAGATTAATAAAACCATTCTTATTTCCCTGTTTATATTCTAAACTCTTGCATGTTTTAGTCTACATTTACCATATGTGGTAGATTGTATTTACTGTATTTGTTTGTTGATTTCGTTTCCTTTTTTGTTTGTGTATGTGTGTTGTGCCTTTGGTTTGTTATTTAGGAAGAGTTGTATAGCTCCCATTTAACATTGCACTGAAAAGGTTTAGATGTCACTAATCCCATTTTAAGTTGACACATTTCTACTATTTGGTTTATA
>NW_012101280.1:141336-143998 GCF_000951045.1 Mandrillus leucophaeus | reverse complement strand
CTCCAGTACACACACAGAATAACATAGGAACAAATGTCCTGGCACCCTGGGGTTCGGTCACAGGGACACACACAATTAACCATCACACAAGTTCTTTGACATATTAGTGATTTTCATATTTTTCTCCCAATCTGTAGCATGTCTTTTAATTCTATAGTGTCTTGTGCTGACCAAGAATTTTTAATTTGTATAAAGTTGAATTGATCAATGTTTTCTCTAATCGTTTTGTTGATGTGATAACTAAGAATACTTAGCCTAACTCCACATCATGAAGATTTTCTCTTATGTTTTCTATTATAAGTTCTCTAGTTTTGCAGTTTATGTTTAGTTCTGTAATTAATTTTGATTTAATTGTGATGCAAGTATGGAGGTTTAAGTGGATTTTTTAAATCTTTTTTTATTTTTTTCCTTCATATTTTAAGTTCCCAGGTACATGTGCAAGATGTGTAGGTTTGTTGCATAGGTAAACATGTGCCATGTGGTTTGCTGCACAGATCATCTCATCACCTAGCTATTAACCACAACATCTGTTAGCTAATCTTTCTGATGCTCTCCCTGCCCCCAATTCCCACCCCTCACTTCTGATGGGCCCTAGTGTGTGTTGTTTCCCCCATGTGTCCATGTGTTCTCATCATTCAGCTACCACTTGTAAGTGAGAAGGTGTGGTGTTCGGTTTTCTGTTCTTGCCTTAGTTTGCTGAGGATAATGGCTTCTAACTTCAACCAAGACATGATCTCATTCATTTTTATGGCTGCTTAGGATTCCATGGTCTATATGTACCATATTTTCTTTATCCAGTCTATCGTTGATAGTCAATGAAAGTCATAAACTCCAAATATCCCAGAAACATAGTGTACACTAAGGACAAGAAACATGAAGAAAACTACACCAAGGAACATCATACTCAAATTGATCATAACCATTGAAGAACAGAAAATCCTAAGAGGAATAAAAGGAGAAAAAGCACATTACATACAGAGGACTAAATGTAACGATGACATTCAACTTCTTATCAGAACCATTATAAACTAGAAGTTTGCAATGCTTTAAATACTGAGGGAAAAAAAAACAAGACATCAAAACTGACAGCTGAATAGACTTCTGAAACTAAAGAGATTGAATTAGCAATCAAAAAACTACACGCCAAGAAAAGCCTGGGCCTAGACAGGTTCACTGCTAAATCCTACCAAATATCTAAAGAAGAGTTGATACCAGTTTTTCACCAACCCTTCCAAAATTAGAGGAGAGAACACTTCCCAGCTTATTCCATGAGGCCAGTATTACTAAAACACTCCATGACATCACAAGAAACCTGCAAATGAATATCATCTTTACATACAGGCACAAAATCCTCAACAAAATATTAGCAAACTGAATCCAGTAACATCTGCATAAATTATACATGATGACCAAGTGGGATTTATCCCAGAGATACAAGGTTAGTTCAACATCTGAAAACCAATTAATGTAGTATCAGTAGAAAACAAACCAAAACAAATGTGATCATCTGAATAGACATGGGAAAGGCATATGACAAAATTCAGTATTCTTTCAACAAACAAGGAATAGAAGGGAACTTCCTCATCCTGATAAGAGGACATCTGTGAGAAATTTTCAGCTAACATCATGTTTAGTGGGACAGACTGAATGCTTTCACCTTTAGATTAGGAATAATACAAAGATGTCCACTCTCACCACTTCTATTCAATGTTGTACTGGAGATAGTAGCCAGGACAATTAGGTAAGAGAATGAAAGAAAAAAAAGGTATTCAGATTGGAACAGAAGAAGTTAAACTACCTTTATTTGCAGATGAGAGGTTCTTATATGGAGAAAACCTCAAGGAATGTACTAAAATACTACTAGAATCAATAAGTTCATCAGGGTGACACGACATGAGATCAGTACTTAACAATAAATTGTATTTCAGATTTTGAGATTAGGGATACCGAACGTATACACTTTACTCTCTGGACAGTGAAATCATGAGTATTTTTTCCTCTGTGATCTCCTGTATTTTCTATATGGTAAATATGTGCCAGTTTCATAATCAGAAATGAAATTACAAAGATCATTTAAAAGTAGCAAAAGAAATGGTATGAAGGAGAGAATTTTAAGGTTGCTGAAAAAAATCATTCTAATATAACCCAGCTAGCTAATGTAGTTTCTTTGTTTTTAAGATTAATTGCTTAGACAGCATACAATCAGAATAAACAAGAGTATTTTAATCTATTTTTAAAACTTAGTAATTTTATAAGAGCTGATTTTCTTAGTCACCACTGCTTTCATAAATAACCTTTGTTCTTCTAGGGGAGCACGGTAATATTTCAACGCAAGCAAAATGTTGTTTACAATGCTGTTCATTCATTCATCCTGTCGGGTCGCAAAAGGCTACTACGAAGTTTGTGAAAGATGTTTGGTGGGTAGCAGGAAGTTGTGAGGTTTAACAGATAAATTTGGCTAAATAAAATTCTGATGGGTGCACATGGTAGCCAGAACTCCAGTTCATGCATGTGCAATCTGGATTACTGTAGCCAAGTCATCATTAGGTTGGTAATGATTTAATAAACCAAATAGGTAACTGGGCTGGTCGCGCACACCTGTAATCCCAGCACTTTGGGAAGCAAAGACGGGCGGATCACTTGAGGACAGGAGTTCGAGACC
>NW_012101280.1:133262-137991 GCF_000951045.1 Mandrillus leucophaeus | reverse complement strand
CACACTCACTCTCCTGACATGTCCAGCTTCCTCTGCTTTTTTTGAAATAAAAGGGCAACTTTCACTTGGAAAGTGTTCACATCAGTCTGTTTTATGAAATTCCATTTAGTTCAAATTCTCCACTCATGTCCACGGCCATGTCCTCAGTTTACATCTCACAGGGATCCACTTCTGCTCAGATTTCCTTAAAACCTGGGTCATGTTCATTCTCACTCTCCGTCCCACTCAGTACCTCCTATTGGAGCCCCTGGGGCTGCCTGGTGCTCATCTGTCAGGTGATGCCCTCAGCTGAGGAATGAGGGGACCCCGGTCCTCAGGAGGAGGGAGGGTTGGGTGAGATAACGAGCACCATCTGGGCCCATGGAGAGGACACATGGAAGGCGCTCAGGGAGTGTCAGGGGATGCACAGTCCCTGACACGTCCCGGGATGACTAATTTAAACTGATTTCTTCCCACTGGACTCTCTTTTGCATCTCTGTGGATTCTCACACCCCCAGCCAAGACTCACCACACTGGCTCAGACACACTCCCTGTTGCTCACTTTCCGGGAGTCCAGAGCCTGAACCAGGCACCAGGTAAGAGGACAGAGTGAATGCTTCTCGTTTCATTAATATTTTCCTTCACCTGGTGATTTCTCCCTGCTGTCTACCAGGTCATTTGTTTCTCCCACACCTTTTCTTTCTTATTCTCCTCATGTCTCTAATTTTTTTTCCCATTTCAATGGACCAGAACAGTGATGATATTGTGACATTCAATCTCTCCCAAATCCCTATATAATGTTTTTCCTTTAAATTAACATGTACAGATATATGCATTTATATCATTTGTCTTATTATGTGTGACTGTGTATATCTGGTGTGTATACTACATAGGGTGTATATACATGCAGTAGATCATATAATGATGCAACTTTTGTAAATTCTCTAGGTTTAGTCTTCCTGATTCTTTCCTCTCATCAGCTGCTGTCACCTCTGTCTGGTCTCACCTCTGTGCCACATGGGCTGCCACCCTGCCAGGCCCTTCCATTCTCATCTCCTGTTAGAACCCAGCTCTGATTTAACTTTGATTCTTGTAATCTCTGCTCTCCCCAAAGCTTGGCCTACACACACTGCTATTTCCTTGCCTTTGCCTTATCTACCCGGAAGCTATTTGTGTTTCTTAATCCTGTGTTTCTTGAATATTGTTGTGAATTGGCAATGCCTTTGACTCCTGACAATCTTACCGTTGCTCAGTAATGTGGGAAAGATCAAGAAAAAAGAAAATATTAAAGTGACTCTATTGGCTTCCCCTCACCCTTTGGACTTTCTTCTCCAAGGCCACTTTCCTGATTTGATGTCCTCTGGGTGGAAGAGAAAGTCACAGTAAGATTGTGGGTGCCAGTGGATCCCATTGGCTGTGGTTTTATTTTCAGAGCTGGTTTTAGAGCCCTCCCTGGGAATGAAGAACCCTCCCGAGCTGGAAGCTGATGCACTTGAAGGCTCAGCAGACAACACACAAGGGCGTCAAGTCATTGGCCAGATTCATGCCTCCAGTGTCCTGAAACCGAAGATCATCAAAAGAAAACTCCCGCTCAGCAAGTGGAGACTGGCATGCAGATTCCTTGGCCTGCAAGCTTAGGGTGCAGAGGTAATCACATCTATGGCTGATAGCTGCACTCCTTAATTCTCTGTCTATGGTGACAGCTCATTCTCCCACTGCTTTTTCTCACCCGTTTGTTCTCTCCAACAGCTGCTCTAACCTCTGTCTGGTCTTACCTCTGTGTCCCATGGGCTCCCACCCTGACATGCCCTTTCTGTCCCCATGTCCTCTTTGCTCTCTGAACTCTGCTCTATTCCTTCTTCTAGTGTCTTGACAGTCCCTCTCATGGCCACAAGAGAGCCAGGCCTCCTTGTCCTCATCCAAGTGCATAGTTTAAGCTGCTGAACACAGGGTCATTTGCCTGGAATCACACACTCTCTTGGGAAATTTACCTTTCCTCCCCTCATCCCCAACTCCATTGCCTCTTTCTGCAGAAATCATTGCTTTAATACATCATTTACACATCGATTTTCCTTTTGAGTCTTCTTTTGAGAAATCCAACTAAGTCAACTCCTAATCATCACTTGTTCCTCTGAATGAGAAGTGTTAAAACTACGCACAAAGAGCCCCACGTAGGAAACAAAATTAGAACCAGAGTCACGGGTGGGGGTTCCCTACTGGCCTGGAGTCAGGTTAGTCTTTAGCCCCAGATGTGCAGCCTAGTGTCAATGGGGATCGAGTTGTCAGGGTCTCAGTGTTCTCACCTCATGGACTCACTTGAGCTGACGTTAACTGGGGAACACTTATGACATTCTAAAGGGACATCAGTTCTAAAGCACGTGCAGAGGGCAGGACTTCAAAACTGCATACATCATGAGGTTCACCATTGCAACCTCTCTCCTTTTTATTCTCATTTCCACTTCTACAAGTCCAGTGAAGGGTCTAAAATGCAAGTCAGATGCATCTTGAGGCCAGTGTATATGAGAGAGCATTTTATGAATTAATATTGAGAAAAGTGACCATAGGACCAGCTTTATGCATACGCAAGATGACAGACAAGAATCTGTCTACAGGACAATGTTTGCTTTGGCCCAGCCCAATTGATAAGAGAGAGATTGAACTGAAATTGTCAGGGAGAAGGCTACAATCCATGGAACCACTGGGAACAAAGCCAATTCTGAGAGAAATGGGGAAAGAAAAGAAAATGATGGGAAATTGGGCTGGTCCATTTAGTATCTCTAAATCCTGCTGCCATGTAATAAGCACCTGGTGAGATTTCAATTGAGATGAATGCCTCGAGCTCACACCTTGAGATTCTCACCTACATGACCTGGGGTGTGGTTTGAGCATCTGTAGTTTCAAATGCTCCCATGTGATTCTAATATGTGACTAAAAATGACAAGGACCCGTCGTCTACGATGACCTCAGGTTACCAACATGGAAGTGTCACATACGTGTGGCTACTCCACAGAAAAGGCTGAGTATCCATCATTCTTTGATGGGATCTGTATTCCCCTCTCAATAGTACTGTTTGTATAGCATAGAAAAAATCAATAGGAAAAACAAGAAAATTAATAGATTAGACTTTTAGCCTCTGCTGGAAGCACACTTGCTCAATTTTGAATAAAAGATAAGAAATAGTCAGTATGTTAACACCTAATGCGAAATAATACCTCCCACATTACATATACTGGAATTTAGTATTTTCTTTTGCATTTTAAAAGAAAACTTCCACTTTACATTTTCCCACACCCATTTTATAGCCCACTCATGGGCTCACCACTGCAATATGAAAATTTCACTTTTGGTCAATTATTGTCCTTCTGCAAAATCCCCAAGGAGAACTCATTGGTCTCACTTTCCTGAAGAGAATACAATAACAAAGTAAGACTGAAATTCTGCAGGAGATTGTGTATGAATACTTTTTCGTACTTTTTCATGCCTCTCTTCACACTGACATAAAATATTAAAAACAAACCTTTCCCAAAATGTACTTGGGGAAAACAGTAAGTGGGAGGGGAGAAACTAATGCCTTTCACTTTGTACTTCAGAGTTTTCTTGCTCTAGATATTGAGAATGTTTCTAGAAATGCCTTAAAGTGGAACCAGATGCGGAACAACTTCAGGGCATTAGGGAAAATAAGTTGGGCCATGGTTACAGTCCCAGCTCTCTCTTTCCTAACTCCATTTCGAGTCGCTCTTTTTTAAATTCCGTTTCTTTCCTGATTCCCCTTGGACAAATACTTATAATTATATTTGTTTCATTTAATTTTTTTTAACCAACCAAAGAAGCAGAAGCAACTTCATATTTATTTGTAAAACCATATTCCTGTCCTAGCCAAGGTGACCCAACCGCTTCTCGTGACTTGATACCTCCAGATTGCAGCCTTTCCTCTCGCTTTCTCTAATCTTTATTGAAACGGTGTTAGTGGGTGGATTCTAATTCTGAGGTCATCAATAGCAAGTTGTGTGCCCTTAGTTCAGTCTTACCCCTGTGGCATCACTACTCCTCTGTTGTAAAAGATGGAACTGGACGTGGATGTTGTCTGAGGTTCCTGCTGCTTCTCACATCCAAGGTTCTTCCCATGGCCCTCACGTTCCTCCCTAGAAAACTAGGACATGGAGTTGTAAGGGGGTGCATTTCTCTGCAAAGGGTCCTCTTCTTCTGCTCCCCTCTGTTTCTTGGCCAGCATCATGGATGCTGAGCACATCCTCACGGGGAGGAAAAGCCATCACTCTGCTCCAGACAGAGGGTACCAGAAGGAAAGGGGCTGATGTCCCCTGCTGCTGGTTGGGCATAGGTGGGGTCCTTATATCCTGCACCCCAGGCTGACTGGAAGTTCAGGGAAGTTCAGGAGTGTTTTCTTCTCATTTGTGGATGGCACTTCCTCCTTCCGTCATCCTGCGGCTCACCCTTCAGTTCACCCTGCCAGCAAGAGATCAGTTTGCCCCTGATATATCTCTACTTAGCAATCTCCCCAGACTCAGTCATCAGGAGGACGTGACAAAAATGCTCATTTGATTTTTTACTCTCTCTGTCCTACAGATACCAAATACTGCTGGAAGGATGCAAAGGATGGAAGGATGTCACAAAAAGTAGTTTTTCCACTTGATGAAAACAACTAAAACAGCAAAGCAAGTTCAAATCCAAACACAATACTGCAGGGGTCCTTCACTGAGGATTGAATTTTAGACACAGAATACTCTTGATG
>NW_012101280.1:113644-124357 GCF_000951045.1 Mandrillus leucophaeus | reverse complement strand
TTCATGCATGTGCAATCTGGATTACTGTAGCCAAGTCATCATTAGGTTGGTAATGATTTAATAAACCAAATAGGTAACTGGGCTGGTCGCGCACACCTGTAATCCCAGCACTTTGGGAAGCAAAGACGGGCGGATCACTTGAGGACAGGAGTTCGAGACCAGTCTGGCCAACATGGTGAAACACAGTCTCTACTAAAAATACACAAATTAACTGGGTAGGGTGACACATACCTGTAATTCCCACTACTCGGGAGGCTGAGGCACGAGAATCCCTTGAGCCCAGGAGGCTGAGGTTGCAATGAGCCGAGATTGTGCCATCGCACTCCAGCCTGGGTGACAGAGCAAGACTGTGTCTCAAAAAAATAATAATAATAGTCCAAATAATTTTTTAGTTTCAGTGATACAAGTGAAGAACAATGGTCTTCATTTCTCTACTTGCATTTTTGGTAGCACTCTTATTGTTTTTAGACCAAAATACCTTTTCTAAAATTAAAAAAAAAATGTTTTAGAGTCGGTGTCTCACTCTGTTGCCCAGCCTGGAATGCAGAAGTATGATCATGACTGACTGCAGCCTCAAACTCCTGGTCTCATGTGATCCTGTCATCTCAGCCTCCTGAGTATCTGGGACTACCAGGTATATGCCACAAAATCTGGCCAACTTATGCTTATTTTTAAACATTTTTTCTTAAGAGAAGACATAAGGGCCTTTAGTGTGATAGTATATTCTAAACAATTTATGATTATGATTCTTGGTCCCCAAACACATGTTATAGCTTCCAGCATAATTCTTCCGTCTGCTGAAGACTGAGGATATAAGGTATCGCTCTCTTCCGCCAATAATAATATTCTTGAGTTAACGTAGTGCTTTAGAGTGTAGTGTGTGGATCTCAGGATTCTTTCAATACCCCTTGGAGGATGGCGGAGCCGGCATTATGAATTTGGTCTTGTACATAAGGAAACTGGAACTTAGAGATTTTCAGTAATTTGCCTGAAGTTGAAGATGTCTAAGAGAAGGAAATGTGAACTAAGATGATATTCAAAAAGGATAAGGTGGTTGGAACCAGACAAGCACGGACATGAGTCATGATTCTATCATTTGGGAGACTCACTCAATCTCACTGATAATCAGTTTACACATATGTGAAAAAAGGTATTAAGTCCAACTTTGCTGAAATGTTATAAGACATAATTAATAATATATATTAAGCATCTGGAATTTAGGATGTTTCTTTAACAGCCATCTCCATTCATTTCTCTTAAATATCTTCATGTTGAGGAGACAGTTGTAGCTGAATATTTTAAGCATGGAAACAAGCATGACTGGGGGATGCAATTATAGACAATTTTAACTGTGATTCCCCAGGTCACTTTGAATTTCTCCTGTGGGATAAATTCTTCCCTTGCTCTAGATGAAAGGGCAACTCCTACAACTTATCACTTCCAGTTAATTAAAGGTTCTTCAAAAAAGGAATTCATATGTGAGACCCAGGGTGGTTATCAAAACTTCAAACTCAATTTCAAGCTAAAACTTCTTCTCCCTGCACTCAGGCCAGCTGCAGACCAAAAGCCTGCAGTGGAGAAAGTGGATGTGTCTGCCTTTTTCTTTTTTCTCCATCTAGGATTCTTCCTTCTCTAGCTCGCTAACCACATCAGAGTCACAACAAGGTAGAGAGGAGAGGAAGCGGGCAGTCAGCAGGTTCCTACTTGACTCATACAGTTGTGAGCAGCACTATGTTCTCTGCCCTGAGAGCTTTTAAAGCCCTCTCTTTCTCTTATGACTCTTTTTGGGGAGTTATGTGGAGACTTACCCCACCCATTACTATGGATGTCTCATGTAGTTTCTTAGTGGGGATCAGGTTCTCTCCTCCCTGGCTGGTCACTTATGTCTCGTTTTTCAGGTCCTAGACATCTGATGGTGCCTCAACATTTTCCCCCTGCTGAAATCTGTATTTCTTCCAGAAGATTCTCATCAGAAAAAAATCTAAGACAACCCCACCCTGGCTGTCTTACACAGCCCACATCTGGTACAGGAGAAAAATTCATATATTCTTTCTTTCAACAAACTCTGAGCGAGAAACTTGCCCAAGGCAGCAGCCTCTCTTTCACTTTATTATGAGAATGGTTAGCTGACATTTCTTAATTATATTCACTTTGTCCTCAAAACCCATGACAGTTTCATCAAACTTTGTGTTTGTCATGAAGAGGGGATAAGAAATGCGGTTTATACATGCAATAGAATATGATTCTGCTTCAAAAAAAAAAGGAATTCTGACATGTTACAATATGAATGAACCTTGAGGACATTTTGCTAAATGAAATATGCCCAATACTAATTGACCAATACGGTATAATTTACTTACATGAGGTACTTAGAGTAGAGAAATTCATAAATAGAGTAGAATGGTGGATGCCAGGGGCTTCCAGGAGGGAGGAATAAGGAGTTAGTGTTAATGGGTGCCAAGTTTCCATCTTCTAAGATGAAGAATTCTGGAGTTTGGTTGCACTAGTGTGAATGTACTTAATGCCACTGAACTGTACACTTAAAAATGATTAAGATGGTAAATATTATGTTATGTGCATTTTACTACAATTAAGAAATAAGGCCAGATATGGTGGCTCATTCCTATAATACAGGCGGTTTGGAAAGCCAAGATGGAAGGATTCCTTGAACCCAGGAGTTTGAGACTAGACAGGGCAAAATAGTGAGACCCAGTGTTTACAAAAAAATATTAAAAATTAGCTGAGCATTGTGGCCCACGTCTGTAGTCCTGGCTACACGGGTGGCTGGGGCAGGAGGATCACTTGAGCCCAGGAGTTTGAGGCTGCACTGAGCCATGATTATGCCATTGCACTTCAACCTGGGCAACCCTGTCTCAATAAAATAAAGGAAGAAAAGAAAAGAAAGCTAACTTTAACCATCTCATGCCATTTTAGCACGAGAAAGTGTACATTATACACTTCAGGCTTAAATAGATGACTGAGTCATGCATAAATCATTCACAGGAATTACAAAAGTCCTGACTCAATATGAACTTTAATTTTATTATTGGTGGAAGGATACTGAAGTAATCGTTTTTGTAATATATAATATAATTTTAAAAGCTAAATGTATTACATTTCTTTTGTTGTTTTTTAATAATATTGTAATGCACAGTGAGTGAATACAGACAGAATATTTTTTAAAACAAAGAAAGTGTTACATTCAGCTTTTAAATCATATTTTAACTCTGTATCATTTGTTGGTGTATTTTAAGGCTCTATAACTGTAGCGATGAATAAAAAAGGAAAGATCCACTTAGTTTTCTTTCCTCTTACCCCCTCAGCCTTTATTCACCTTTCAGCTTTAATAATCTAGCCCAGAGCCATTCTTCAGCTTTAAGTTACAGCACCCTCTACTGAGCGGTTAGCAACATTACATTGTCGCCGTTTTTCCACTAGTGGGTACCTTTCTTTCAGAAGTGAAACATAATTTTCAAAATAATATTTTGAAAATGCACTACAGAGATGAACTCTCTGCAAATCCAGTTGCTCTCAAACTATTTGAAACTTATTACAATTATACATTTACAGCCACATTACTGCAAAGAAACAAGTAGTCATGAGTTTGAAGATACAATCAGACTGTAATGTAAAGGACATTCAGTTTTTGAGTATATTTACCAGAAAAGCATGAAAGAAAATAACAAAAAGTTCTACTTTAAAAATGAGTCATAGATACTTTAAAATAAGAAATGTGCATTTAAAATTGTTCTCTGCAGCGTGTGTTAGTTGTTAAAATGAATGTTAGGGGAGCAATTTTTATAGATTCTTAAGTTGTTACTTAAATGACCCAAATTTCTTCTAGCTATAAAACCCTTTAAGTGTGATAAACTTATTTCCTGTATCCCCTGACTAGATTCTATGCTGTAGGAAGACTGAGAATGTTGTTGGTATTCTTTACTGCTGCATCCCCTATATGAAGATCTGCATATGGCACATAGTAGACACTCAATAAATATTTAATAGTTGAATGAACAAAGTATGCGGTAAGAAATGTCTACTCACACCTGCTTTGCACTTTGAAAAGCACAAAAGAGTTTATTACGGAACCACTTGAGATTAGTCCTTTTATTTCCTCCTTACTTACAGCACTTTTCTTCTTAGAACTTTGATCACCATTGTTATAATATGGTACCTAACTCTTCAGTGTTTGGATCTCTTCTTGTAAAACTTTATACATCTAAGATGATGGGGGTGAAGTAGTTTATATAAGAGAATTCATGTAACTGTACTTCTCTTTAAATAATGCTATGTGAACTTTTTATTAATGTGGTAGCAATTCCCCTGTCTCCTCAAGCAAAGAATGTAGATAATAATTAACCTTTTTTGGAGTTATGCTTTCTTTCTGTTTCTTTTAATATTTATGATTGCCTTGTGTTGTAATGAAATTCTAGCTTGGATGTTAGCTCTTCCTCCACCCACTAGTCTCTTCTGTTATTGTGCCTGGCTCAGACATTCCTGACCACTTCCCAGCTACCCTATAGGCTTTCCTGCTTTGAATCTGCTCTTCTGCTGGAAAGCAATTAAGCAAATACGATAGAGCCAGATATTAAATAAAATTGAATATGTCTCCGAATAGGGACCAAAAATCACGGTTTCAGTGCTCACACTCTGCGCGGAGTTGAGAATTCCATCTTCATATGAATAAGGTGTTATCTCCATGTATCACCTAACAAAAAGGACACATTTTTCTCCTGGCACATGATATCCTCAAATGAAAGCTGGGAAAGTTTGGAGTCTTTATGAACTGTTTCCATGAATATATTCTCAAAGTACGTAAGAAACAACATCAATTATACTCAGTGCCCATTACATACATTGCATCTTGCCAGTGCTTATTTGAAATGTCTCCTACACAAATAGGAAGAAATGTGGGTATTAGGGGCATTTGGTTTATTCTTCGTTCACCCTTTCTTTTGCACATTTGGCCCCAAAATAAGCAGAAGGAAGGTATTCTAGAGGGAATTTTTTGAACCAACACCAGCGTAATATTACCTTATGATTCTCTCAGGTTAAGGATGGATCATACGCTATGCACCTAGTATGCAATTCCCTTTTTCCTTAGCGACCTTTGTGGTTATGGAATAATCACTGCTTCCACTCACCTTTGCAGCCCTCTTCATGCCAGCTTTCTAAGCCCTTCTCCGTGATGCTAACAGCATCAGAGAGGGCATCACAAGTGCAAAGATTGCAGGAAGGTAAATTATCTGCTGTAACTTCATTCATGGCCATGAAACTAGGCAACAACAGCGGGTATTCCATCAGTCTAGCATCACTTTGACCACTTTTGCTATACTGCACTGCTGATCGAATACAGTAGCATAGGCTGGTTTTGTTTAGATCACACAGAGGCAGTTTGCAGGGGAAAATATATCACAGGGAAACCTGAGGAGTGGTACAATCTGAGGAAGTTAGGGAGGGCTTTTTAAAGGGCGTTAGAAGTTTGTACGTTAAAAAAAATTAATGTACAAAAAAGTTGCAAGTACACTTTAAGGAATGCCTATGTACGTTCACCCAGAGATTCCATCCAAGTTTTACACCAAATGTCCCAACAACATCCTTTGGACCCAATACTACACTTACTCGTCAGATTTCTTTAGTGTCCTCAACTCAAAACAATATAGTCATTTCTGATTTTGTGGACTTTACATATCTGAAGGTTACAGGCTGGTTATTCTGCAGAATTTCCCCAAGTTTGTTTTCTCTGATGTTTCCACATGATTCGATTCAGGTTATGCATTTTGTTGGAACTATCACAGAAATGACGTTCTCTCTATCACGTGACCCAGGATCTTATTTCCTGTTACTGGTGATGTTAAATTTGGTCATTGGAGTAAGCTACTATTTGCGAAGCTTCTTCACTATAAATTTTTTGTTCCATTTGTAATGTATACTATTTTATTGAGACACAGTTTGAAACAAGGTAAATATCACATTTCTTATCCAACTGTTACACACTGAGTATTCGCCTTTTTTGAAATTTTCTTGCCTGAATTAATTACTTTTACCATGATGATCGCCAGATGGTGATATCCTAATTCCATCATTCCACTAACATTTATTAGTTGACATTCAACTTTAGAGAAGAAATTTATTTTATCCCCTTTGTATGACATCCATATGGATTGATGGATTCCTGTTTCATCTGATGTGATATAATCTGCTAACACTGTTTATTCTGATGCCCAAATTGTCTTAGGGTTTTCCAGGGAGAGCCATTTCAAGCTGACTCTGTGTCCTTTTGACACTACTCCATTCTTTGAGCACTTACTATCTGGTGAAACAAGATGTTCTGGGCTTGTTTTGTGCCTTTGTTGTCCCTACCCTGGAATCAGCTATTTCTCCGAGGTTCCCTAGTTTCTTTCAGAAAGCGATATTTAGAAAGATCTGGGTACTGGATGTGGTCATTATTACTAGGCCCTGTCAGTGGACAGAGGTAGAAAATGTATGTTTGTCAGTGTATTCATAGATACATACACACACATTATACACATACACACATATCCCTTTATATTTTTATATCCAAAAATATTTAAAACCATGAACTCACACCAATACTACTAATTAGAATCCAACACTATAAGATTCATTCTAGCTTAATTCTTTTCACATTTGTAACTCAGTTCTCTGACTTAGCTCTCATTATCCTCAACATATTTATTTGCTCAATCCCCTTGTGTATAACCAATCCCTCAGCCTCACTAGGCTGTTGCCCTTCTCATCGACCTTCCTTCCTGAGTTCTGGCTGTGGTTGGGCAGTTTTGCTCATTCAAGTCTGCCTAATGAGTTTAATCTGATGAGGAAGGAAGGAAGGAAGGAAGGAGGAAGGAGGGAAGAAGGAATGAAAGAAGGAGAAAGGAAGGAAGGAAAAAGGAACGAGGGAGGAAGGAAGAAAGGAAGGAAGGAAGGAAGAAGGAAGGAAGGAAGGAGGAAGGAAGAAAGGAAGGAAGTAGGAAGGAAGGAAAGAAGGAGAAAGAAAGGAAGGAGGAAGGAGAAAGGAAGGAAGGAAGGAAAGGAGGGAGGTGGGGCTTTGTATATAAAAAACAAGTGTAAAATATCAATTCAAGTTCCAGGATTATTAATTCTTGGAAGTACAAAGTATTTTTTAAATTTTGGATAAATCAGTCTTTAGGATATAATTTAAATAAATTCTGAAAACCTAGAAATAGTCTTAATATAGTCTTTTGAAACATTTCAAAAGGCAGAGGTATGTGGTTTTTAAGGCAGTTGGCATTTAACACAACTATTTTGAAATGAGAAGTATTTACATATTTTAGTGATGATGACTATTTTCCGGTAACTAAGAGCCATACTTTTATGGTTGAGAATTGTTTGCATTTATTTTGGAGGATGGAAAGGGGTTAGCAGATAGGCAGAGCAAGAGACGGAATGTGTTTTACCTGGAATTCCATCTCCTAAATGACTTGGAAAACCTGATGAAATTTCCAATTAGCTTAATGTGATGTAAGTGAGCCAAAACTTAAAATGATTGTTTCCCTGAAGACTACTAGGATGCCCAAATTCAAAATTTATTGCACAATGAAATTATCCTCCCAGAGATCTTTTGTGGGGCAAGATGGCTGAATAGGAACAGCTCTGGTCTGTGGCTCCCAGCGAGACCAACGCAGAAGGCAGGTGATTTCTGAATTACCAACTGAGGTACCCGGCTCATCTCATTGGGACTGGTTAGACAGTGGGTGCAGCACAGGGAGGGCGAACAGAAGCAGGGTGGATGTCACGTCACCCGGGAAGTGCAAGGGATAGGAGAACCTGGCTGAACTTCGCAAAGGTTTACAAGTCACCCATTAGTGAGACAGAGTTTGCAGGAGTTCAGGTGTATTTGCAGGAGGGGAGCACAGATGTCTACATGTGTTACAGTAGGGTGTGGATAGTGGTTATAGAAACATTAAAAGCAACCACAAAAGTTGAGCATATCATACCCACGAGAGGTTTCAGAGTGGATTGAAAGAAATGTGTACCATGTGGGAAAAAAAGTGATTGCTACGGGAGAGAAGGAATTCAACCCCCAAACATAAGTCCTTCTGTTGAATGTCAAGTTACTGTCACATTGCATCATTCTGACATGGACTCTCCTTCCTCCCTCTCTCATTTATATACACCCTTGTGAGGGTGCTGGGCTCTCCAGGATAATTTGCCTGTATCAGCATCCTTAACACCTCTCCAAAGTCTCTTCTGCCATGTAAAGTAACACATTCACAGGTCCCAGGGATTAGGATTGGACACCTTTGGGGGAGTTTATGCTGCCTACCAGAGCCACTCACCTCAGTGAACACATTTCTGCAAGCCCCTCAGTCAGTGCTTGCCCCCCACTTCTGAAAGCAAGCCAGTTGAAAGCAACTCCATACAATGAGCAGCTCCAAGTGCCAACGAATCAACACCAGCTCACTGATGTCTGTGCCCTTAGCCAGTTTCTGAACCCCACACTTTCCACAAATTCTAACTCCAGTCTGCTCAGAGAGACTGAATGATCAGCAGAGCTCTCTCCCTTTAAGAAGCAATAAATTTAGGCTTGTGTTTATTAATGCAGAAATTACGAGGTGGTCTCTTCATTTGACAAGGGCCTTAATGTTACATGTATAGAATTACATAGAAAGAAAACAGAAAGAAGAGAATGCAAGGAAGGGGGAAAATATAAAGAAAGACCACGCAAGTGCCACTGCAGAGGGATCTGAATCACAGAGAGGAGGAGTAACTCTGGGGGAGAAGAAGAACCTAATGATCCAGTGCCTGTGAGGTTCTCACAGAGCTGGGAGCTGCTGACATCTGAATGTGGGGAGCAGGCTCAGGAGGAGCCAGAACTGAAGGTTTACAGCCTTCCAAAATGTACATGTTGAAGCCCTAACCTCAGTGGGACTTACATAGTGTCAAGACCTTTAAGGAAGTGATTAAGGTAAGTGAGGTCATAAACATGGGGCCCTGATCTGATAGGATTAGTGTCCTAAGAGGAATCTCAGGGAGTTTGTTCACCCCACTCCTCCTCCTACAAATCACACACAGCAAGGGAAGGCCATGTGGGAACACAGAGAGGCTGTGTGCATCTCCAAGGTGGGAAGAGAGCTCTCACTGGAATCCAATCCTGATCTTCAAAGTTTAGAATCCAGAACTGTGAAACAGTACATTTCTGCTTTTTGAACCACCCTGTTGATGGTATTTTGTGATGGCGGCCTGAGCTCACTAATACAGAAGGTTTCTTAGACCCTGGCCTAGGCAGCTCCTCCCTGGGCCTTTGTGGGAGCTGCCCAAGTTTTGCTCAGTGCTCAGTTTCTGTAATCTGCATCCACCTCTTACCCTGGTTAAGGCTGATCTTTGGCTTCAGAAAGAGAACTGGTCACAATGGTTTCATAGCTTAATTGTCCACAAGAAAGAATGACCTGGACCAAGGATCTTCTTTGATTTTCTTTGGGAAAAGTTTGACATCTGACCTTGGACAACTGTACTCAGATTCTGCAGGGTGACCCTGTGACCTCATCTGCCCTGCATTTCCTTTTCCTGAGAGCTTTCACTGCTCTGGACTCTCCAGAACCACAAGGCAAGGGCTTGACTGCAGGTGAAGGACCTGAACCAGCCCTGGAAGACCCAGTGGAAAAAGGAAGAATCCCCAGGATGAGGAATGGGAGGAAGGGTGAGAGGCTCTTCTTATAGGAAGAAAGGAGGCTGGAGGAGGAGAGAAGCCTGTGTGTGTGTGTCTCTGTGTGTGTTTGTGTGTCTCTGTGTGTGTGTTTGTGTGTGTGTCTCTGTGTGTGTATCCAGGATGAGGTTAGTGGAGTTTCAGAGAGACAGGGTTGCCCTTCTGGGGCTGAGAATACGGATTCTTTGGTATTCAGGCTCTGGTCCTCTTCCTCTCCTGGTCCTCCTTATCCTGCCTCCCACTCTTCCCCTCCTCCTCATTCTGTCCTTCAGCCTTTTTGTCACCACTCTTCCTTCCTCTTTCTGTTCCCCCGCCCCCATGCCCTGTCACCTTGTCTTCCTTTCACACACGCAGGATGCAGGTCAACACTGGAAAGGGTTGTAAAGAGAGTAAAGAGAACTAAAACCAAAAATAACATGATTCTCTCAATAGATGCAGAAAAGACTTTTGATAAAATTCAACATCTCTTCATGTGAAAACTCCCAACACACTAGGCACTAAAGGAACATATCTCAAAATAATAAAAGCTATCAATGACCAACCCACAGTCGACATCATATTGAATGGGCAAAAGCTGAAAGCATTCCTCCTAAGAACTGGTAAAAGAACAAAACTTCAACAACACTTTAAAAAAAGTACTCTTCAAAGACATTGGTAAGAGAATGAAAGGACAAGTCACACTTAGGGAGAAAGTATTTGGAAATCACATATCTGATAAAGGACCTCTGTGTACACACTAAGGGAACTCTCAAAGTTTTTTAATAAAGAGCAAACAATCAAATTTTCAAATGAATAAAAGATTTGTAAAGATACTTCAGCAAAGAAGATATATGGAAGGCCCATAACAACATGACGAGGTATTCAACATCATTAGTCACTAGGTAAATGCAAATGTAAACAAAGTAAAATGGCTAAAGTTGAAAGAATCACTATTCCATGTGTTGACAAAGATGTACGAGAACTAAAACACTCATGCACTGCTAATGAGGTTGTGAAATTTTAAAAGCACATTATAAAACAGTGTG
>NW_012101280.1:103620-113594 GCF_000951045.1 Mandrillus leucophaeus | reverse complement strand
CTCTCACTGGAATCCAATCCTGATCTTCAAAGTTTAGAATCCAGAACTGTGAAACAGTACATTTCTGCTTTTTGAACCACCCTGTTGATGGTATTTTGTGATGGCGGCCTGAGCTCACTAATACAGAAGGTTTCTTAGACCCTGGCCTAGGCAGCTCCTCCCTGGGCCTTTGTGGGAGCTGCCCAAGTTTTGCTCAGTGCTCAGTTTCTGTAATCTGCATCCACCTCTTACCCTGGTTAAGGCTGATCTTTGGCTTCAGAAAGAGAACTGGTCACAATGGTTTCATAGCTTAATTGTCCACAAGAAAGAATGACCTGGACCAAGGATCTTCTTTGATTTTCTTTGGGAAAAGTTTGACATCTGACCTTGGACAACTGTACTCAGATTCTGCAGGGTGACCCTGTGACCTCATCTGCCCTGCATTTTCTTTTCCTGAGAGCTTTCACTGCTCTGGACTCTCCAGAACCACAAGGCAAGGGCTTGACTGCAGGTGAAGGACCTGAACCAGCCCTGGAAGACCCAGTGGAAAAAGGAAGAATCCCCAGGATGAGGAATGGGAGGAAGGGTGAGAGGCTCTTCTTATAGGAAGAAAGGAGGCTGGAGGAGGAGAGAAGCCTGTGTGTGTGTGTCTCTGTGTGTGTTTGTGTGTCTCTGTGTGTGTGTTTGTGTGTGTGTCTCTGTGTGTGTATCCAGGATGAGGTTAGTGGAGTTTCAGAGAGACAGGGTTGCCCTTCTGGGGCTGAGAATACGGATTCTTTGGTATTCAGGCTCTGGTCCTCTTCCTCTCCTGGTCCTCCTTATCCTGCCTCCCACTCTTCCCCTCCTCCTCATTCTGTCCTTCAGCCTTTTTGTCACCACTCTTCCTTCCTCTTTCTGTTCCCCCGCCCCCATGCCCTGTCACCTTGTCTTCCTTTCACACACGCAGGATGCAGGTCAACACTGGAAAGGGTTGTAAAGAGAGTAAAGAGAACTAAAACCAAAAATAACATGATTCTCTCAATAGATGCAGAAAAGACTTTTGATAAAATTCAACATCTCTTCATGTGAAAACTCCCAACACACTAGGCACTAAAGGAACATATCTCAAAATAATAAAAGCTATCAATGACCAACCCACAGTCGACATCATATTGAATGGGCAAAAGCTGAAAGCATTCCTCCTAAGAACTGGTAAAAGAACAAAACTTCAACAACACTTTAAAAAAAGTACTCTTCAAAGACATTGGTAAGAGAATGAAAGGACAAGTCACACTTAGGGAGAAAGTATTTGGAAATCACATATCTGATAAAGGACCTCTGTGTACACACTAAGGGAACTCTCAAAGTTTTTTAATAAAGAGCAAACAATCAAATTTTCAAATGAATAAAATTTTGTAAAGATACTTCAGCAAAGAAGATATATGGAAGGCCCATAACAACATGACGAGGTATTCAACATCATTAGTCACTAGGTAAATGCAAATGTAAACAAAGTAAAATGGCTAAAGTTGAAAGAATCACTATTCCATGTGTTGACAAAGATGTACGAGAACTAAAACACTCATGCACTGCTAATGAGGTTGTGAAATTTTAAAAGCACATTATAAAACAGTGTGCCAGCTTCTTAAAATAGTCAACCTCTACCTACCATATGATACTGTTATTTCACCCAAATGAAAAGAAAGGCTATGTCCATTCAAATTTGTTGACAGAAGCTCTAGTATTAAAACCAGAAGCCATCCAAACCCATTAACTGATGAATGAATAAAATAAATCATGATATATCTATCACATGGAATATTACATTACTCAGCTGTATAGCAGAGTGATCTATTAATACACATGAAAACATTTCTACAAATCAAAATAACTATTCTGAGTGAAAAAGATATACAAAAATACCAAAATATATAAATGTATAAACCAAAAATATATACATAGTGTATGATTCTATTTATAGAAAACCTGAGAAAATTTAAATTAATCTATTATGACAGAAAGCCAAGCAGTGTTTGTCTGAGGTTGGGGGAGAAAAGTGAGGGAGGAATTACTAGGGATACCAGGACACTTTCGAAGTAGTAGCTATATCCACTATCTTTTTTTTTTTTTTTTTTTTTTTTTTTTTTGAGACAGGGTCTACTCCTATCACCCAGACTGGAGTGCAGAGGCATAATCTTGGCTAACTGTAACCTCTGTTTCCTGGGCTCAAACCATCCTCATAACTCAGCCTCCCAAGTAGCTGAGACTACAGGCACACGCTGCCATGCCTGGCTAATTTTTTGGGTTTTTGTACAGATAGAGTTTCACCATGTTTCCCACCTTGGTCTTGAACTCCCGAACTCAAGCAATCTAACTCGACCTGTCAAAGTTCTGAGATTACAGGCACAAGCCACTGTGCCTAGCCTATACTCACTATCTTGATTACAGACAGAGACATATGTTCAAACTTTTAAATGTATATAGTTTAATTATGTTCACTTTTGCATGTAAGTTATATCTCAATATAGTTGTTAAAACAATTTAAAATATTAGAAAACTGTCATAGCTTGATTTAATAAATATTTTTTATATTTGCAGAAAACCCAATGTAATTCTCCACATTATCAGGACAAAAGCAAAAGACTGTATGATTACCTTGACATACACAGAAAAAAAGCATTTGGTAAAATTGAAAACTTTTTTTCATGATTATAAAAAACAAACCCCACAAAACTCTCAGCTTGAGAAGAACAGAAGGCAACACTTCCAACCCCACTAAGGGCAGATGTGGGAAACCCACAGGTAACATTATATTGAATGGCATAAGATCAAATGCTTTTCTATTAAATCACACAAAAGGGTAGAATATCTACTTTTACTTTTTCAATCCAGCATTAGATTAGCTATCTTAACCAACGTAATGAAGTAAGAAAAAGTAAATAAAGCATTGAAAAGATTGAAAAGGAAGAATTGAATCTGTTTTTATTAACAGATAATGATTGTATATGTACACATTCCTAGAAATCTACAAAAATCTATAAAAATTAATAAGTGAGTTTGCAATGTTGCAGAATATCAGTTCAATATAAATAGTCTGTTGTATTTTTGTGTATTACCAGTGAGCATTTGGAAAGTGAAATAAAAATACAATTACATTTAAACTAACATCTAAATACATGATGTGCTTAGAAATAAATTGAACAAAATTGATACAAGGCCAGTATGCTGAAAACTATAAAACATTGCTTTAAGAAATTATAAAAGAACTAAAGTAGTGGGGAGATAAATGTTGTCATGGATTAGAAGAGTTGTTGTAGTTAAAAAGTCAATTCTTCTCAAATTGATCTCCAGATCCAATGCAATTCTGGTAAAAACTCCAAAAGGCATTTTGGTAGAAATTTACAATCTGATGCTACCACTTACATGGAAATGTCAATGATCAAGGATAACAAAAAAAAGCAACATTATAAAAGAACAATGGTGAATGAATTCACTACCTATTTCCAGATTTACTATACAGCTATGGAAATCAAAACCATATGTATTGTTGAAAAAAACAGAATATATATCAATGGAAGAGAAGAGAGAATTCAGAAATAGATCCTTACATATATGTTTAACTAATAATTCTTAGACATGAATATAGTTATATGTATATATATAATCACCTTTTTGATGATTATCTATCTTTATCTCCAAAATAGGGAACATTAAGAGAACTCAAAGCCACAATATAGGAGATCCTATATTTATCTCCAAAAAGGATTTTTTAAATAGTATATTTATAATGCAGTCTGATAAGATAACAGCACAAATCAACGATTTGGCAAAAGACTTGAATAGATACTTCAGAAGAGAAGATACATGAATAGCCAATTAGCACATGAAAAGATGCTCAACTCTTTAGTCATCAGGAACATCAGTCAATACAATGATGAGATACCATTACATATCCATGAGAACAGCTAAAATTCAAAAGACTGAAAATACCACATGTTGGTGATAATATAAATCACTTGGAAGTCTTATGCTTGCAGGAATGAAAAATGGTACAACTCCTTTGAAAATCTTGCTAACCGTTTCTTCTAAGTTTAAACATATACAAATCAGATGGACAGTCCTTCCATTCCTAGGAATTTACATATTATGTCTGCACAATGATTTGTATGTGGATGCTTATGATACTTTAGTCATAATAGCCCAAACCTGGAATGACACAAACGTCCAATAACAACTGAATGTATAAACAAACATGGGGTGGCCACCAAAGGAATACTACTCAGCAATTACAATGTATTAACTGTTGATGAAAATACTCATATGGATGGATTTTTAAATTAATGTGAGGCATGAAAGAAGCCTGACACAAAGGAACACAGGTATAATTTCATTTACAGAAAATGGTTTAAAGCACAAACTGACCTAAACTGACACTGGCTCCGTGGGACTGAGAGTTGAAAGAGTGATGAACTGCAAAGGGTTACAAGAAACTTTGGGCTTATGGAAATTCCCATACTTGATTGAAGCAGTTGTTCCATTTTTCTATATATTTGTAAACATGCATTTAATTGTATGTTTTAAAGTGTTGCAGTTTATTGTACTTAATTTATACCTTTATAACATTGATGTAATCATCTTAATTTCTCCATATTAGCAATTAGCAGCTAGAAAATGAAATTCAACAAAACGTAACAAAGATTAATATCCAAAATCATTACATGCGTAAGAATACATATAATGAAGCAGGTGCAAAGCCCTTGAAAGCTATTGGTGAGAGAAATTAAAGAAGACTAAATAGAGAAATATATATCATATTCAGGTATTGGAAGACTTAATTTGGTCAGGATATCATATCAACAAAATTCTGACTAAGAATACAAGTAGGAGTTTTTAGAGAAACGTAGATGCCAATTTAAAAATGTATTTGAAAATGAAATAATCTAGTTTAGGCAATTTGGTCTTGAAAAAGTTGGAGGACTTACTCTGCCAGATTTCAAAACTCATTTTAGAGCTACAATAATGTAAAAGCTACAGTACAGGTGTAAGTATACATAAATATATCAAAGTAAAAGAACACAGATTCAAACAATATGCCCCCTATATACAGTTATTTAAATTTTTTTAAAGCAAAGACATCAATGCACTTCATTGGGGAAATGAGAGATTTTTCTATAGAAAGTTTCTGAGTGAAATAATATTTGTTGTTTTAAAAATTTAATGGTAACAACCACTTTCTACCATACATTGAAATTAACTTGAGATGTGAAAGTTAGATTAGAAAATCTGTAAAGCAAAAAATACAAAATATTTTCATGAACTTGACATAGGAAAATATTTCTTAGACCAGGTACTGTAGCACTGACCACAATAAGAAATCAATTACATTGTACTTCATCTTTAAAAAGCTTCTTCTGATTAGAGGTTAGTGTTTAACAAGGCAAAAGCTATCTGGAGACCAAGAATAATTATTTGCAATATATATTCACTTTGCTAATAATAATATATAATATATATATACACACACACATACACACACACACATATACAGAAATATATATATCTTGACTGGGTCCAATCCCTATGGTCCCCTCTGTCTGGCATGGACTGAGGAAGTCTACTCTAGCCTTAAAACAGCATGGGCTGCCACGAATTCTCAGAGAGGCTGTCAACTTCAACACTTCACATGTATATATATGAAAAAATGTACTCATTCAAAATATATAAATAACTCAAACAGATCACAAAGAAAATGACAAACAACCGAGTATATCAATGAGTGAGAAAATTTGAAAAGGTGTTTTATATAAGAAGATATCTAAATGACCAATAGGCATGTGAAAACCAAAATAGTTGACATCACTACACACCTGGTAGAATGGCTGACACCTAAAAGACTGAAAATATTAAGTGTGTGGGAATGTAGAGCAACTGGAAATACCCTACATTTTTCATAGAAATGTAAAATAATACAAACTTTTTGCAAAATTCTGTGTCTGTTTTCAGCCTTTCACCAAGCAATTCCATCCCTAGCTATCAATACCCAGGAAAAACGAGTATGTGTCTTCACAGAAAGAAGTTTACAAGAATATTTTCAGTTACTTATGCATAGTAGCCAACAAGTAAACCTGTCTACCATCACAAAAGTGGATATCAAACTGTGTGATAATTATACATTAAATAGGATATTTCTAGGCCAAAACAAAATGAAAGAAAAACACAGTCAAACAAATTAGTAGCATATATATCCAACTGATTAAAAGAAGTCAAAACAAGAGAAGATACTGAATGATTTCACTGTTATGAAGCACAAAAATAAGCAAAATTAATCTGCTGTGGCTGCTATAGTTTCGATATTTGTCCCCACCCAATCTCATGTTGAAATTTGATCCCCAATGTTGGAAGTGGGGCTTAATGGGAGGTGTTTGGGTCACGGGAGTGGATCCCCATGAATAGATTAACCCCCTCCCTGGGAGAAGGTATTGAGTGAATTCTCTCTCTATTAGTTCCTACAAGAGCTGGTTATTAAAAAGAGCCTTGCACTTTTCCTCTCTCCTTTGCTTCCTCTCTCACCATATGATCTTTGCACACACTGGTTCCCTTTCATCTTCTGCCCCGTGGGGGAAGCAGCTTCAGGCCCTCATGAAGAGCAGTTGTTGGTGCCATTCTTCTTGTGCAGCCTACAGAACTATGAGCGAAATACATCTCTTTTCTTTATAAATGACCCAGCCTCTGGTATTCCTTTATAGCATTGCAAAGGGACAAAAGGACTAAGATAGTGACAAAATTTAGAATATATTCTTCATTTGGGGGATGAATATTGACTGGCAAGGAGCACGTCAGAACTTTAGGGCATAGAACAAAATGTTCCCACACTTGATCTGGGTGTTATTATGTAAGTTACAATTATATTAAAAGTCATTAATCTGTACCCTTTGGTTTTTTTGTAGTTTCCTCCATACACATTATATCTTTGTGAATAGCTGGTAGCATTAAAAACAGTGACAGATGACAAACACTCAAAAAAGTAAAAATTGACAGAAGATAGATAACAAATATTCAGCAGATAAATAATAGGGATCCCTTGAGAAAAAAAAAATAGAAAAACAATGGAATAGAACAAACAATAAAAAGTTTTATTTTAAAAAAAGAGTTTGACATTTAAAAGTTTGAAATAATATTAAAGTGACACACCGTTTCCTTGGAAAAACAATGCAGAACCACAAACTCTGAGAATTACTCTAGCAAAAGTACTGTCATTCAGTTCCATCTACTGGTATAAGGTTAGCTTCGAAGGCCAAAAGAAACTAGTTTCTAATTCTTATTCTTCTCCTCACAACATTTGTGGTCTAGGGTTATTTTATAATCTTTCTGAGTCTGTTTTCCCATCAGGAGCAGGACAATACCTAAGTAATAGATGATATATAGAAGTAAATATGATCTCATAGCAGTGGACATCAACCTTAATTATTAAGAATATATTTACATTGAGCTTACCTTTATCTACTTTAAAATTGCAGACAAACAACAATTGACAAAGAATAGATAAAATGTTTTAACATAAATATTCTCCCTTCTTTCTAGGAAGAAGTCATACATACAGTAAAAATAATTAGAGAGGACCCATTTCATATGGAACAATCTTCCCCAAACCCTGAAATAGGCCTGCTTTCTAACACCAGAGATGAACTCAGTCTATTCCAGACAGAGGGGCTTGTGGGGGCTGGATCCCCTGCTGTCCTGTCTGCCTGGAATAGACTAAGATAGTCTGCTCCAGCCTTACAACAGCATGGGCTGCCAAGTGTTCTCACAGAGGCTCTCCACTTAAGCTCTAGATGTCCTGAGGAATACGTGCATGGGGGTTAGGTTAAGGCCAGCTGAATCACATGTTCAGGACTATCATCAGCATCAAAGTCAGTGGAAGGATGCCAGTCCCCAGAGCTCTGTTCCAAGCCATGGGATGCTCCAAGGAGGGGCCTTGGGCATGTGAATACCAATCAGGAGAAATATCGGTAATAGACAAGTGGTATAAATAAACCATGTCCATCCTCCACTAAAACCCAGAAGAGTTCTCATTCCAAAAACGATGTGTCTTCAAGAAAACAAAGGTACACATCTTTGTGACTCTGGATTAGACATTTCTGAAATAGGCACAAGCAACCCCAAAATAGAAAGATAAATGGACTTCATTAAAATAAAAAATCATTCATGCTTCCAAGGACTCTGCCAAGGAAGTGAAAAGATAATCCATACAATGTAAGAATTATTTGCAAATCATATGCCCAACAAGTGTCTAGTATCTACAGTATATAAAGAATTCATATAAGTGAGCAAAAAAGACAATTTAAAAATGGGAAAAGTTTCAATAGACATTTCTGTAAAGGATACACACAAATGGCCAACAAGCACATGCAGCGATGTTCAATGTTTTTCCTCATGAGGAAAATGTAAACTTAAATCAAAACGAGATACCATTTCAGACCCACAAGAGTGACGTTAACAAAAACACAACATATGTTTGGAAAGTTATGGGGAAAATGGAATTCTCATGTATTACTAGTGGGAATGTAAAATGCTGTAGCCACCAAGACTGGAAAACAGTCTGTTAGTTAATCAAAAACTTAAACATAAAGTCATGTATGATGCAGCAATTGCACTCCTAGGTATATAACCAAGAAAATTAAAATCAGATGTTCACTCAAAAACATATAAAAAGATGTTCATAGCTGCATTATTCATAATAGTGAAAAGGTGGAAACATTCCAAACCACCATCAGTTGATGAACAGGTAAACAAAATGTGGTATAACTATAAAATGGAATATCATTTGGCCACAAAAAGGATTGAAGTACAGATGCATGCTACAACAAGGATGAACCTTGAGAGCATTGTCCTAAGTAAGAGATGCAGATGCAAAAGTTGATGCTGCATTATTCTATATACAGGAAATGCCCAGAACAAGTGTATCTATATAGAGAGAAGGTAGCTTAGAGTTTGTCAGGGACGGCAAAAATGCGGGATTTCGAGAGTGACTGCCAGTAAGTACAGGCATACTTTCCGGCATTATGAAAGTATACTGATATTAGGTAGTGGTGATGGCTGCAAAACCTTTGATACATAGTAAAAGACGCTGAATGGTATGCATAAAAATGGTGAATCTTGTGAAATATGAATTATACTTTAGAAGTAATAATAATAACAACAGTAATACAGAGAGGTATCTTTCCACATCTCCATGCCCTATATTTTTATTCAAAAAAAAAAAAAAAAGCTTTTTAGGACCAGGATCAGTGGCTCACTCCTCTAATTTCAGCAATTTTGGAGGCCTAAGTGGGAGTATTGTTTGAGGCCAGAAGTTCGAGAGCAGCCTGAGCAACATAGCAAGACCTCATCTCTACAAAAAATAAAAAAAATTAGCCAGAATGGTGATGTGTGCATAGACTTCCAGCTACTTGGGAAGTTCGGACAGGAGGATCACGTAAGCCCAGGAGTTTGAGGTAGCAGTGAGCAATGATCACTACTGCACTTCAGCCTGAGTAACAGGATGAGACCCTGTCTCAAAAAGAGGCATGTCACATAGTAAGTGGCCAGAATAGGTTGCTGACAGCATGTTGAGAGGAAATGTATTAGATGAAACAAATTAAATCCAACACATTTTTTTGAGGCAGGGGGCAGAAATGCGGTACAGGGGAGAGAAACACTTACTTGGAAAGAAACCACACAACTGAATTGGAAAACTTGGAATGGGGCTTGTGGGAGGGGGACTCTACCTGAGATCTGGCTCCAGTACTTACAGCAAAGGGAACTTGGGTGAGTTACAGACTCTCTGTGCCTTGGTTTCTTCATCAGCAAAACAGAATCATCCCATCAACTGTAAGGTCCGTGGTATCAGAGGGTCCCCCAACGGACTGCACATCTGAGTCATGTTAACAAACACATTCCAGGCCCCACCTGAGCGCACTGAATCACAATCCCTGCAAGGAGGACACTGGACTTGTATTTGCACCGACCTTCCCAAG
>NW_012101280.1:100641-102380 GCF_000951045.1 Mandrillus leucophaeus | reverse complement strand
TTCCAGCATCACAGAAACCAAAAAATAGGAATACGGCCAAATACATGATTTGCTATCCCTCTTCTTCAGATTTCTTGCCTGTTTCTTATGGATAATAACTGCCTTAAGGATTATGATGAAAATATGATATCCAAGTATGTGTACAGTGTTGAACAAAATGCCTAGTACAAATTAGTCAATAACTAATTATGTGACTACTGAATTACATGGATTCTATAAATAACTAATAAATAATTATTGTGATTCCTTTTATTGGCAGTGCTCAAAACTCATCCCTGTGTGACCTCAAGTAAACCACGTAACTTTCTGAACCTGCAGTTTCATCATTTTTAAAATGAAGAAACTAGACAGATTTTCATTTTGACACAGAATGTCAGGTTTTTGAGACACCAGAGAATAGATAAATTTACAGCTTTTAATACATCTCAAAGCACTGTCATTACACAGTGAAGTTGGAGGATGGTGCGGGCTGCTGAGAGGCGCACTTTCCAATGGGATTGATCCAGTCCTCCTCCCTTCACTTCCACGTGAATGTTGGGTAGCCCATGGTCACACTCATCATGCCCTCAACTCAGGCAAGTCCAACAGCCACACTTAGGAGACCTGGGCTACAGGACAAACTCCCAAGTCCTAGCCTCACAAAACTTAGTTGAGGATGGAAGCGGAGAAAGCGAGGAGGTGGTTCGGGGAAGCACGCTCCCCTACTCGACCCTCTCATCTCAAACTCACCTTCTGCTGCACAGGAACACTGAGGATCACCAACTATCCCTGACCATGAGCTTAATCTTGTCAGGTTCTGTTAGTGTAATGCAACCACACATCAACGGTGTAAGAGCAACTCAATATATATATATGTATATATCCAATAATATTCTCTGAGAAGCGTTCAAGGCCCTGTTCTTTTCAATATATGGGAAAACTAAAAACAACAAAATAGCATCAGGTTTACAAGACTCCCCAAGATACATGGTCACATATGTTTTCAGGGGATATATACAAATGACTATGATCACTTGATTCCTTGAAAAGAGCTCTTGTGGAACCAGAATGATAACTGTTAAATGACAAGTATGAAACGAGTATCCAGTGACATTAAAAAAACAAACCAACCTACACATAGAGGAAAAGCTACAGATGTGGGGATGTGAAACTGGTCTTAAGCATAATGAAAAGACAAGATGCTGCCCCAGTAAGAGAAAAGAAATCAACATAACAGTGGGAAGCAGCAAGAGGAATAATGATCCAGGAGAGAAAATATTTTCTAAAAATGAATTATTCATTCACTTTTCAGTAGCTACAAAAAAAAAATGCGAAGATCCAGGGGATATTACGGCAGTCTAAAAGTCTGATATCTTTCACATGTGGAAAAGCCTTAAGATCTGATTCAACTTAGAGAAAGTAGAGTGACTTCGGGACAACCGCTAAGAAAATATAACCTTTTGGGAAACTCTCTCTACCTTGATGATTTTATACACACAAGAGATGAGCAATGAGAACATGCTTAGATGTATTGGGAAAGAGGTGGACCTATAGCATTGTCACAAGGGTGCACAAATACTCAGAGTGACTGCTGAAGAAATGGTCCCCATCAGTGACCCTCAGGTGAGACCAGGGAGCCTAGTGTTTCAGCACATCCTGGGCAACTGGAATGCAGGGCTCCTAAGATTCCATGACACTCCCACCTTCTAATTCTGTTATTGCAACTGCAGACCGTTACCGGGCACGCTGGCTGCTACCTC
>NW_012101280.1:88447-90471 GCF_000951045.1 Mandrillus leucophaeus | reverse complement strand
CACATCTGAGTCATGTTAACAAACACATTCCAGGCCCCACCTGAGCGCACTGAATCACAATCCCTGCAAGGAGGACACTGGACTTGTATTTGCACCGACCTTCCCAAGTGTTTCTTACTCTGACTAACTTGGGGGTGGAAAACACTGGGATGCATTACATCATTCCAAAGCCCAAACACAAAAGTAGAACAAGAATATATTCAATGCAGTCTCTTAAAGTGGAGAAAATTCTTGGGGGAACCTAGAATTGGAGGAAACCTGCCTTGCTGCTCTCCATCTTAACTTTACCCTGAGTACGGCAGAGACACGAGCCGTTCAGGACACATGCCTGAGGCAGTGACAGTCCAACTTTGGAACAGTGGAAGCCCTAGTTTTGAATTCCAGTTTGCATTGGGTAGAAATTAAGTTTACGTCTTTTTGTACAGCAACAAGGCCAGTCTTCTGCAAGCCGCTCACCTTACAAGGAAAAAAAACAAAATCATACTACCAAGAATTCAAACTTCAGCAGACATGGGTAAGTAAGGAAGTCTTATAAACCTGTTCTAGCCACCGAAAAAGAAACCAGAAATTTAGCAATTCTTTCACATTCAGGACAATTGTGTTCACTAGATTAGAGGCACTGAGACATGAAGAAAAGACCCCCTAAAAAGGGAAAGCATTCCTTCCTGCCCTAGGACATCCCTGCCAACTTCAGGGAGGTGGGAACCCTGCTGCACTCTCTACAGTATGTGTTGCTTTTGTGTCTGGAAGGTGTCTGACATCCTGGGATCTGAACCCATTTCAGGGAGCTCTGGGAAGAGCCCGAAACACTGATGGAATTGTACAGTGCATGGAAATGGTTCAGTAGGACGAGGGTAAGTGCAGAAGCATGGCCAGGTCATACCGAGAGACAATGAGTGGCACTGATGGGGACAAAGATTAAGAACAAAAGTTTGTGCTTCAACTTCAGAAACTCAAACCAATAACTAATTTGCTCTTATAAGTAATAAGAAGCATTTTTCTATTTATATAAGAATTTAATCTCAAAACAGAAATCAGAAAAAAATATCCAGGGCATAAAACCTAAACCATAGCTTATATTTCTTCGTTCTAAATGAGCTAAGAGTAAAATCTTCTCCATAAAATATATATTGTGGTTATAACAAGGCAAAAGTTTTAGTGAGAATCATTGGTATTCAATAGAAGAGTGAAATAAATACAGCCAAGGGAAGACCCAGGTGTCATACTTCTCTTGTATATTCCAAAGTTCCAGTGAAATTCCAGGTAATAGAGGTTATTTCCCGCACTGTTAAAGCGAGGTTACAGACACTTCTGAATTTTGTCCCAGTGCTGAAGGAGGGCACACCTCTGTCCTGGAAAATGACACAGGGATGAATTCTCTTCCCATGACTCATTCTGGTCATTCTTCCAGCATCACAGAAACCAAAAAATAGGAATACGGCCAAATACATGATTTGCTATCCCTCTTCTTCAGATTTCTTGCCTGTTTCTTATGGATAATAACTGCTTTAAGGATTATGATGAAAATATGATATCCAAGTATGTGTACAGTGTTGAACAAAATGCCTAGTACAAATTGGTCAATAAATAATTATGTGACTACTGAATTACATGGATTCTATAAATAACTAATAAATAATTATTGTGATTCCTTTTATTGGCAGTGCTCAAAACTCATCCCTGTGTGACCTCAAGTAAACCACGTAACTTTCTGAACCTGCAGTTTCATCATTTTTAAAATGAAGAAACTAGACAGATTTTCATTTTGACACAGAATGTCAGGTTTTTGAGACACCAGAGAATAGATAAATTTACAGCTTTTAATACATCTCAAAGCACTGTCATTACACAGTGAAGTTGGAGGATGGTGCGGGCTGCTGAGAGGCGCACTTTCCAATGGGATTGATCCAGTCCTCCTCCCTTCACTTCCACGTGAATGTTGGGTAGCCCATGGTCACACTCATCATGCCCTCAACTCAGGCAAGTCCAACAGCCACACTTAGGAGACCTGGGCTACAGGACAA
>NW_012101280.1:83998-86222 GCF_000951045.1 Mandrillus leucophaeus | reverse complement strand
ACAGAACCACCTGTTCTTCTCAGCAAGAGGCTAAATCATGTTTATGAGAATCCTCTCTGTACCATGTAAGATGCTGCAGACAGGTAACATCTAGTCTGTTGGTCTAAATGTCTGGGACTAATGAACTTCCATTCACTTCAGACTTCTTTGAGGCCCAGTAGGCAAAGCTGTATTCTGGGCACCCTGGGGGAAACATAGTGACAGTACACAGCACCCGCACTAAGGAGTTTAAAGAGGAGGCTACTCCTAATAGTAACTGCGGCAGCCATAAGTGACAGCGTCAAGAGCAAGGAGTACCATGGTGAGAGGGAAGTCCTGCTTCCTGGGGCACAGGCTCTTATTCCTAAAGAGGAAGAAAGCTGGCACATAAGACATTGGGAGGTAGCAGTATAGTGTGCAGAGCAGGGACCCTGGGCTCCATCCAAGTTGCCTATCTTCTCAGTGCCTAGGTTTCCTCATCTGTTCATTGGGTTGTATAATAATAAGTACCTCAGAAAAGTGCTACAATGACTTACATGATCCATTTCTTCTCAAACTCCTAGAACAGTTCTTGGCACAGAGAAAACACTCTCTATTAGTTCTCTATTCTACTGGGTCTAACTTAATTCAAAGTTTATTAGTATTTGGGCATATTTCTACTAAAGCCTCAGGGTGTTATGCCTCATATTTTATGCAGTTATATTCAGATACGATATTTTACATATTTGACATACTTGTGCTTAAAATTTCCAGTACCAGGGAAACCGTGAGTCCCGTAGTGCTAAGGGTCTTTCCGACTGTGCAGGATATTATTACCTCATGCCCCAGTGCAGTGTTTTACAGGAGAGGCTGCAAGGCTTGGGAAAGTGTCCCAAGATTCAGAGTCAGACCTCAGGGGCTGTGAATTCTGACTCTGCCTTGTTCCAGGTGGATCATCGTGTCCAGTTACTTGATGTGCCCTTGAGTTTTTTTCTCCCCATCTCTAAGTTGATGAGTATCAGATGCCAGAAAGTTGGGAAGTTGATAACTAAAGATGCAGAAATGCCTGCCTAGAGCCTGATACTGGGGCTGCTTTCGTCCTTGGGATGGATGCTGCTGCCTGCCCTGTCAGTAGTGATCCCAGCAGCATGTCCAGCCTTGCACTGAGGCAGGTGTGTCTGTCTTTTCTCAGAGTGTGAAGAGTACAAAGACATCATAGACTCTGTGCTGAGGGATGAACTGCAGTTCGTGGAGAAGCTGGCAGAGAAGCTCAGGCAAGCTGAGGAGCTCGGGTGAGTAGGCCCCGTTGGGGGCAGGCAGATGGGCAGGGGTGTGAATCTCTGAAGTGCAGCAACTGAGCTGGGAGAACTAAGAGCTAAGCTGGGCCAGGACAAGGGCAGGCATTTACATGGCAGGCACATGCCATACAAACATTTATAAAACAGAGAACAGTCATCTTAGTAAGTTATGGGTTGCAGTTGTTTCTTGAACCTTGTTTTCTCTTTTTAAAATAAGGAATTCTTGAGGTGAAATTTGCATAACCAAAGTTAATTAAAAGAAAGTGAACCACCCAGCAGCATTTAGCACATTCAAAATGCTGTGTGATCACCACCCCATTTACTCGTAGAATCACCTCCTGACTGACTGCCGCATGTCATTCGTTCAAGCAATGTTACCTTCTTGAACCTGTCCTTTTTTCCTTCCTACATTTTTCAAATCCACCCTATTTGCACCTGGTCACATTTCTATGCGTGGCTTTAGTTCAAGTCACTGCAAGATGCACTGTGTGAATTTCCATATAGAAATGTCCATGGCCAAAGTGAGGAACTGAAAGGATATCTATTTGGAACTGATCTAGGAAGACACCGGCTTTTGTTTACAGAAAAGAAAGATCTATGGAACATTATTGAGGATCTTACAGGCGCACTCTTTTATATAGAGGAACCCTTTAAAAATACATACATATGTATAACTTAGAGATATATATTTTTTATATTTTTTTTTCTTGGCCAAAGGCATTTCCCCAAATATGTGCTGACCTTCTGCTTGGAAAGCTCCTTGAGGACATTCTCACAGAAACCTCTGTTGCAGTATTAGAACTGATCACTCATCCCTTTCCATTATTAAATGTTCTCTACTATCTCACCTTAGGCAATATAAAGCCTTGGTTCACTCTCAGGCACGAGAGCTGACCCAGTTACGGGAGAAGTTACAGGAAGGGAGAGATGCCTCCCGCTCACTGAATCAGCATTTCAAGGCCCTCCTC
>NW_012101280.1:74136-83038 GCF_000951045.1 Mandrillus leucophaeus | reverse complement strand
AGATCAGAAACGCATTGCCTCATGCATCAGGAAACCATTCCAGGGCATTTTCTTAAAGATAAAACACGAGAGCTTTCAGTACAATGCAGACTCATACATATAGATGTTCATGTCTCCGTGCACATAGGGCTCACTGTGCTTGCATAGGTGAAGTGGGAAATATCTGAATGGACACTTCTGTATTTGCAGAGAATGATGAAGATGAGGATGAAGATGAGAAAGATGAGGAGATTGCGAAAGTACAGGAATCACCTGCCCCCAGGTAACACTGAATAATCACCAGAGGGTAATGGGTGGTAAAACATGTAAAGGGTCTCAGAAAGAACACAAGGCGGGTGAAGGTAGTCACAGATTCCAGATGCAGGATAAGAAAGCTGCAGAGTCCACCGATTCCACGCACTCACCCAGCAAGGAAACAGCCCTGTTAACATGCTTGTCCATTGTCTTCATGGTACGCGTAGCATGACCCTAGATGAACTCACAGCCCAAGGGACTTCCTGCACACACAGAGGAGACCTGTTCTCCCCTGCAGTGAAAGCCAGGAGGAGATGCAAAGCTGCTTTCTACATAGTTGTCTTTATGTTCTTTTAAGGAAAGATAAATGGCAGAGAGGCAACAAGCAGAGGAATTAGGAAGTACCTAGCAAAGTTGAACACAAAGAAAAGTACCTAGACAAAAAATTTACATTTCATGTCACAATATTAAAATAAAAATAAATTTAGAAGGCACACCATCTCTGGAGTCTATAATGGCTCAAAGGCCTGTATTCCTGTGGCCACAGTAGGTTAACTACAACCCAGCTTAGACACACCGTGTGGCAGCAGTTTTTAGTCTCTGTGTGTGCTCTCAAGACTGTACCATACAGAGACAGCTGAGTCTCCGTCCTCAACTCCTATCTACCCAGTGCAATGATCACCAGCCACTATTTCCTCTCTGGTTTTCTCTGCTCTGTTGCAGAGAGGAGAGGATTATCTGTTCCTTCTTAAAGGGAAACTCCCCTTTGCTTTCTGAGACCACTCTCTTATGCCTCCTGTCAAAACCAGTAGGACTTCCTCGGGTCCAATGCCTTTTGGTTTAATCTTCTGTCATTTCTATCCCACTGGGCACATCAGGGAGGTGCAGATGGCTGAAGAAAAGGAAGTCCCTCAGGACTCACTGGAGGAATGTGCTGTCACTTGTTCAAATAGTCACGACCCATCTGACTCCACCCAGCCTCACAGGAGCACCAAAATCATATCTGAGGAAGACAAAGTTGACTCTGCTCTGGTTGTAGAGAATGAACTCTCTCATGATGAAGGGGAGGAAGCTCTAAACATTCTCCCAGGTAGCCTCTCTATTCTTTGTCCCTCCTGCCTCTGTGTAGGCTGAGGAAGATCAATTCTGAGGACAGGGTACATACATACATATTGGTTTGATTTACATACTAAGACAGAGTTGGGTGCAGTGGCTCATACCTGTAATCCCAGCACTTGGTGAGGCTTAGGTGGTTGGGTCACTTAAGTTCAGGAGTTCAAGACCAGCTTGGGAAATGTGGTGAAACCAATCTTTACACAGAATATGAAAAATTAGCCAGGCATGGTGGTGCGTGCTTGTCATCGCAACTACCCGGGCGGCTGATGGGGGGAGTCATCTGAACCAAGGAGGTAGAGGCTGCAGTGAGTCATAATTGCACCACTGCACTCCAGCCTGAGTGACAGTCAGAGTCCCTGTCTCAAAAAAAAAGAAAAAGAGAGAGAGAGAGAGAGAGAGAGAAAGAGAGAAAGAGAGAAAGAGAAAGAGAAAGGAAGGGAAGGGAAAGAAAAGAAAAGAAACTGTGATGGGATATTGCACACAGAAAGCAAGAAAAGAAACTATGAGGGAATATTGCACACATTTATCCAAGGGTCAGAGAACTTTCCTCTCCTCCTTGTCCCATGGCATGACTTTGTCTTCCTGGCCCCAATGTCAGCATGTTGGACCACAGGTAGGTGTGACAAAGTCATAGCCATCTGTGTACAGGAGGTTGCTGTCAGGCCTCCTGGCTCGGTTCCTATGTCTCTTGTCACATGCAATAATGATTAGTGTCCCTGAACAATGTCCATGGAGTTTCTATGCCTGTCACAGGCCACTGACAGTCTTGCCTGTGTATTTGGAGATGTTGTTTCTCTGGATTCACTGTTCTCAGCCCCAGCCTTGGTCTCCTTTAGGTCAGTTTGTCCCAGCTAAGCAGTCACCTTGAAAGCAGGACATAAACACTTATACCTTTATCTTGCTTATAAGTTTCCCTAAACAAAGCTGGGCTCTGCCTTCTTCACCCCATGAGTGGCCAATGTATCTGTGTAGCACCACAGATCCTTTTTTACGCAAGGGTTGTTAGAATTTATCCATCAGTTCAGTCTTCTATATAAATTTCTCTAACCATTCATTGACTATGATATTTGATAAGATAAATCGGTATTGCAACAACACTTCTGGAGAGTAGTTAGGGCAATTCTTGAATTCTTGTGAGAAAAGTTTTCTTTAACTGTTGGCGCAGACTTAGGTCCGAGGACAGGTGATTATGATCTGCCAGACGAGGGAGATTTTGTTCCATGGGCCTGGAAAGGAGGCTCATCTACGTCTGACAAGACTTAATTTACGGTGCCTTACAACCTTCCTGTCAAAATGTCACATTCTTACACTGAGGATATTTATGTCTTGCGCCATGACTGGGCACTGATTTCGGCTTGTGTGAAGTGTGATTTCCTTACTGTGACCTGCTCTTCTGAATTTGTTTACAGAAAATCAAAATGATCGTGAGGAAGAAGAGGGGAAAGCACCAGTGCTCCCCAGGTAACTGTGGATTTGTGGGCTGTTAGTTCAGTAGTGACACCTGGACACCACGGATCCAGGGAAAATAGGGAGTGACGAATAGAATTGTCTCATCCATTCATCCAACTGCAAATTACCCCCTTAACAATGTTGTCTTCTTTATTATGGCACTTGAATAGCTTTCATTTCTTAACACCTCTCAAGCATGGGAACCGACAATCAGTTGAGCCAGGTGAACTGACTAAACTCAGGGATATCCTGATCTCACCTGTTGTTTCCCATGTGGTTAATCCAGAGTGAGATGCATATCTGCTTTCTCTCTGTTTTGTGTCAGCATATTGGCAACTACATAATTGCAAGAGAGAAAATTAAAAATAAAAATTTGATATGATGTCAAATTTGAAAAAGGGGGAACTTAAAAACACAGCATCTCTGTGTCTGGAATGCCTCAAGAGCTCTGTTCACTTGGATGCTGCATGTAAATGTCAACGCTATTTGTGTGAAGGAAGTGAAGCCCCGTGTTAGTTCTCTCTGCTGCAAGTCATGTTGCTAGTTTACAGGGAGAGTCTGGGTCTCCTGCAGCAACTCCTTTGTGGCAAGTGCCCTGAGCACCTGCTGCTCGAGTTTGCTCTGTTCCCAGGGCAGTCACATCCACCCCACATTTAGAAGGATGGGTTTTCTCTCTTGAAGAGACTCCTCCTTCGCTTTCTGTGACCACTCCCTGTGTGTCCTATCAAATCACCTGAGACGCTGTGGTGTTGAGTCTGTCTTGATCTAATCTGCTGTCGTTCCTATCCTACCCGGCTCATCAGGAGGGTGCAGGAGTCTGACGAGAAGGGAGTCCTGCAGGACTTACCAGAGGAATGTGTTTTTTCTCATTCTAGACACAATGATATATCCAACTCTTACCTGCATCATGAAGTCACTTTCTTGGCACTGGATGAAGAGAAAGTTTGCTCTGCTCAGGATGTTGCCAGGGATTACTCCAATTCCAAATGGGATGAAGCCCCACTTGGCTTCCTAGGTAGGCTCCCTATTCTTTGCACCCCACAATCTGTCCATAATGACAGATGTCATACCTTCAGGAAGACACTATGCTTATACACGGGTAGAACCAGGCTCTAGAACTGAGTTTGAAGGAAGGCATCCTAGGAGTCAGAGTTTTGCTCCATCCTCCTCCAAAACCACACATTGTCTTTCATCTTTGCCCCATTGGCAAATCACTGTACCCAAGGTTGACCTGAAAAATTCATACCCACCTCTGCAGCCTGGGTGCAGGATGTATACACCAGTCCTCCTGATTTAGATTTCATCTATCATCTCACATGAAATCTTCTAATTTTCCTTCTCAAACAACCTGAGCTTCCCTGCCTGTCCAAGGCCACTGGCAGCCTTATATATATCCTTGGAGCTGTCATTACCCTCGTTCACTTCTCTCAGGCTAGACTCCCTCCCCTTTTAGCAGGCTTGTCTTAGCTAAGAAGTCTCTGAGTACCAGAACATGACACCACTATTAGATTTTGTATGTTTCTGAAAGGAGGCTGGGCCCTGGAACTCCCTGCCACATGAAAGGCCTATGTTTCCATGTAGCATTAGAGATTCATTTAATTTAATCTGTCCCTCTAAATGTACATTCTACAAAAACACCAAACAGCTTATCAGAAGGAAACATACTGAACACAGCAGTAACCTGCTAGGAAGCATTTAAGTAGATTTCCAGGATCTGTTAGTAAATAGAATATGGTTAACATTTTGCTGTGACTCAGGACAGAAGGGACTGTGATGATGACCTGTCGTATCAGGGAGATTTGCTCCATGGCTCAGGAAAGCACACCTAGTGACTTCTCACAAGGCTCACCCTGAGGCCTCCTGAAGTTTATCTCACAATAGCCTGTTATCACACCGAGTATATTTATACCCCTAGGTAGGTTTGGATACAAGGTTGTGCATGTATGAATGGGATGAAGTTCACGTGACTGGTCTTCCCTTAATTTCCTTGCAGAAAAGCAAAATAATCTTGAAGAGATGAAAGGAAAACAAACAATTGATCCCAGGTAATTAAAGAAATTCAGGGGCTGTCTATTCAGGGGTGATACCTGTGAAACTAATATCCACAGAAAACCAGAAAGTCCTGAATATACCTACTTCATCCTTTCAGCCAACCAGAAATGATCCTTTCTAACCATGTTTTACATTTTCATTGTGATCCTTGCATTGTTAGCCATTTCGTGTTAACTTCTCAGGTTCAGTACATAAAACCAGTTGATCTTGTGAAAAACTAATCAGTCCCAGAGATTTCCTTAAAGCAGCTACCTTCTTACGTTTTCAACCAGCCTGAGATGCATTTCTGCTTTCTGCTAGTTTTGCATTAACACAATGCTAAGCATTTCTAGGCAAGGAAATTGGGTAGAAAAAAATTATTACTATACCACACATAATAATGAGAGAAGAAGGACTTCACGGCATGAGAGTTTGGGGATATAATTATGCCTCAAACGCTATGTTTACTTGGCCACTACACATAAAATTTAATACCATTTTAAAAAAAGGAATGAAGCCACTGTTATGGAACAGGATATTCAGTAAGTCACAACTGTACCATACAGAGAAACTCAGTCTCCTTCCTCAGAAAATCGTGATCTGGCCACTTCACTGAGCTCCTGATACTTCTCTCTCTCATCTCTCTTTCCCTCTGTCTGTATTGCAACCTACCCCATGACAACCACACTGTGACCCACCGAGAAGAGGAGAATATTGAACTCTTTAATGGGCTGACCCATTTGATTTCTGCCATCACTGCCTCCTGCCTCACGTGAAGCCAGCAGGGCTCTGAAACTCCTTGGATTAATCCTTACTCCTTCCTACCTTACAGGCTCAGCAGGGGACCACTGAGGGGGGACAAGCATGAAGTCCCCCAGGAGTCACTGGATGGATATTGCTTGACTCCTTCCATCCTTCCTGACCTACCTCACTCCTACCGCCCTTATGGGAGCACTTCGTACTGTTTTGAAGAAAAGCAAGTCACTTTGGCTCTCGTAGACAGTGAGTACCCCATTGTGACCACAATAAATCTCCAATTGGTGTCCCAGGTAGACTCCGTAATCCTTGCACCCCTAGCTGGACAGAGACGTGTCATTGGGGTGGGCATGACTCACAGACACAGGATGATTTGCATCAGAATCGAAAATCAAGTTGGAAGCACAGACATGGGGTGGGTCAGTGAGCTTTGCTCGCTTTCTCATCTCAGACCAGGCCTGAGTCACCCTGGGCCACTGTCACGACACTGACAAATTCAAACCAACCTACGCAGCACGTGCCCAACAGGTGTCGGTCAGGCCTCTTAATCTGAATAAGATTTGTCTTGCCAGCTATTGAGTTCCTTACAAGTTCCTTTCTACAACCATGTCCCTTGAGATTCTATGCCAGCCCAAGGCCTGTGGCATCTTTGTCTACTTTTCCTTAAAGATATTATCCAGGTTTCAAAGAACCTAGCCTGATTCTCTGTGTCTCTGATGTGGGCCTTTTTTAGGTGAGCAGTACATCACCTTTTGTTATGTGTCTAGAAACAAGACTGGGCCTTGTCACTCCTAGATGTCATGAACAGCCAATGTCACTTTGTAGTACCAAAGATTCATTTTGATTTCAGGGTGTGTATGTTCTCTCCTTCATTCTAATTTCAGTGTCTAAAATCCTTGCCACCATGAACAATGTGGGTATTTGATGACTGAAGGCTGAATAGTGCAGTTTTCCTTCTAGAAAGTTGATGAGGTGTTTGCCTTGAATTGGTGTGAAAATTTTGCATAGCTATTTGCACAAATTCAGGATGGTTGATGTTGTGATAACGATCTACAAGAACAGGGAGATTTCATTCCTAGGCTCAGGGAAGAAAACCAAGGCATCTCTCTCTTGACAGGACCTCAGGCCTCCTGGAATATTTCTCTCACATTGTCCTGTTCTCCCACTGAGGAAACTGACGTTCCTATGTTAGGACTGCACAGTGGATTGTTTGTGTGTGTAGGAGAACCTGCTTAATGTGTCTGTCTCTGTCTGAATTTATTTGCAGAAATTGAAAAGGATCAAGAGGAGCTAGAAGATCAAGACCCACCGTGCCCCAGGTAACTCTGAGGAATCATGGACAGTTAATTCAGTGTTGATATGAGGAGTCTCAGATGCAGGGAAAATCAGAGTGTGCAGAATATACCTGTTCCATCTGTTCAGCCAACCATGAAATAGCCCTATTGATAAGGTTGACTCTTTTCATTGTACACCTGTATTTGTATTTCTTCTTTATTAATTTTTTCGAATTCTACTAATCTGCATTCAGTTAACTCTGTTGAACTGATCAGTCAGAGACATTTTCTGCAGTCCCCTTTTCTGTCCTTTTTGCTTAAGTGAAGTTGAGCTGCACATCTGATGTCTGCCTCTTTGGCATTACCATGTTTACAAGTATTTGACAGCAGAAAAGTGAATGAAAATAACTCTGTCATGCTACAATGTTGAGAGCAAGAGATGTTGAGGATACAGGAACTCTGTCTGGGAAGACTCAAGAGCCTGTATTAATTTGGCTCCCGATGCTAATTTCAACAAAATGTATGCAAAAGTGCCCAATGCACTGTGTCCTGGCAGTTTCCCACCGGGATCACTCCATCTCTTTCCTCCCCAGCTCATTGCCTACCCAGTGCACTGAGAGCCTGTCACACTCTGTTTCCTGCTCAAGACAGGGAAGGATGGTTGTATCTCCCTGAGGGGACTGTACTTTGTTTCCTCTGGGCCTTCCTGAGGGCCTCCCCATAGAACCAGCTGGGCGCAGTGGTGTTCCTTCTCTCTGTTGTTTATCTTCTGTCATCTTTACCCCAGGTTGATCCAGGATCTGCCAGAGGTGAAGGAGCAGGAAATGCCAGAGGACTCCGTGGATGAAGTTTACTTGACTCCTTTAGTTCACCGTGACCTATCTGACTGCCACCAGCCTTATAGCAGCACCTTGTCCTCATTGGAGGATCAACTTGCCTGCTCTGCTCTGGATATAGCCTGTGAGTACTCCAGTCTGGAGGTCACAAAGCTCCACTGTCCTCCCAGGGAGCCTCTGTATGTTTTGTTTCTGCAACTCGTGCAGCTGAGACAGACCACCTCCGCAGGCAGGCCGTATACACTGAGCCTGTTTTGAATTTGGCTCTTGGATGCAGTTTTCTGCACAGACATCCACTGGGTAGAACTTCCTCTTCTCCTGTTCCAAGAGCCTCCTCCGTCACCTGGCTCCTTCTCACAAGAGCAGACTGTGACTGTCAAAACAGGCCAGACAGGGGTGTGGTGAGGGCTTATGGCAACTTCTTGGCCACGGTATATTTGCATAACAGACCCCCTTCTTTAAGATACAGCATCTCTGTTTTCTGAAATTATGTTGCAAACTACATGTCCTTATCTCTTCTCTGGCCATCCACCTATGCTGGGAGTTTTTCCCGATTATTTGGAGGCCTGTTTCATGATTCCTGTGTCCCAAGCTAGTTTCTCTTCTTCAGGGATCCCCAGCCATAGGGCCGTGGGCCATTATGGGTCCATGACCTGTTAGGAACCGGGCCGCAGAGCAGGAGGTGAGCGTTGGGAGAGCTTTTCAGCCTGGATTCCACCTCCTGTCAGATCAGCAGGGGCATTAGATTCTCACAGGAGCTCGAATCCTATTGTGAAGTGCACATGCCAGGAATCTAGATGGTGCTTTCCTTATGAGAATCTAATGCCTGATGATCTGTCACTGGCTCCCAGTGACTGTCACCCCCAGATGAGACCACCTAGTTGCAGGAAAACGAGCTTACGGTTCCCACTGATTTCACATTATGGTGAGTTGTATAATTGTTTCATTATATATTACAATGTAATATTTATAGAAATAAAGTGCACAGTAAATGTAATGTACCTGAATCATCCCAAAACCATTCCCCCTAATCTGGTCCCTGAAAAACAGTCTTCCATGAAACCAGACCCTGGTGCCAAAAAGGTTGGGGACTGCGGCTCTACTTCCTCTGAGGGGTCTTCCCTCCACTGACGCAGTCCAGCGTCCCTTCCTCTATGCGTGGCCAGGCTTGCATCCTCTGCAGAGCTCCAGTGGTTTTCTCCACGT
>NW_012101280.1:70719-73376 GCF_000951045.1 Mandrillus leucophaeus | reverse complement strand
TTCTAGGATCACAGTGATTCATGAAACAATTAAAGTACACACTGTCCTTGCACCTGCTGTATGTCCTGCCCCTTTGCAAGCAAGCTCTGTCCTGCTATAACCCATTCAGGGTTCAAGGGACACTTGTGAGTGGGCAGTGGCATCTCCATGTTGGAGCTGAGGTCACTGAGGCATATTTAAGAAAACTTAGAAAACCTTGCAGAGAATGAGGATGTGGAGAGGGGAGGAGAGAGAGGAGCTTCACAGCAAGGTAGATCCAGCCCTGCAGGCCCCGTTCGTATCCTGAGCCCAACCTGGAGTTGCGTAATGTCATTGGAAGTCTTTTCTTAGTCCACTCAGAACGCTATTCCTCTCCCTGGAGAAATGGAAAGAATCTGTTTAAGGGGTGCCACCCAAACGCCACTGGAGCAGTGGGTAATGTGAGGATCGTGTCCTCTGTGACCTTCCTAAGGAACCGCACGTGATGATCTGTGGCTCTTGCGGCCCCTGAATTTCCGAGAAGGGACTGGTCCCTCTCCTACATTGCCTCTGTCTGCTGACACCCACTATATGGCAATAGGATGGATATGTGTGGGTAGAGGGTCAAACCATTATAGGCAATGGGAAATTCAAAATGTCCCAGAACCCAGAAATTTTCCCTCACTTAGTGTTTGGTCTGTAGCCTCCCAGCCCCCTTTCTCGTGGTTCTTTCTCAAAGCCTCGCAGCTCTAATTCTTGGCCTGTTCTTACAACCCTGTGCGGAGGGGGGGCGGGGGAACAGCTCTGCCTCTCCTGCGCCTTGAGGGCTCTCTAGAACTTTCCCTCTAGGCACAGGAAGGAGAATAATAATAACCGAATAATCGGGATGTTCTTGTTAGACAATCCAAAGCCCTCTGGGCTGCAGCACAGGTTTTTCCTTCAGGGACACCCCAGCCTGGGCCCCTGCCCTGTCAACGTCCCCAGGCACAGACAGAAAAGGTGACATCGCCTGCATTCAGGCACAGACAGGAAAGGTGACCTTGCCTGCATTCACATGAGGTCTGTCTGTGTGGCGTGGGTCACTGGGTGGCTTTACGGACAGCAGAGACATCGGGGATGGGTGTTCTGGGCGTGCTTAACAAAGGGAAAACTCAGGTTGTTCCTACTGAAGCCGCTTCTCCTTTCAGCTCCCACCAAGAAGGCCTGTCCCCAAGGGACTTGGAGTGGAGACTTGAGCCATCACCTCTCAGAGGTGCAGGCTTCACAGGCAGAGCTGGAGCCAAGCACCCTGGTGCTCAAATGTCTGCGACTACAGCTGGATCAAGGGAATGGCTTGGCCAGGCAGGGCCGTTCCTCTACCACTTGCAGCTTCGCAGCCAATGCTGATTCTGGGAACCAATGGCCCTTCCAAGGTAGGGAAGGAAACGGCGTCATGAAGATCTAATCCAGGTGTTGGTGGTCACGGTGCTGTGGGTGCAGGAGAGAATGGGACCACTCTGTGCTACCTCAGGGTCAAGATGAAATTCATGATGCTCCAACACAGTGAGATGAGCAAAGGTTCTGGGTTTGCCACTTTCTGCTTGTTGACTTTAGCCTAGGATTTTGTCTTTTTGCTATTTACATCTCTGTTCCCTCATCTGAGATAGCTGAAAAATAATATCTACCTGCAATCTTTGTTGGGAATATTAATTATTATAATTTCCAAAGGGCCTGATTCCATAAGAATTGCCCCACAAACCTATGAATAGGTGTTATCTAATCCTTTTATCTTTCTGCTCAATTTGCACTTAGAAAGTGACTTCACGGATGATGTCTCCTCTGAGATAGAGCAGTTATGAAGATCTCTGCTTTCTAGGGCCCCTCTTCCTTTCCTTTCTCACACAGACTCTTCTGCCAGTTTTCTTCCTGTCCTTCCCCATCCCTCATGAAGCCAATTTTCCCCTATCAGGCACTTTCAGTAACAACCTATGAGGCACATTGAGTAACAGTGTAAATCCTGGGCCCACACTCAGTCTCCTGACATGTCCAGTTTCCTCTGCTTTTTTTCCTGCTTTTTTTGAAATAAAAGGGCAACTTTCACATGGAAAGTGTTCACATTAGTGTCTTTTATGAAATTCCATTTAGTTCAAATTCTCCACTCATGTCCACGGCCATGTCCTCAGTTTCTGTCTCACAGGGTTAAACTTCTGCTAAGATTTCCTTAAAACCCTGGGTCGAGTTCATTCTCACTCTCCGTCCCACTCAGTATCTCCTCCTGGAGCCCCTGGGGCTGCCTGGTGCTCATCTGTCAGGCAATGCCCTCAGCTGAGGAATGAGGGGACCCCGGTCCTACAGAGGAGGGAGGGTTGGGTGAGATAACGAGCACCATCTGGGTCGGAGGAAAGGACACATGGAAGGCGCTCAGGGAGTGTCAGGGGATGCACAGTCCCTGACACGTCCCGGGATGACTTATTTAAACTGATTTCTTCCCACTGGACTCTCCTTTGCTTCTCTATGGATTCTCACACCCCCAGCCAAGACTCACCCCACTGGCTCAGACACACTCCCTCTTGCTCACTTTCCCTGGAGTCCAGAGCCTGAACCAGGCACCAGGTAAGAGGACAGAGTGAATGCTTTTTGTTTCATTAATATTTTCCTTCACCTGGTGATTTCTCCCTGCTGTCTACCAGGTCATTTGTTTCTCCACACCTTTTCTTTCT
>NW_012101280.1:67870-69814 GCF_000951045.1 Mandrillus leucophaeus | reverse complement strand
CTTGAATATTGTTGTGAATTGGCAATGCCTTTGACTCCTGGCAATCTTACTGTTGCTCAGTAATGTGGGAAAGATCAAGAAAAAAGAAAATATTAAAGTGACTCTATTGGCTTCCCCTCACCCTTTGGACTTTCTTCTCCAAGGCCACTTTCCTGATTTGATGTCCACTGGGTGGAAGAGAAAGTCACAGTAAGATTGTGGGTGCCAGTGGATCCCATTGGCTGTGGTTTTATTTTCAGAGCTGGTTTTAGAGCCCTCCCTGGGGATGAAGAACCCTCCCGAGCTGGAAGATGATGCACTTGAAGGCTCAGCAGACAACACACAAGGGCGTCAAGTCAATGGCCACATTCACGCCTCCAGTGTCCTGAAACCAAAGATCATCAAACGAAAATTCTCATTCAGCAAGTGGAGACTGGCGTGCAGATTCCCTGGCCTGCAAGCCTAGAGTGCAGAGGTAATCACATCTATGGCTGATAGCTGCACTCACTTCTTATTTCTCTGTCTATTATTGACAGCTCAATCTCCTACTGCTTTTTCTCTTCCATTTGTTCTAACAGCTGCTGTAACTTCTGTCTGGTATTAACTCTGTGTCCCATGGGCTCCCACCCTGACAGGCCCTTTCTGTCCCCATGTCCTCCTTGCTCTCTGAACTCTGCTCTATTCCTTCTTCTAGTGTCTTGACTGTCCCTCTCATGGCCACAGGAGAGCCAGGCCTCCTTGTCCGCATCCAAGTGCATAGTTTAAGCTGCTGAACACAGGAATATTTGCCTGGAATCACACTCTCTCTTGGGAAATTTAACTTTCCTCCCTGCATCCCAACTCCATTGCCTCTTTCTGCAGAAATCATTGCTTTAATACATCATTTACACATAGATTTTCCTCTTGAGTCTTCTTCTGAGCAACCCAACTGAGTCAACTCTTAATCATCGTTTGTTCTTCTGAATGAGCAGTGTTAAAACTAAGCACAAAGAGCCCCACTTAGGAAACTAAATTAGAACCAAGGTCACAGGTGGGAGTTCCTCACTGGCCTGGAGTCAGGTTTGTCTTCAGCCCCAGATGTGCAGCTTAGTGCCAACGTGGATGGGGTTGTCAGGGTCTCAGTGTTCTCACCTCATGGACTCGCTTGAGCTGACGTTAACTGGAGAACATTTATGACATTCTAAAGGGACATCACTCCAAAAGTACATGCACAGGGCAGGACTTCAAAACTGCATACATCATGAGGTTCATCATTGCAACCTCTCTCCTTTTTATTCTCATTTCCACTTCTACAAGTCCAGTGAAGGGTCGAAAATGCAAGTCTGATTAATCTTGAGGCCAGTGTATATGAGAGAGCATTTTACGAATTAACTTTGAGAAAAGTGACTCCAGGACCAGCTTTATGCATACACAAGATGACAGACAAGAATCTGTCTACAGGACAATGTTTGCTTTGGCCCAGCCCAGTTGATAAGTGAGAGATTGAACTGAAATTGTCAGAGACAAGGCTACAATCCATGGGACCACTGGGAACAAAGCCAATCATGAGAGAAATGGGGAAAGGGAAGAAAATGATGGGAAATTGGGCTGGTCCATTTAGTATCTCTAAATCCTGCTGCCATTTAATAAGCACCTGCTGAGGTTTCCATTAAGATGAATGCCTTGAACTCACACCTTGAGATTACCACCTACATGGCCTGGGGTGTGGTTTGAGCATCTATAGTTTTAAAATGCTCCTATGTGATTCTAATATGTGGCTAAAGGTGACAAGGACCCCTGGTCTACCGTGACCTCAGGTTACCAACATGGAAGTGTCGCATACGTGTGGCTACACCACAGAAAAGGCTGAGTATCCATCAGTCTTTGATGGGATCTGTATTTCCCTCTCAATAGTACTGTTTGTATAGCATAGAAAAAATCAATAAGACGAACAAGAAAATTAATAGATTAGACTTTTAGCCTCTG
>NW_012101280.1:61257-65040 GCF_000951045.1 Mandrillus leucophaeus | reverse complement strand
GGGTCTCAGTGTTCTCACCTCATGGACTCGCTTGAGCTGACGTTAACTGGAGAACATTTATGACATTCTAAAGGGACATCACTCCAAAAGTACATGCACAGGGCAGGACTTCAAAACTGCATACATCATGAGGTTCATCATTGCAACCTCTCTCCTTTTTATTCTCATTTCCACTTCTACAAGTCCAGTGAAGGGTCGAAAATGCAAGTCTGATTAATCTTGAGGCCAGTGTATATGAGAGAGCATTTTACGAATTAACTTTGAGAAAAGTGACTCCAGGACCAGCTTTATGCATACACAAGATGACAGACAAGAATCTGTCTACAGGACAATGTTTGCTTTGGCCCAGCCCAGTTGATAAGTGAGAGATTGAACTGAAATTGTCAGAGACAAGGCTACAATCCATGGGACCACTGGGAACAAAGCCAATCATGAGAGAAATGGGGAAAGGGAAGAAAATGATGGGAAATTGGGCTGGTCCATTTAGTATCTCTAAATCCTGCTGCCATTTAATAAGCACCTGCTGAGGTTTCCATTAAGATGAATGCCTTGAACTCACACCTTGAGATTACCACCTACATGGCCTGGGGTGTGGTTTGAGCATCTATAGTTTTAAAATGCTCCTATGTGATTCTAATATGTGGCTAAAGGTGACAAGGACCCCTGGTCTACCGTGACCTCAGGTTACCAACATGGAAGTGTCGCATACGTGTGGCTACACCACAGAAAAGGCTGAGTATCCATCAGTCTTTGATGGGATCTGTATTTCCCTCTCAATAGTACTGTTTGTATAGCATAGAAAAAATCAATAAGACGAACAAGAAAATTAATAGATTAGACTTTTAGCCTCTGCTTGAAGCACACTTGCTCAGTTTTGAATAAAAGATAAGAAATAGTCATTATATTAACACCTAATGTATTGAAATAATACCTCCCATATTACATATAGTGGAATTTAGTATTTTTTTTTTTTTGCATTTTAAAAGAAAACTTCCAGTTTACATTTCCCCACACCCATTTTATAGCCCACTCATGGGCTCACCACTGCAATGTGAAAATTTTACTTTTGGTCAGTTATTTTCCTTCCACAAAATCCCCAAAGAGAACTCGTCGGTCTCACTTTCCTGAAGAGAATACAGTAACACAGTAAGACTGAAATTCTTCAAGAGACTGTGTATGAATACTTTTTCATGCCTCTCTTCACACTGGCATAAAATATTAAAAACAAACCTTTCCCAAAATGTACTAGGGGAAAACAGTAAGTGGGAGGGGAGAATGTAGTAAAACAAAAACTAATCCATTTCACTTTATACTTCAGAGTTTTCTTGCTCTAGATATTGAGAATATTTCTAGAAATGCCTTAAGGTGGAACCAGATGTGAAATCAATTTCAGGCCATTAGAAAAAATATGTTGGGCCGTAGTTACAGTCCCCGCTCTGTCTTAGCTAACACCATTTTGAGTCTCTTTTTAAAAATTCCCTTTCTTTCCTGATCCCCTTTGGACAAATACTTATAATTATCTTTTTTTTTTTTTAACCAGCCAAAGAAGCAGCAGTAACATCATATTTATTTGTAAAACCTTATTGCCATCCTAACCAAGGTGACCAACCACCTCTCATGACTGTTGAGACCTCCAGATTGGAGCCTTTCCTCTCGCTTTCTCCAATTTTTATTGAAACGGCCTTAGTGGGTAGATTCTGATTCCTGGGTTGTCAATAGCAAGTCATGTGGCCTTAGTTCAATCTTACCCCTGTGGCATCACTACTCCTCTGTCGTAAAAGATGGACCTGGACGTGGATGTTGTCTGAGGTTCCTGCTGCTTCTCCCATCCCATCGCCCTCCTATTCCGCCCTAGAAGACTAGGACATGGAGTTGTAAGGGGGTGGGTTTCTCTGCAAAGGGTCCTCTCCTCCTGCTCCCCTCTGTTTCTGGGCAGGCATGATGGATGCTGAGCACATCCTCACGGGGAGGAAAAGCCATCACTCTGCTCCAGACAGAGGGGATCAGGATGAAAAGGGCTGATGTTCCCCTCTGCTGGTTGTGCATAGGTGGGGTCCTTATATCCTGCACCCCAGGCTGACTGGAAGTTCAGGGAAGTTCAGGAGTGTTTTTTTCTCGCTTGTGGATGGTGCTTCCCCCTTCAGTCAACCCACGGCCCACCCTTCAGCTCATCCTCCTGGCAGGTGATCCTTTCGCCCCTGATATATCACTATTTAGCAATCCGTCCAGACTCAGCCATCAGGAGGACCTGACACAAATGCTCATTTGATTTTTTTCTCTCTCTCCCCTACAGATACCAAATACTGCTGGAAGGATGCAAAGGATGAAAGGATGTCACAAAAAGTAGTTTTTCCACTTGATGAAAACAACTAAAACAGCAAAGCAAGTTCAAGTCCAAACACAATACTGCAGGGGTCCTTCACTGAGGATTGAATTTTAGACACAGAATACTCTTGATGATTTCAAACCACTATGCTCCTTTGATTTGAGAAGCCACAGTCCATAACCCTCCAATTGTAATCAATGCCTAGGGAGACCAATACCCAGATGGACAAACAGCACTGACAGGCCTTAGCCCTGCTCCTCTCAATTCCCATCGTGTAGAGAACAGGAGTCAGGAGCTGCTGGCAGGAGACAGCATGTCAGCCAGGACTCTGCCAGGGCAGAGTATGAACAATGCCATGTTCTTGCTGAAAACGCTTAGCCTGAGTTTCATAGGAGGTAACCCTCAGACAACTGCAGAATATAGAACATTGAACAGGACAACTGACCTGTCTCCTTCAAACAGTCCATGTCACCACCAAGAACACAACAAAAAGGAGAAGAGACATTTTGGGCTCAAAAAGAGTAAAACGACTATGTAGCTTGTGCTTTTTTAGTCATTTTGAACCCAAAACATTTCCTCATCTTTTTGTTGTTGTCATTGATGGTGGTGACATGGACTTGTTTGTAGAGGACAGGTCAGCTGTGTGGCTCAATGGTCTACATTCTGAAGTTATCTGAAAATGTCCTCATGATTAAATTCAGCGTAAACCTTTTGCCAGGAACTCTGCAGAGTCCATGCTGTGAGCTTCCTACCTCAGTCCATCTGCAGGCAGAGAAGGCCCAGTGTGTCCATCCCCATTATTGTGATACTAGCATGGTGACTTGGTAAAGGAGGCGTCTAGGAGATCTGTCCCTTGTAAAGACATCTTGGTTATAATTAATTTGGAAAGTGGTTTGAAACAGTATCAATTTCCTGTATTCTAACGGTCTTCCTCTGAGTATTTTATCATCAATTAATCACCCCTGCCTGTGTCAGTTATTATATTTATGTTTGTACTTTGAAAATTTTCTATCTCAAAATCTTACTTTATACTTGCTTTTGCTGGCATTCTTCATAAGAAAGAATATTCACTGCCCAAATTTTAACCTTCATCCAAAATTAATTTTAATTCTTTTTCCTGGCATTCTGTTGTGATAAAGAAGATTCTCTGACCCAATTTTAACTTGCATCCAAAATTAATTATAGTCCATCAGCTAAAATGTTTAAGTTTTAAATCTCTTCGATTAAAACATTTTTTGCTTCTCACTCTGGACTATTGGATTTTTTATGTATAATGTTTTAAGCTTTATTATTATGATTGATTTTGGTGTATAAGAATTTAGATTAATTAAAACAGTCTTATTTCCCTGTTTATATTGTAAACTTCCATGTTTTAGTCTATGTTTACCAAACATGGTAGAATGTATTTACTGTATTTGTATGTTGATGTTTTCTTTTTGTGTTTGTGTATGTGTGTG
>NW_012101280.1:55274-60411 GCF_000951045.1 Mandrillus leucophaeus | reverse complement strand
ATTTGTATAAAGTTGAATTGATCAATGGTTTCTTTAATCATTTTGTTGATGTGGTAACTAAGAATACTTAGCCTAACTCCACATCATGAAGAGTTACTCTTATGTTTTCTACTGTAAGTTCTCTAGTTTTGCAGTTTACATTTAGTTCTGTAATTAATTTTGATTTAATTGTGATGCCAGTATTGAGGTTTAAGTGGATTTTTAAAATCTTTATTCAGTTTTTTCCTTCATATTTTATTTTAAGTTCCCAGGTACATGTGCAAGATGTGTAGGTTTGTTGCATAGGTAAACATGTGCCATGTGGTTTGCTGCACAGATCATCTCATCACCTAGCTATTAAGCACAACATCTATTAGCTACTCTTCCTGATGCTCTCCCTCCCCACAACCCCCACCCCTCACTTCTGACAGGCCCCAGTGTGTGTTGTTTTCCCATGTGTCTATGTGTTCTCATCATTCAGCTACCACTTATAATTAAGACCATGTGGCGTTTGGTTTTCTATTCTTGCCTTAGTGTGCTGAGGACAATGGCTTCTAACTTCAACCATGTCCCTGCAAAAGACATGATCTCATTCTTTTTTACGGCTGCATAGTATTCCATGGTGTATAGATACCATATTGTCTTTATTTAGTCTATCATTGATGGTCAGTGAAAGTCATAAACCTCAAATATCCCAGAAACATAGTGTATCCTAAGGACAAGAAACATGAAGAAATCTACTCCAAGGAACACTGTACTCACATTAATCAAAACCAGTGATGAACAGAAAATCCTAAGAGGAATAAAAGGAGAAAAAGCACATTACATACAGAGGACTAAATGAAATGATGACATTCTATTTCTTATCACAAACATTACAAAGTAGAAGTTTGCAATAGCTTTAAATACAGAAAAAAAAACACAAGCAATCAAAACTGAATATCTGAATAGACTTCTAAAACTAAAGAGATTGAATTAGCAATTAAAAAAAAAAAAAAAAAAAAAAAAAAAAAAAACCACATGCCAAGAAAAGCCTGGGCCCAGATGGGTTCACAGCTAAATCCTACCAAACATCTAAAGGAGAGTTGATATCACTTTTTCACAAACTCTTCCAAAATTAGAGGAGAGAACACTTCCCAGCTTATTCTATGAGAGCAGTATTACTCCAACACTCTAAGACATCACAAGAAAACTACAAATGAATAGTCTTTAAATACAGCCATAAAATCCTCAACAAAATATTAGGAAACTGAATCCAGTAACATTTGCATAAATTATACATGATGACCAAGTGGGATTTATCCCAGAGATACAAGGTTAGTTTAACATCTGAAAACCAATTAATGTAGTACCAGTAGAAAATAAACCAAAACTAATGTGATCATCTCAATAGACATGGGAAAGGCATACGACAAAATTCAGTATTCTTTTAACAAACAAGGAATAGAAGGGAACTCCTCAACCTGATAGAGGACATCTGTCAGAAAGCTTCAGTTAACATCATGTTTAGTGGGACAGACTGAATGCTTTCACCTTGAATTAGGAATAATACAAAGATGTACACTCTCAACACTTCTATTCAATGTTGTACTGGAGATAGTAGCCAGGACAATTAGGTAAAAGAATGAAATTTTTTAAAAAATGATATCCAGATTGGAATAGAAGTTAAACTACCTTTATTTGCAGATGATGTGTTCTCATATGAAGAAAACCTCAAGGAGTACACTAAAATACTACTAGAATTAATAAGTTCATCAGGGCTACAGAAAATGAGATCAGTACTTAACAATAAATTGTATTTCAGATTTTCAGATTAGGGATACTCAACTTACACACTTAAATCTCTGGACAGTGAAATCATGAGTATTATTTCCTCCATGATCTCCTATATTTTCTATATGGTATATATGTGCCAGATTCATAATCAGAAATGAAATTACTGAGATCATTTAAAAATAGCAAAGAAATTTGTATGAAGGAGATAATTTAAAGGTTGCCGGAAAAAATCATTCTAATATAACCCAGTTAACTAATGTAGTTTCTTTTTTTTTAAGATTGTTTAGACTGCATATAATCAAAATAAAACAAGTGTATTTTAATCTATTTTTAAAACTTAGTAATTTTATAAGAGTTGATTTTCTTAGTCACCACTGCTTTCATAAATAACCTTTGTTCTTCTAGGGGAGCACGGTAATATTTCAATGCAAGCAAAATGTTGTTTACAATGCTGTTCATTGATTCATCCTGTCAGGTCGCAAAAGGCTACCAGGAAATTTGTGAAAGATGTTTGGTGGGTAGCAGGAAGTTGTGAGGTTTAACACATAAATTTGGCTAAATAAAACTCAGACAGGTGCACATAGTAACCAGAACTCCAATTCATGCATGTGCAATCTCGATTACTGCAGCCCAGTCATCATTGGGTTGATAATGATTTAATCAACCAAATAGGTGACCCGGCTGGTGGCTCACACCTGTAATCCCAGCACGTTGGGGACCCGAGGCGGGCAGATCACTTGAGGACAGGAGTTCGAGACCAGCCTGGCCAACATGGTGAAACCCAGTCTCTACTAAAAATACACAAATTAACAGGGTGTGGTGACCCATACCTGTAACTCCCACTACTCGGGAGGCTGAGGCATGAGAATCCCTTGAGCCCAGGAGGCAGAGGTTGCAATGAGCCGAGATTGTGACATCACACTCCAGCCTGGGCGACAGAGCAAGACTCTGTCTCAAAAAAATAATAATAATACAAATAGTTTTTTTAATTCAGTGACACAAATGAAGAGCAATGGTCTTGATTTCTCTACTTTTATTTTTGTTAGCACTGTTATTGTTTTTAGACCAATATACCTTTTTATAAAAAAAGAAAAAATGTTTTAGAGTCGGTGTCTCACTCTGTCGCCCAGCCTGGAATGCAGAACTGTGATCATGACTCACTGTAGCCTCAAATTCCTGGGCTGAAGTGATCCTGTCACCTCTGCCTTCTGAGTAGCTGGGACTACCAGGCATATGCCACCAACTCTGGCCAATTTATGCTTATTTTTAATCATTTTTTCTTAAGAGAAGACATAAAGGCCTTTAGTGTGACAGTATATACTAAACAATTTATGATTACGATCCTTGGTCCCTAAACACATTTTATAGCTTCCAGTATAATTCTTCCGTCTGCAGAAGAGTGAGGACATGAAGTATCGCTCTCTTCTGCCAATAATAACATTCTTGAGTTCATGTAGTACTTTAGAGTGTACTGTGTGGATCTCAGGATTCTTTCAATACTCCTTGCAGGATGGCGGAGCCGGCATTATGAATTTGGTCTTGTACATAAGGAAACTGGAACTTAGAGATTTGCAGTTAATTTGCCTGAAGTTGAAGATGTCTAAGAGAAGGAAATGTGAACTAAGACGATATTCAGAAAGGACAAGGTGGTTGGAAATAGACAAGCATGGATATGAGTCATGATTCTGTCATTTGAGAAAGTCACTCAATTTCACTGAAAATCACTTTTCCCATATGTAAAAAAAGATATTAAGTCCAACTTTCCTGAAATGTTATAAGACATAAATAAGAATAATACATGTTAAGTATCTAGAATTTAGGATGTTTCTTTAACAGCCATCTCCATTCATTTCTCTTAAATATCTTCATGTTGAGGAGACAGTTGTAGCTGAATATTTTAAGCATGGAAACAAGCATGACTGGGGGATGCAATTATAGACAATTTTCACTGTGATTCCCGGGGTCACCATGAATTTCTTCTGTGGGATAAATTCTTCCCTTGTTCTAGATGAAAGGGCAACTCCTACAACTTATCACTTCCAGTTAATGAAAGGTTCTTCAAAATGGAATTCATATGTTAGACCCAGAGTGGTCATCATAACTTCAATCCCAATTTCAAGCTAAAACTTCTCCCTGCACTCAGGTCAGCTGCAGACCAAAAGCCTGCAGTGGAGAAAGTGGATGTGTCTGCCTTTTCCTTTTTCTCCATCTAGGATTCTTCCTTCTCTAGCTCGCTAACCACATCAGAGTCACAACAGGGTAGAGAGGAGAGGAAGCGGGCAGTCAGCAGGTTCCTACTTGACTCATACAGTTGTGAGCGGCACTATGTTCTCTGCCCTGAGAGCTTTTAAAACCCTCTCTTTCTCTTATGGCTCTTTTTTGGGAGTTATATGGAGACTCCCTGCACCACCGCAATACTATGGATGTCTCATGTAGTTTCTTAGTGGGGATCAGGTTCTCTCCTCCCTGGCTGGTCATTTATGTCTCCTTTTTCAGGTCCTAGACATCTGATGGTGCCTCAACATTTTTTCCCCTGCTGAAATCTGTATTTCTTCCAGAAGAGTCTCTTCAGAAAAAAATCCAAGACAACCCCACCATGGCTGTCTTGCACAGTCCACATCTGGTACAGGAGAAAAATTCATATATTCTTTCTTTCAACAAACTGAGTGAGAAACTTACCCAAGGCAGCAGTTTCTCTTTCACTTTACTGTGAGAACTGTTAGCTGACCTTTCTTAATTATTTCGCTGTGTCCTCAAAACCCATGACAATTGCATCAAGCTTTGTGTCTGTCATGAAGAGGGGATAAGAAATGCAGTGTATACATGCCATAGAATATTATTCCACTTGAAAAAAGAAAGGAATTCTGACATGTTACAGTATGAATGAACCTTGAGGACATTATGCTAAATGAAATATGCCCGCCACGAAAGGACCAATACCATATGATTTACTTATATGAGTACTTAGAGTAGTGAAATTCATAAATAGAGTAGAATGGTGGTTGCCAGGGGCTTCCAGGAGGAAAGAATAAGGAGTTAGTGTTAATGGGCACAAAGTTTCCATTTTGTAAGATGAAGAGTTCTGGAGTTTGGTTGCACTAGTGTGAATGTACTTAATGCCACTGAACTGTACACTTAAAAATTGTTAAGATGGTAAATGTTACGTTATGTGCATTTTACCACAATTAAGAAATAAGGTCAGGCATGGTGGCTTATGCCGGCAGTTTGGAAAGCCAAGGTGGGAGGATTCCTTGACTCAGGAGTTTGAGATCAGACGGGGCAAAATAGTGAGACTCAGTGTTTACAAAAAAAATTTAAAAATTAGCTGAGCATCGTGGTGCACGTCTGTAGTCCTGGCTACACGGGAGGCTGAGGCAGGAGG
>NW_012101280.1:49061-52744 GCF_000951045.1 Mandrillus leucophaeus | reverse complement strand
ACAATCAGACTGTAATGTAAAGGACATTCAGCTTTGGAGTATATTTAGCAGAAAGACATGAAGGAAAATAACAAAAAGTTCTACTTTAAAAATGAGTAATAGATACTTTAAAATAAGAAATGTGCATTTAAAATTTTTCTCTCAGAGTGCGTTAGCTGTTAAAATGAATGTTAGGGGAGCAATTTTTATAGATTCTTAGGTTCATTGTTATTTATATGACCCAAATTTCTTCTAGCTATAAAACCCTTTAAGTGTGATAAACTTATTTCCTGTATCCCCTGACTAGATTCTATGCTGTAGGAAGACTGAGAATTTTGTTGGTTTTCTTTACTGCTGCATCCCCTATATGAAGATCTGCATTATGGCACATAGTAGACACTCAATAAATATTTAATAGTTGAAGGAACAAAGTATGTGGGAAGAAATGTCTACACACACCTGCTTTGCATGTTGAAAAGCACAGAAGAGTTTACTACGGAACCACTTGTGGTTTGTCCTTTCATTTCCATCTTACTTAGAGCCCTTTTCTTCTTAGAACTTTGATCACCATTGTTACAATATGGTACCTAACTCTTCAGTGTTTGGATCTCTTGTTGTAAAACTTTACATCTAAGATGATTGGGGGAAAGTAGTTTATACAAGAGAATTTGTGTAACTGTACTTCTCTTTAAGTAATCCTATGCAAACTTTTTATTAATGTAGTAGCAATTCCCCTGTCCTCTCAAGTGAAGAATGCAGATAACAATCAGCCTTTTCGGAGTTACCCTTTCTGTTTGTGTTAATATTTATGATTGCCTTGTGTTGTAATGAAATTCTAGCTTGGATGTTAGCTCTTCCTCCACCCACTAGTCTCTTCTGTCATTGTGCCTGGCTCAGACATTCCTGACCTCTCCCCAGCTACCCTATAGGCTTTCCTGCTATGAACCTGCTCTTCTGCTGGAAAGCAATTAAGCAAATATGACAAGAGCCAGACATTAAATAAAATTGAATATGTCTCCAAATAAGGACCAAAAATCAGGGTTTCAGTGCACAGTCTCTGTGTGGAGCTGAGAATTCCGTCTTCATATGAATGAGGTGTTATCCCCATGTATCACCTAACAAATAGAATACATTTTGCTCCTGGCACATGATATCTTCAAATGAAAGCTGGGAAAGTTTGGAGTCTTTATGAACTGTTTCCATGAATATATTCTCAAAGTACGTAAGAAACAACATCAATTATGCTCAGTGCCCATTACATACATTGCATCTTGCCAGCGCTTATTTGAAATGTCTCCTACACAAATAGGAAGAAATGTGGGTATTAGGGGAATTTGGTTTATTGTTCTTTCACCCTTTCTTTTAGACATTTGGCCCCAAAATAAGCAGAAGGAAGGTATTCTGGAGAGAATTTTTGGAACAAATGCCAGTGTAATCTTGCCTTGTGATTCTCTCAGGGTAAGGATGGATAATATGCTATGCACCTAGTAGGCAATTCCCTTTTTCCTTAGCGACCTTTGTGGGTATGGAATAATCACTGCTTCCACTCACCTTTGCAGCCCTCCTCATGCCAGCTTTCTAAGCCCTTCCCCATGATGTTAGCAGCATTAGAGACAGCAACACAAGTGGAGAGATTGCAGGAAGGGAGATTATCTGCTGTAACGTCATTCATGACTATGAAACTAGGCAACAAAGGCGGGTATTCCATCAGTCTAGCATCACTGTGACCTCTTTAGCTATACTGCACTGCTGATCTGATACAGTTGTACAGGTTGGTTTTGTTTAGATTACACAGAGGCAATTAGCAAGGGAAAATATATCACAGGCAAACCTGAGGAGTGGTATAATCTGAGGAAGTTAGGGAGGGCTTTTTAAAGGGCATTAGAAGTTTGTACGTTAAAAAAAAATTAAAGAACAAAAAAGTTGCAAGCACACTTTAAGTAATGCCTATATATGTTCACCCAGAGATTCCATCCACGTTTCACACCAAATGTCCCAACAACATCCTTTGGACCCACATATTACACTTACTTATCAGATTTCTTTAGTTTCCTCAACTCAAAACAACACAGTCATTCCTGATCTTTGTGGACTTTACATATCTGAAAGTTCAGGCTGGTTGTTCTGTAGAAAATCCTCAAGTTTGTTTTCTCTGATGTTTCCTCATGATTAGATTCACATTATGTATTTTGTTGGGATTATCCCAGAAGTGATGTTCTCTCTATCACATGACCCAGAATCTTCTTTCCTGTTACTGGTGACATTAAATTTGGTCATTGGAGTAAGCTAGTATTTGCTAAGCTTCTTCACTATAAATTCTTTATTCCATATGTAATGTATAATATTTTATTGAGACAGTTTGAAACAAGGTAAATATCACACTTCTTATTCGACTTATTCTTATTCTTATTCTTATTCACACTTCTTATTCAACCCACTGAATGCTAGCAGTTTTTGATATTTTTTGTCTGAATTAATTATTTTTACCATGATGATCACTAGATGGTGATATCCTAAGTCCATCATTCTACTAACATTTATTAGTTGGGATTCAACTTTAGAGAAGAAATTCCTTTTATCTCTTTTGTATGACATCCATGTGGATTAATGGATTCCTGTTTCATCTAATGTGATATAATCTGATAACACTATTTATTTTGATGTGCCAATTGTCTTAAGATTTTCCAGGGAGAGCCCCTTCAAGCTGACTCTGTGTCCTTTTGACACTACTCCATTCTTTGAGCACTTACTATCTGGTGAAACAAGATGTTCTGGGCTTATTTTGTGCCTTTGTTGTCCCTACCCTGGAATCAGCTATTTCTCCAAGGTCCCGTAGTTTCTTTTGGAGAGTGATATTTAGAAAGAAAGACCTGGGTACTGGATGCGCTCATGCTACTAGGCCCCGTTAGTGGACAGAGTTAGAAAATATGTGTATGTAATTGTGTATATACATACATCCACACACATTAGACACATATATACACACACATCTGTTTATATTTATATATCTAAAACTATTTAAAACCATGAACTCACACCAATACTACTAATTAGAATCCAACACTATAGGGTTCATTGTAGCTTAACTCTTTTCATATTTGTAACTCACTTCTCTGACTTAGCTCTCATTATCCTCAACATACTTATTTGCTCAGTCCCCTTGTGTATAACCAATCCCTCAGCCTCATTAGGCTGCTCCCCTTCTCAGCGACCTTCCTTTCTGAGGTCTGACTCTGGTTGGGCAGGTTTCCTCATTCGAGCCTGCCTAATGACTTTAATCTGATGAGGAAGGAAGGAGGACAGAAGGAAGGAAGGAAGGAAGGAAGGAAGGAAGGAAGGAAGGAAGGAAGGAAGGAGGGAGGGAGGGAAGGAGGAAAGAAGGGAGGGAGTGTGGAAGGGAGGGAGGGAGGTGGGGCTTTATATATAAAAAAAAGTGTAAAATATCAATTCAAATTCCATGACTATTGATTCTTGGAACTACAAAGTATTTTTTAAATTTTGGATAAATCAGTCCTTAGGACATAATTTAAATAAATTCTGAAAATCTAGAAACAGTCTTAATATAGTCTTTTTAGGCATTTCAAAATGCTGAGGTATGTGGTTTTTAAGGCAGTTTGAATTTAACACAACTGTTTTGAAACGAGAAGTATTTACATATTTTAGTGATGATGGCTATTTTCCGGTAAGTAAGAGCCATATTTCTA
>NW_012101280.1:43906-47046 GCF_000951045.1 Mandrillus leucophaeus | reverse complement strand
TGAACCTTGAGGACATTATGCTAAATGAAATATGCCCGCCACGAAAGGACCAATACCATATGATTTACTTATATGAGTACTTAGAGTAGTGAAATTCATAAATAGAGTAGAATGGTGGTTGCCAGGGGCTTCCAGGAGGAAAGAATAAGGAGTTAGTGTTAATGGGCACAAAGTTTCCATTTTGTAAGATGAAGAGTTCTGGAGTTTGGTTGCACTAGTGTGAATGTACTTAATGCCACTGAACTGTACACTTAAAAATTGTTAAGATGGTAAATGTTACGTTATGTGCATTTTACCACAATTAAGAAATAAGGTCAGGCATGGTGGCTTATGCCGGCAGTTTGGAAAGCCAAGGTGGGAGGATTCCTTGACTCAGGAGTTTGAGATCAGACAGGGCAAAATAGTGAGACTCAGTGTTTACAAAAAAAATTTAAAAATTAGCTGAGCATCGTGGTGCACGTCTGTAGTCCTGGCTACACGGGAGGCTGAGGCAGGAGGATCACTTGAGCCCAGGAATTTGAGGCTACAGTAAGCCATGATTATGCCATTGCACTTCAACCTGGGCAACCCTGTCTCAATAAAATAAAACAAGAAAACAAAACAAAACAATACAAAACTAACTTTAACCATCTTATACCATTTTTGCAGCATAAAGCTACATTATACACTTTAAGCTTAAATAGATGACTGAGTCATGGATAAATCATTCAAGGAATTACAAAAGTCCTGACTCAATATGAACCTTTAATTTTATTATTGTTGGAGGGATGCTGATGTAATCGTTTTTGCAATATGTAATATAATTTAAAAATATAAATGTATTACATTTCGTTTTTAGTAAGATTGTAGTACACAGTGAGTGAATATGGACAGAGAATATTTTTTAAAACAAAAAGAAGTGTTATACTCAGGTTTTAAATCATAATATTTTAGCTCTGTATCATTTGTTGGTGTACTTTAAGGCTCTTTACCTGTAGCGATGAATAAAAAAGGAAAGATCCACTTAGTTTTCTCTCCTCTTACCCTCTCAGCCTGCATTCACCTTTCAGCTTTAATAATCTAGTCCAGAGCCATTCTTCAGCATTCAGTTACAGCACCCCCTACTGAGCTGTTAGCAAAATTACATGGTGGCCATTTCTCCATTAGTAGGTGCCTTTCTTTCAGAAGTAAGACATAATTTTCAAAATAATATTTTGGAAATGCACTACAGAGATGAACTCTCTGCAAATACAATTGCTCTCAAACTATTTGAAACTTATTACATTTATACATTTACAGCCACATTACTGCAAAGAAACAAGTAGTCATGAGTTTGAAGACACAATCAGACTGTAATGTAAAGGACATTCAGCTTTGGAGTATATTTAGCAGAAAGACATGAAGGAAAATAACAAAAAGTTCTACTTTAAAAATGAGTAATAGATACTTTAAAATAAGAAATGTGCATTTAAAATTTTTCTCTCAGAGTGCGTTAGCTGTTAAAATGAATGTTAGGGGAGCAATTTTTATAGATTCTTAGGTTCATTGTTATTTATATGACCCAAATTTCTTCTAGCTATAAAACCCTTTAAGTGTGATAAACTTATTTCCTGTATCCCCTGACTAGATTCTATGCTGTAGGAAGACTGAGAATTTTGTTGGTTTTCTTTACTGCTGCATCCCCTATATGAAGATCTGCATTATGGCACATAGTAGACACTCAATAAATATTTAATAGTTGAAGGAACAAAGTATGTGGGAAGAAATGTCTACACACACCTGCTTTGCATGTTGAAAAGCACAGAAGAGTTTACTACGGAACCACTTGTGGTTTGTCCTTTCATTTCCATCTTACTTAGAGCCCTTTTCTTCTTAGAACTTTGATCACCATTGTTACAATATGGTACCTAACTCTTCAGTGTTTGGATCTCTTGTTGTAAAACTTTACATCTAAGATGATTGGGGGAAAGTAGTTTATACAAGAGAATTTGTGTAACTGTACTTCTCTTTAAGTAATCCTATGCAAACTTTTTATTAATGTAGTAGCAATTCCCCTGTCCTCTCAAGTGAAGAATGCAGATAACAATCAGCCTTTTCGGAGTTACCCTTTCTGTTTGTGTTAATATTTATGATTGCCTTGTGTTGTAATGAAATTCTAGCTTGGATGTTAGCTCTTCCTCCACCCACTAGTCTCTTCTGTCATTGTGCCTGGCTCAGACATTCCTGACCTCTCCCCAGCTACCCTATAGGCTTTCCTGCTATGAACCTGCTCTTCTGCTGGAAAGCAATTAAGCAAATATGACAAGAGCCAGACATTAAATAAAATTGAATATGTCTCCAAATAAGGACCAAAAATCAGGGTTTCAGTGCACAGTCTCTGTGTGGAGCTGAGAATTCCGTCTTCATATGAATGAGGTGTTATCCCCATGTATCACCTAACAAATAGAATACATTTTGCTCCTGGCACATGATATCTTCAAATGAAAGCTGGGAAAGTTTGGAGTCTTTATGAACTGTTTCCATGAATATATTCTCAAAGTACGTAAGAAACAACATCAATTATGCTCAGTGCCCATTACATACATTGCATCTTGCCAGCGCTTATTTGAAATGTCTCCTACACAAATAGGAAGAAATGTGGGTATTAGGGGAATTTGGTTTATTGTTCTTTCACCCTTTCTTTTAGACATTTGGCCCCAAAATAAGCAGAAGGAAGGTATTCTGGAGAGAATTTTTGGAACAAATGCCAGTGTAATCTTGCCTTGTGATTCTCTCAGGGTAAGGATGGATAATATGCTATGCACCTAGTAGGCAATTCCCTTTTTCCTTAGCGACCTTTGTGGGTATGGAATAATCACTGCTTCCACTCACCTTTGCAGCCCTCCTCATGCCAGCTTTCTAAGCCCTTCCCCATGATGTTAGCAGCATTAGAGACAGCAACACAAGTGGAGAGATTGCAGGAAGGGAGATTATCTGCTGTAACGTCATTCATGACTATGAAACTAGGCAACAAAGGCGGGTATTCCATCAGTCTAGCATCACTGTGACCTCTTTAGCTATACTGCACTGCTGATCTGATACAGTTGTACAGGTTGGTTTTGTTTAGATTACACAGAGGCAATTAGCAAGGGAAAATATATCACAGGCAAACCTGAGGAGTG
>NW_012101280.1:34103-36828 GCF_000951045.1 Mandrillus leucophaeus | reverse complement strand
TCCTCCCTGGGCCTTTGTGGGAGCTGCCCAAGTTTTGCTCACTGCGCAGTTTGCAATCTTCATCCACACCTACTCTTACCCTTGTTAAGGCTGACTTTTGGCTTTAGAAAGAGAATTGGTCATAATGGTTTCATAGCTTAATGGTCCACAAGAAAGAATGACCTGGACCAAGGATCTTCTTTGATTTTCTTTGGGAAAAGTTTGACGTCTGACCTTGGACAACGGTGCTCAGATTCTGCAGGGTGACCCTGTGACCTCATCTGCCCTGCACTTACTTTTCCTGAGAGCTTTCACTGCTCTGAAGTCTCCAGAACCACAAGGCAAGGGTTTGGCTGCAGGTGAAGGACCTGAACCAGCCCTGGAAGACCCAGTGGAAAAAGAAAGAATCCCCAGGATGAGGAATGGGAGGAAGGGTGAGAGGCTCTTTTTAAAGGAAGAAAGGAGCCTCGGGGATCAGAGAACTCTGTGTGTGTGCGTGTAGGTGTGTGTGTGCCCAGGATGAGGTTAGTGGAGTTCTAGAGAGACAGGGCTGCCCTTCTGGGGCTGAGAATATGGATTCCTTGGTATTCAGGCTCTGGTCCTCTTCCTCTCCTAGCCCTCCTCATCCTGCCTCTCCACTCCTCCCCTCCTCCTCATTCTGTCCTTCAGCCTTTTTGTCACCACTCCCCCTCCTCTTTCTGCTCCTCCTCCCCCATGCCCTGTCACCTCCTCTTCCTTTCATACACACAGGATGCAGGTCAACACCAGAAAGGGTTGCCGCAGTCTGAGAAGCTGAAGGAATGTTTTACACCAGAGGAGAAGCACAATTACATTTCTGTGTGGTCAGGACCTGTTTTAGAGGAGACAAAGCAAGATGGCTCCAGCTGCAGGGTGAAGCCTCCAAAGACAAACCTTAAGGCCAGGGTAGCACAGGAGTTAGGCCAAGCTTGGACATGGTGTGACCAATAGTAAGGAAGCACCAGTACTTTGGTCCCTGGCTAATAACTGGACCCGTCTCCCAGGAACTCGAATATTCCAGGTGCCCTGCTCTTCTGCAAGGGACTTCCAAGGGGAAGGACCATGCTGCTTTCTTGTGTCCACTTGGGGGTGGTAGAGCAAGTATACAAGGATCCCCATGGTCCTAGGAGCTGAGGGCAGTAAGGTCAGGCCAGGGCAGGTTCTAAGGAAACTACCCAGCTTCTCCATTTAGACCTAGCTGAATGTTCAGAGTGGAAGGTTAGTGCGGCCCCAGGCTCACCTACTCTGTTGTGGCCTTTTCCTCCTTTCCATGTGGTGGTGGCTTCCTATGAGGGTTCTGCACTAAAGCCAGCCTATTGGGAAGTAAAAGCAACACTTAAAATGACCAAAGAGACCAGCATTAGTATTGGTGCAATCCTATGGTCCCCAGTGGATTACCTAGGATGCAGCCAGCACCTGGGTCACCTGGCTAGGGTCTGTTCAAAGAAAAGCTGCCCATATGCCCATTGAGACCTAGGTGAGAGTTCCAGGGACCTCGCTGCTCACCAAGAGATTGACCCTTACCATCCTCCTGAGTGTCAGGAGCCTCAGTGCTGAGAGTTCTTGGTCTACACCAGGGTACTGCTCACTCTCGGGGTCCAGCGCTTTCACTGGAGTCTCCATGGCTCTAACATTGAATCCTCCTTGTTTGTTGCACCAAGGGCCCCTCCCACAAAGTGGGCAGATATGGAGAGTTACCAGATGCAAAAGGTAAATTTTATGTTATGTGATTCATTATATAAAGAGAACTAAAACCAAAAACAACATGATTCTCTCAATAGCTGCAGAAAAGACTTTGGATAAAATTCAACATCATTTCATGTGAAAACTCCCAACAAACTAGGCACTAAAGGAACATATCTCAAAATAATAAGAACTATCTATGACCAACCCACAGTCAACATCATGCTGAATGGGCAAAAGCTAGAAGCATTCCGCCTAAGAACTGGTAAAAGAACAAAACAATAAATTACACTTCAACAACACTTTTAAAAAAGTACTCTTCAAAGACATTGGTAAGAGAATGAAAGGATAAGCCACACTTAGGGAGAAAATATTTGGAAATCACATATCTGATAAAGGACCTGTGTATAACACTAAGGGAACTCTCAAAGTTTATTAATAAAGAGACAAACAATCAGATTTTCAAATGAATAAAAGATTTGTAAAGATGCCTCAACAAAGAAGACATATAGAAGGCACATAACAGCCTATCAAGGTATTCAACACCATTAGTCATTAGGGAAATGCAAATGTAAACCAAGTAAAACGGGTAAAGTTGAAAGACTCACCATTCCACATGTTGGCAAAGATGTACTGGAACTAAAACACTCACACACTGCTGATGAGGATGTGAAATTCTACAAGCAGATTATAAAACAGTGTGGCAGCTTCTTAAGATAGTCAACCTCTACCTACCATATGATACTGCTATTCTACCCAAATGAAAAGAAAGGCTATGTCCATACAACTTTGTGAGAGAAGCTTTAGTTTTAAAACCAGAAGCCTTCCGAACCCATTAACAGATGAATGAATAAAATAAATAGTGATATATCCATCACATGGAATATTACATTACTCAGCAGTATAGCGGAGTGATCTATTAATACACATGAAAACATGGCTACAAATCAAAATAATTATTCTCCGTGAAAAAGATATACAAAAATACCATAATATATAAGTATACAAACCAAAAATGTATACATAGTGTATGATTCCATTTACA
>NW_012101280.1:31695-32868 GCF_000951045.1 Mandrillus leucophaeus | reverse complement strand
GCCAAACATTAAAATGATTGCTTCCCTGAAGACTACTAGGACACCCGAATTCAAAATTTATTGCACAATAAAATTATCCTCCCAGAGATCTTTTGGGGGCAAGATGGCTGAATAGGAACAGCTCTGGTCTGTAGCTCCCAGCGAGACCAACGCAGAAGGCAGGTGATTTCTGAATTACCAACTGAGGTACCTGGCTCATCTCACTGGGACTGGTTAGACAGGGGGTGCAGCACAGGGAGGGCGAACAGAAGCAGGGTGGGGTGTCGCCTCACCCAGGAAGTGCAAGGGGCGGGAGAACCTGGCTGAAGTTTGCAAAGGTTTGCAAGCCAGCTGTTAGTGAGACAGAGTTTGCAGGAGTTCAGGTGTATTTGCAGGAGGGGAGCACAGATGTCTACACGTATTAGAGTAGGGTGCGGACAATGGCTACAGAAACATTAAAAGTAACCACAAAAGTTGAGCAAATCATTTCCACAAAACATTATAGAGTGGATTGAAAGAAATGTGTACCATGTGAAAAAAAAGTGATTGCTAGGGGAGAGAAGGAATTCAACCCCCAAACTAAGTCCTTCCATTGCATGTCAAGTTATTGTCACATTGCACCTTTCCGACATGGACTCTCCTTCCTCCCTCTCTCATTTATATACACCCTTGTGGTGGCACTGGGCTCTCCTGGATAATCTGCCTTTCTCGACATACTTAACACCTCGCCCAAGTCTCTTCTGTCATGTAAAGTAACTTATTCACAGGTCCCAGGGATTAGGATTGGACACCTTTAGGAGAGTTTATTCTGCCTACCACAGCCACTTACCTCAGTGAATGTATTTCTGCAAGTCCCTCAGTCAGTGCTTGCCCCCCACTTCTGAAAGTAAGCCAGTTGAAAGCAACTTTGTCCAATGAGCAGCTCTGAGTGCCAACGAATCAACATCAGCTCACTGATGTCTGTGCCCTTAGCCAGTCTCTGAACTCCACTTTCCACAAATTCTAAGTCCGGGCTGCTCGGAGAGACTGAATGATCAGCATAGCTCTCTCCCTTTAAGAAGAAATAAATTCAGGCTTCTGTTTATTAATGCAGAAATTATGAGGTGGTCTCTTCATTTGACAAATGCCTAATGTTACATGTATAGAACTACCTAGAAAGAAAACAGAAAGAAGAGAATGCAAGGAAGGGGGAAA
>NW_012101280.1:25462-26775 GCF_000951045.1 Mandrillus leucophaeus | reverse complement strand
CTTTATCTCCAAAATAGTGAACATTAAGAGAACTTAAAAAGAAGCCACAATATAGGAGATACTATATTTATCTCCAACAATGGATTTTTTAAATAGGATATATATAATGTAGTCTGATAAGATAAAGAGTACAATGAAACCATTTGGCAAAAGACTTGAATAGATACTTCAGAAAAGAAGGTATATGAATGGTCATTTAGCACAGGAAAAGATACTCAACTCTTTAGTCATCTGGGAGATCAATCAACACAACGATAAGATACCATTACTTATCCATGAGAATGACTAAAATTCAAAAGATTGAAAATACCACCTGTTGGTGAGGATATAAAGCACTTGGAAGTCTTATGCTTGTGGGAATGAAAAACAGTACAACTCCTTTGAAAATCTTGCTAACCGTTTCTTGTAAGTTTAAACAAATACAAATCACATGGACAGTCCTTCCATTCCTAGGAATTTACATACTATGTCTGCACAATGATTTGTATGTCGATGCATATGATACTTTATTCATAATAGCCCAAACCTGGAATGATACAAACGTCCAATAACAAGTGAATGTATAAACAAACATAATGTAGCCACACAAAGGAATACTACTAAGCAATTACAATGTATTAACTGTTGATGAAAATAATCATATGGATGGATTTTAAAATTAATGCGAGGCATGAAAGAAGGCAGACACAAAACAACACAGGTCTAATTTCATTTACAGAAAATGGTTAAAAACGCAAACTGACCTAAAGTAACACTGGCTCCTGGGGGCTGAGGGTTGAAAGAGTGATGAACTGCAAAGGGTTACAAGAAACTTTGGGCTTATGGAAATTCCCATACTTGATTATAGCAGTTGCTCCATTTGTGTATACATTTGTAAACCTGCATTTAATTATACGTTTTAACGTGCTGCAGTCTATTCTACTTAATCTATACCTTTATAACATTGATTTAATCATCTTAATTTCTCCATACTAGCAATTAGCAGCTAGAAAATAAAATTTAATAAAACATACTAGAGAATAATATTCAAAATCATTACATGATTGAAAATACATATAATGAAGCAGGTGCAAAGCCCCTGAAAGCTATTGGTGAGAAAAATTAAAGAAGACTAAATAGAGAAATATATATCATGTTCATGGATTGGAATACTCAATTTTGTGAGGCTATCGTGTCAACATAATTCTGGTTAAGAATTCTAGTAGGAGTTTTTAGAGAAATATAGATGCTAACTTAAAAATGTATTTGAAAATCAAATAATCTAGAATAGGCAAGTTGGTCTTGAAAAAGTTGGAGGACTTACTCTGTTAGAT
>NW_012101280.1:24047-25148 GCF_000951045.1 Mandrillus leucophaeus | reverse complement strand
CAGAGGCACAATCTTGGCTAACTGCTACCTCTGTCTCCGGGGCTCAAACCATTCTCATAACTCAGCCTCCTAAGTATCTGAGACTACAGGCACACAATGTCATGCCTGGCTAATTTTTTGTTTTTTTAGAGATGGAGTTTCACCAAGTTTCCCATGCTGGTCTTGAACTCCTGAGCTCAAGCAATCTGTCTCCCTTGACCTCCCAAAGTTTGGAGATTACAGGCATAAGACACTGTGCCCTGCCTATATCCACTATCTTGATTACAGATGTTTACATATGTTCAAACTTTTAAATTTATACAGTTTAATTATGTTCAGTTTTGCATGTAAGTTATATCTCAGCATAGTTGTTAAAACAGTTTAAAATATTAAAAAAAGTCATAACTTGATTCAATAAATCTTTTGTATATTTGTAGAAAACCCAATGTAATTCTCTATATTATCAGGATGAAAGTGAAAGACTGTATGATTACCTCGATACACGCAGAAAAAATGTTTTCAGTAAAATTGAAAACTTTTCTTCATGATGATAAAAAACAAACCCCGCAAAATTCTCAGCTTGATAAGAATAGAAGGCAACACTTCCAACCCCACTAAGGGCAGATTTGAGAAACCCACAGGTAACATTATATTGAATGGCATAAGATCAAATGCTTTTCTATTAAATCAAACAAAAGGGTAGAATATCCACTTTTACTGTTTCAATCCCGCATTAGATTAGCGATCTTAACGCAAGAAAGAAAGAAAAAGTAAATAAAGCACTGAAAAGACTGAAAAGGAAGAATTGAATCTGCCTTTATTAACAGATAATGATTGTGTATGTACACAATCCTAGAAATCTACAAAAATCTATAAAAATTAATAAGTGAGTTTCCAATGCTGCAGAATATAAGTTCAATATAAATAGTCTGTTGTATGTTTATATATTACCAACGAGCTTTTGGAAAGTGAAATAAAAATACAATTCTAATTAAAGTAACATCTAAATATATGATATGTTTAGAAATAAATTCAACAAAATTGATGTAAGACCAGTATGCTGAAAACTACAAAACATTGCTTTAAGAAATTATAAAAGAACTGAATTACTGGGGAGATAAA
>NW_012101280.1:14281-19797 GCF_000951045.1 Mandrillus leucophaeus | reverse complement strand
ACTCAATTTTGTGAGGCTATCGTGTCAACATAATTCTGGTTAAGAATTCTAGTAGGAGTTTTTAGAGAAATATAGATGCTAACTTAAAAATGTATTTGAAAATCAAATAATCTAGAATAGGCAAGTTGGTCTTGAAAAAGTTGGAGGACTTACTCTGTTAGATTTCAAAACTCATTTTAGAGCTACAATAATGTAAAAGCTATGGTACAGTCGTACGTATACATAAATATATCAAAGTAAAAGAATACAGATTCAAACAGTATGCCCCCTATGTACAGTCATTTAATTTTTTTAAAAACAAAGACATCAATGCCCTTCATTGGGGAAATGAGAGATTTTTCAATTGAAGGTTTCTGAGTGAAATAATAATTGTTGTTTTAAAAAGTTAATTGTAACAACCACTTTCTGCCATACATTGAAATTAACTTAAGATGTGAAAGTTAGAATTAGAAACCTTGTAAAGGAAAAAATACAAAATATTTTCATGAACTTGACGTAGGAAACTATTTCTTAGACCAGGTACTGTAGCACTGACTACAGGAAGAAATCAATTAAATTGTACCTCATCTTTAAAAAGCTTCTTCTTATTATAGGTTAGTGTTTAACAAGTCAAAAGCTATCTGGAGACCAAGAATAATGATTTGCAACATATATGCATGTTGCAAATAATTAGATATTTTATATATATATGTCTTGACTGGGTCCAATCCCTATGGTACCCTCTGTTTGGCATGGACTGAGGAAGTCCACTCTGGCCTTAGAACAGCATGGGCTGCCAAGCATTCTCAGAGAGGCTGTCAACTTCAACGCTTCACATGTACATATATGAAACGATGGACTCATTCAGAATATATAAATAGATCACAAAGAAAATGACAAACAACCCAGTACATCAATGAGTGGAAAAATTTGAAAAGGTGCTTTACATAAGAAGATATCTAAATGACCAATAGTCATGTGAAAACCAAAATAGATGATATCACTACACACCTGGAAGAATGGCTAAAACTTAAAAGACTCAAAAGACTAAATGCATGGGAATGTAGAACAACTGCAAAGAGCCTACATCTTTCATAAAAATGTAAAGTAATACAAACTTTGCAAAATACAAAAATACAAAATTCGCAAAACTCTATGTCCATTTCAGCTTTTCATCAAGCAATTCCATCCCTAGCTATAGATACTCAGGAAAAAATGAGTACGTATCTTAACAGAAAGAAGTGTACAAGATTGTTCAGTTACTTATGCATAATAGCCAACAAGTAAACCTGAATTGTAATAATCCCCACGTGCCAAGATTACTTCAATCACACGTCTGTCATCTCAGATGAGAATATAGAACAGTTAAGGACTGTTCAGGGGCAGGGCCAGGTGGTGATAACTGAATCATGAGGGCAGTTTCCCCCATACTGTTCTCATGGTAGTGAATAAGTCTCATGAGATCTGATGGTTTTATAAATGGGAGTTCCCCGCACAAGCTCTCCTGCCTGCCACCATGTGAGATGTGACCTTGCCCCTCATTTGCCTTCAGCCATGATTGTGAGGCCTCCTCAGCCATGTGGAACTGTGAGTCCACTAAACTTATTTCCTTTATAAATTACCCACTCTCAAGTATGTCATTATTAGCAGCATGAGAACGGACTAATACAGTGAAAGAAGTTAACCAGGTCAGTTCACATGGGGCCTTGCATCCTTCTAACGAGTGAATTTGACAGTAGACCAGCCCACATGCATCCACTTGCCTCCATTATTGGCATAAGGCCTGGAAATCCTTCTAGGCAACTGGGCAGGGGTCATTAAAAATGAATCTTCTCCCATCCTGGCTAACAGGGTGAAACCCCGTCTCTACTAAAAATACAAAAAATTACCCGGCCGTGGTGGTGGGCACCTGTAGTCCCAGCTACTCGGGAGGCTGAGGCAGGAGAATGGCACAAACCCAGGAGGCAGAGCTTGCAGTGAGCCGAGATCGCGCCACTGCACTCTGGCCTGAGCAACAGAGCGAGACTCCATCTCAAAAAAAAAAAAAAAAAAGAATCTTCTCTACTGTTTAACACATATAAACACGTGAGGAGAATCCCAAGAGGAAGAATAATGCCTGAAAGGACCAGAGGGAAGAATATTAAATAAAGTGAAAATGCTTACAATATAGCATTAAAAGAAAAAAGGAAGGTACCAAACTATACATACAGTTTGACTGCAATTTCATTTAAAGAGAAAGGCAGGCAGAAAGAAACAGAGAAAAAAGTCTAGAAGGAAACATTGAAATGTATCAAAATGTTAAAATTGGTCTCTAGATAGCAGGGTTACAAGTAACCTTTACTTTCTTTCGAGACCTTTTCCTGTTTTCTAACTTTCCGGCAACCAATACATTTTTATAACCATCACAAAAATAACAAATGTCATTTTTTAATTATCATAATACTTTTAGCTCATATATTGCAAAAAATGGAAAACACAACTCACTAAGCAAAGAAATTTTAAATTTAGAAGTCACAGGTTTCTCAAAAATTATTTTATTAAAAAGATGGTAACCACATAGGAATTATAGTACTAATATATATAGTTTATGCGTTATTCTTAGAAATTTAAAAATTAGTGCCGAACAACTAGTAGAAATAACCAAACCTTTGATAGTAAGAGTAAATTAAAGGCTATTAAAAGTGCCCTTTAGACTGAAAGTTATATTCATATTAAGTTAACTGTAGTTTAAAAAACACACACACCGTCATTATTTTTGTCCAGACTATTAAATGCCAGCCTCATTTTCTTCTCATGGTCTTGAAGATACCACATAAATTCTCCAAAGTCCAATCCTAAATCGTCGTTGGTATTTCCAGACTTAAAAATTATCCACAAAAAAGAAGAAACTCATTGCACAGATGTATCATAAGTAAAGCCACTATACCATGTTAACATGTACACATTTCACTCATACTAATTATGATTTCCATCAGCATCCATTTTCCTAGCTTTTCAGTCACAGCTACAGGATATGTATATTAAGTGATTTTTTAATTTGTGCAATGGTAGATTAAGAAGCCACAATGCCATTTCAAATAATTATGAATCTTATTAGTAAGTATTTACCTGAGATAAACTATTAATGCCAAGTACCTGAAAGGGATAATAACACTCAGATACACAGCCTTTGCCATTGGAGACCTAAAAAATCTGTTAACTGAGAAAAAAATTATGTAGAATTCTAGTGTGTCTCTCAGCATAATGGTCTGACACTTAGCCTTATAAAGTGGGAGTGTATGTTCAAGTCCCACTGGAGCCTTATGCTTTTTTAAATAAAAAATTAATAATATTTGTAATGCAAATCAATTTTCAGTAAACTTCTACCTCTAGACCATGTCATTTTCATCTTTGGACCATCAATATCCAGCATAAAGTATGGCATACATAAGCCCTTAATACATTTTAATTGAATTAAAAAATAAATACTGTAAGCAACTGCCACTGTCTGACTAGGTGAGGTGCTAGGGATTAAAAGACAAGAAGATACAGTCTCTGCCCTGAAGGAAGTTACAGACCAGTAGAAACCATAACCAAAGACAATGTGTTAGCTGACATAAGAGAATGTATTCAAGGAGCAGAGAGGTTTGTGGAGATTCAGGAGAGCCTTCACAGAGGAAGAGCGCTTGAGCTGAGACTTACAGAGAAAAATAGCTGGACAAATAAACGGGACAGGATGTTCCAGGAATAGGTGACAGTGTTTGCAAAGAGGCAGAATATATGCTAATTAGAAAAACATAATAATAATAATAGTGATGATAGTAACAGCTAATATTTATTGAGCACTTCTAAGCGTTTTATACGAATGAACTCATTTAATCATCGTAATAATCCTTTATCCAATTTGCTAAGGAGAAAATGCAAGGGAAAAATGTAAAAGATAAGGCAGGCAAGGGAGAGATCATGAAGGGATTTACATGCCACAAAAAGGATTTCAAATTAATTCTGCAGGAATTTCCCAATGAGTGGAGTATATATGGTGCATATGTGAAAATAGTTAAATAACACTAAATTACAGTGTGAGGAAATTCTTTCTGTTACAATTTTCTTTCAATCCTCTGATTATATCATGGATAACATATCAATTTTGTGCTAAAATGCCTCAATACTGGCAACTTCTTACAGAAAAAAATCAGAGTATAAGCCTCAGGCTCACCTTCATCAGACAATACAGACAATCCCCAACTTAAAACAGTTTGCTTACAATGTCTCAACTTTACAATGGGTTTCTTAGAGCATTAAATGCATTTTAACTTACGATATTTTTAACTTATGATGGGTTTATCAGGACATAACCCCATTGTAAATTGAGGAGTATCTGTATAATAATTAGCCAGAATTTAATAATACTCATTTGTTTTCAATTTGTTTATTTTATGCTTACTTGTAATCTACTCATTTTCCATTTACGGCAATTATAAGTTTTCATTTTAAAATAAATTTCTTAAGCATGAAATCAGCAAGATGGTGGAAAAGGAAATCTCATGCTCCAGTTCCCCTCCAAGAAAGTTCAACTAGGAACTATACACAGACCAGAACATCTTTTTGTAAACTCCAACACTTACAAACAAGCCTGAGATGTCTGCGTGATCCAAAGACTTGAATGAAAACTGAATAGAAGAATAAGAAGACTTGTCTTACTTTGACCACACCACCAGCCTCTCCCCAAGTCAACACAACACTAGACAAATGATTTCCCTAGGCCCAGGGTTTCTACCAGGGAAAAGATGACCGGAAACAGTCATCTAGCTTCCCTAGCATTTTGAGATTCTTCTCAGGAAGCCCACTCCAGTCTCATCTCACAAAGAACAATAAGGAAAATGGCATGGTTTGACCACTGGAGTCAGGAAGAAACAAAGAAAGGAGACAGTGGTCATAGTACCAGCACCATGAATCTTGGTGATACCTGTGTGTTCCTGCCAGCTGTGGCACCCAATCAAAGATACCAGCGAACTTCATAGCCCACGGTGCTAAGCTAGTCAGCTTCAGAAACACAGGGGGACCTAGCTTGGGTCCCAAGACAACTAGTCTTCACGCCCAGCCTCAGAGGCTCCCAGTGACCCCAACCAGGCAGGGAGATGCCTACCTGTACCCATTTCAAAGAAGCAAAGGGACAAAACCAGCTTGACAACGTAAGTCAAGCAGCAGTCATACCCTACCAAAAGCCCATCCCATGGATTCACCCTTACAGGGAAACAATCCTCAAATCATGCATTTCTAAGGAGCATTGCCCCTAGTCCCACCTATCATGAGTAGCAACTCTGCTTAAACTCAGAGCCCAGCTTATGGTCCTGTCCAACTAAAGAACCCAAATAGTGAAATTGTTCATTAAAAGAATACACTGTGACTGGCCTGACCAGAAGCCATCACAGTACTGCCTGATATCAGAGCCCAGCCAGTAGTCTCATCAGAGAGTGCAAGCCAGCCAGTATCTGATACCAGATGTGGATATCAGATGATATCAGAGCAAAGGCAACATCTCAACCAACTAGAGAACC
>NW_012101280.1:11866-13621 GCF_000951045.1 Mandrillus leucophaeus | reverse complement strand
TGGTGAAACCCTGTCTCTACTAAAAATACAAAAAAATTACTGGGGCATGGTGGTGGGTGCCTGTAGTCCCAGCTACTTGGGAGGCTGAGGCAGGAGAACGGTGTGAACCCGGGAGGTGGAGCTTGCAGTGAGCCAAGATTGCACCAGGGCACTCAGGTCTGGGCGACAGAGCGAGAATGTCTAAACAAACAAACAAACAAAAACCTTTGCATAATAGAATAAAGGGCAAGAACACATATTTAAAGACACATTGGCTAAAGACTTCCCTAATCGGAGATAGATGCCAATATCCAGGTATAGGAAACACAGAGATGTTCAATCAAATTCAACTCAAAGAAGAGTTCACCAAGACACATAATAATCAAACCACCAAAAATCAAAGACAAAAAAATCTGAGAACAGCAAAAGATAAGAAACACATCACATAAAAAGGAGTGCCAATACAACTGTCGGTGGATTTCTCAGCAGAAACCCTACAGGCTAGGAGACATATATTCAAAGTGCCAAAGATGATATATTCAAAGTGCTAAAGAAAAAAAAACTGCCAACCAAGAATACTTTATCCACAAAACTGTAATTCAGAAATAAGGCATAAAAACTTTCCCAGAAAAAAAGCTAAGGGAGTTCATTACCATGAGACCTGCTTTACAAGGATGGCTAAAGAGAGTTCTTTAAGCTGAAACAAAAGGCTGGTATTTAATGAATTGAAACAAATGAAAACACTAACCTAAATGGTGTAAGTAAAACAGGTCCATATTTAGAATATTCTGGGAATGCAATGGTGACAAAGCAATTTTATTCCTGGTGCAAGGGTTAAAAGAAAACCATTAATAACTATAGCTAAAATAAATTGTCAAAAGAAACACATTATAAAATGACATAAATTCTGACACCAAAAGCATAAAATATGGGGAAAGGGCCATAAAAGTACTTTGCTATGTGCAAAGTTAAGTTGTTGTCAGCTTGAAATAGGCTATTACAAGTACGAGATGCTCTATGTAGGCCTCATGGTAACCACAAATCAGAAATCTTTAGTAGAAGGACAAAAAAAAATAGAAAGCATTCCAGTACAGAAAAATATCAAACAATAAAGGGAGATAGCAAGAGAGGGAGAGAAAAACAAGGTATCTACAAAACAAGCAGAAAACAATTAACACAATGGCAGTATTAAATCCTTACCTATCAAAAATTACCTTGAATGTGAATGTATTAAATAACCTAATAGAAAGCTATAGAGTGATAAATGGATTTTAAAAGTCTTGTTTTCTTAAAAACAATTTAATTGTATGCTGCCTACAAAAGACTCTTCTCATTTTTAAGGACACACATAATTGAAACTATTTTGGAAAACAAAAGAGAGCAGGGATAGCTAAATTTATTTAAGACAAAATAGACTTTAAGTCAAAAATTCTAAAAAGAGACAAAGTAAGACACTATATAATGATAAAGGGCTCAATTCATCAAGAGAACAGAAGAGCTATAAATATGTACTCACCCAACACCAGACCATAATTTATAAATTATAGGATCTGGAGGGAGAGATAGATTGCAATATGGTAATACTCAGGAGCTTCAATATCCCAGTTTCAACAATGGATATCTCATCTAGACAGAAAATTAGTAAGGAAAGATTGGACTTTACCAACATTTTCAACCAAATGAACCTAACAGACAAATATGAAACCTTTCATCCAACAAAAACAGAATACACATTCTTCTCAAGGGCACACAGAACATTTTCCAAGACAGATCATG
>NW_012101280.1:6985-10072 GCF_000951045.1 Mandrillus leucophaeus | reverse complement strand
GGGAGAAATAGTTCTACAATATTAGTTGAAGAATACCCCACATTGAATAATGAATAGAATAACCAAACAGAAGATAAGTAAGGAAACAGAGAATTTGAACAACACAATAAACCATCTAGATCTAACAGGCTTATACAGAATATACCATACAACAGGAAAAAAAGTACACACTCTTCTCAGGGACACACAGGACATTCTCCAGAAAAGATCATACTCTGGGTCACAAAACAAGTCTTAATAAATTTTAAAAGACGAAATTATGCCAAGTATCTTCTCTTATCACTGTGGAATGAAACCAGAAATCAATGACAAAATGAAAATTGGAAAATTCATTAATGGATAGAAATTAAATAACACACTCTTGAAAAACTAATGGGTCAAAGAAAAAAATAACAAGGAAAATTATAAAATATCTTTAGACAAATGACATCAAAAGTACAAGACACCAAAACTTACGAGATATGGCAAAAAGTTGTACTAAGAGAGAAGTTTACAGAGATAAATGCTTACATTAAAAAAAAAATAAGAAGAAGAAGGATCTCAAGTCAGCAACCTAACTTTACAACTTAAGGAACTAAAAAAAAAGAGCAAATTAAATACAAAACTAGCAGGCAGAAAAAATAATGATTAAAACAGATATAGAAGAAATGAGAAAAGAAATATAATAGAGAAAAACAACGAAATCACAAGTTAGTTCTTCAAAAAGATCAACAAAATTGGCAAACACTTAGGTGGATGGACTAAGAAAAAAGAAAGAAACAAGACTCAAATTACTAACGTCAGAAATGAAAGTGGAGACATAACCACTGATTCTATGGATATAAAAAGGATTATAAGAAAGTACTATAAACTACATGCCAACAAATTGGATACCCTAGATGAAATAGAAAATTCCTAGAAACACAAAATCTACCAATACTAAATTATGAAGAAACAGAAAATCTGAATAGGTCTATAACTAATGAGGAGGTTGAATCAGTAATCAAGAATCTCCCAATTAAAAAAAAAAAAAAGCCCAGGATCTGATAGCTTTGCTGCTAAATTCTACCATTTTAAAACTAACCCCACTACTTCTGAAACATTTCCAAATAAAATTTTAAAATCTGATTCATCCTATGAGGCCAGCATTACCCCCAATACCACAGCCATACAAAGACACTACAAGAAAAGAAAATTACAGACCAGTATCTCTCATGAACACTGATACAAGAATCCTCCCAAAAAATGATAACAAACTGAATTTATTAGATTAAAAAGGTTATACACCATCCTCAAGTGATATTTATTCCTGGAATACAAGGAGGAATTTTTAAAAATCAGTCAGTGTAATACATAACATTAACAGAATGATGGCAAAAAACACAAACATTGCAATTGATGAAGTAAATGCATTTGACAAAAGTCAATATCCTTTCACGATAAAAGCACTCAACAAACGAGGAATACAAGAAAACTATCCTCAATATGATAAAAATCGTATGTTAAAAACCTACAATGAACATCATACACAATAGTGAAAGGCTAAAAGCTTTTCTCTAAGATTAGAAATAGGCAAGTATGCCCACTTTCACCACTTCATTCAACATAGTACTGGAAGTTCTAGTCAGAGCAATTAGGTTAGAAAAAGAAATAAAAGGCATCCAATTTGGACAGCAAGAAGTAAAACTATCCTTTTTTCAGATTATATGACTTTGTATGTAGAAAATCCTAAAGACTCCACCCCCCCCACCACACACACACACACAAATGTTAGAATAAACAAATTCAGCAAAGTGGCAACATGCAAAGTCAACACAAAAATATCAGTTGCATTTCTATACATATACTGTAACAACGTTTAATCCAAAAAGGAAATTAAGGAAACGACGCCATTAAAGCATCAAAAGAATAAAGCACTTAGGAATTAACGTAACCAAAAATGTAGAAGACTTATGCAATGAAAACTGTAACACATTTCTGAAACAAATTAAAGAAAACATAAATAAATGGAAAGATGTCCCACGTTCATGGGCTGGAAGACTTAATATTGTTAAGATGTCTATACTACCCCAAACAATTTACAGATTCTGTGCAATCCCTACCGAAATCCCAATGATGAATTTGCAGAAGTAAAAAAACTCATACTAAAATTCACATGGAATCTCAAGGGACCCCAAATAGCCAAAACAATTCTGAAAAAGAAGAACAAAGCAGGAGGACTCACTTTTTGATTTCAAAACTTACAACAAAACAAGCGTGATTAAAACAGTGTGTTACTGACATAAAGACAGACATACACATCAATGGAATAGAATAGAGTAGAGTAGAATAGAATAGAATAGAATAGAATAGAATAGAATAGAATAGAATAGAATAGAGAGCCAAGAAATGAACTCTTATGTGGTCAAATAATTTTTGACAACAGTGCAAAGACCATTCAATAGGGAAAAGATAGTTTTTTCAACAAATGGAACTGGGAAAACTGAATATCCGCATGTAAAAGAATGACACTGGACCCTATTAAAAATTAATTCAAAATGGATCTATGGCCTATATGCAATTCTTAAAATTATAAAACTCTTAGAGAAGACAGCATAGGGCAAAAGCTTCTCGACAATGAATTTGGCATTGATTTCTTAGATATGACATCAAAGGTACAGGCAACCAAAACATGACAAATTGGACTTCATGAAAATTTAAAATTTTGTGCATCAAAAGTAAAAAGGAGACTCATAAAACGGAAGTAAACATTTGCAAATCATATATATAATAAGGGGTTCATACACAAACTATACAGAAAACTCCTAAAACAAAACAACAACAACAAAAAATAACCTAATCTGAAAATGAGCACAGTTCTCCAAAGAAGTTATACAAACTTCTTTTCATGGCTACTAAGCACATGAAAACATGCCCAGCATCACTAAAGAGGAGTCCAGATGGTTTGGACTTCTAGCAACAACCAAAAAAAAAAACCACTCAAACACTCACCGATAAAAAAGCTTTACAGTCCTCAGACATAACTCCTAAAATTCAACAGGAGTTACATGTGAAGACTGCTAACCATTGACAGAGAAGAAATAAAATAATTTTTTTTCTTGATATCCT
>NW_012101280.1:3719-6325 GCF_000951045.1 Mandrillus leucophaeus | reverse complement strand
GTCGCATTATTCTGCATGAGGAGGCTCACAGAGGAGAACCCCACCCTTACTCCAAAGGCCTTTGAAAGCAGCTCTGGAAAGGGCAGGGTTTGCTTCACCCTCTGCCCAACGTCTCCCCAGGCTGCCCGTGCCACCTTCCGGTCTCACCTCCTCGGAGTTCGGGTCAAACGCGGAGCTCCAGTTTCTCAGCCCCTCCTGGAGCTCAATGATGTCCACCACGCCATCCCCATTGCGGTCCAGGTCTTCGAAGAGGATCCCGTAGCGTAAGTAGTCTTCGTCATCCTGGCAGGCCACCGCCTCCAGCACGAAGCCCTGCATCCAGAGCAGCATGGCTGGGTCCAGAGGCTGCGGGGACCACTAGGCCACCCTGCCCGCACCGCGGCACTCGCCGCTGCCTCCTCGACGCCTGGCTGCGCAAAGCAGGGGGTCCCGGCAGTCAGCCAGCTTCTGCAACTGTCTGGCTGAGCCGCTGCAGTTCGGAGCCCAAGCGGGCCCAGCCACCTGCGCCTGCGGGCTCTCGAGCGCCAAGGAGAGGCGGCGCCACCTTGTGGGACCTCTGGCCGAGGCGCCACGCGACACCTGAGGCGCCAGGTGTGAGGTGAGGTGCCAGACGTGGTCGCGTTGGGTACCCAGGACCCCTGGACGGGTGGTCGAAAGAAGAGCCGAGGGCCGTTTGGGGAAAGGGAGCGCATTCCCCAGCAGGCTCGAAAGGGCACTCGCGGGTGTGAGATTCTCGCGATGCAGACTCAGTGCCTGCCGGATGTCACTGCCGCCACGGGAGATGTGGCAAGGAGTGAGCTGCTCAGACGCGCTCTTATGCCAGCATCCAGTACTCTGGTGCCACCCTTCCTCCCAGGAGGACCTGCACCTAGAGGTCAGGACCCCGGTGACCCCGCAAAAGAGGTCTAAAGAGGAAAGGCCTCCTGAGGAGCCTCTGCCCTGTCCCTGTCTCTCTCTTCCCTCCTTGCCGGCTTAGCCCATGTTGGCAAACCTATTTTGGCCATAGTGGGATTAGACTTTTCATGTTTTTATGTAACCTTTTTCCAGTTAGTTGGGTTGTGTGCAGAAATACTTCTATCTCTATTAATAAACGAAAGATAAAAATAAATAATAAATAAAGGTAAGATACATACGATTAAAATGAGAACATTTCTCCAAATCCAGAAATACGAAACACACATCATAACAGTTCCAATTTGTATGCCACATTTCTATTCATAAATTTTGTTCTAAAATAGAGAGAAAAAGTAAATAGCAAAATACTTTCAAGTAGATCTGAAGCATTCAAAGTATTTTTGGTATGCATTTCTTTTAAATCAATCTCTGAGTTTTATTATCTATAGGGCTATTAAGGGAACCAGTTCCCATTTATTTTTCCTCTATATTTTAGAATAGAAGTTCAAATAAACAAATTTAATTTCTAATTGCTTGTTAATTATGAGGCATGATAACACATACTAATTTATCAAGATGTGCTTTATATTAGTCACATTTATGTAAACTGTATGAGTTCATTATATATGTTTCAAATCTTTCTATCCTATTAAGAAAAAAACGGATAATCTGTCTAAAAATTGACTTTGGTTACTCAAATTTATGTTAACTGTGAGTTTATATTCATTTCAATTTTTAGAAAATGTAACAACTTAATTCCATCATTAATCGTTTATTAAGTACCCTATGCCAACCTGAGAAAGTTAAATTTCTCTAATGTCACAGCAAATTCAAACGTGGCATTTAACAAGATGGAAAAAGATTATATCAAATATTCTTCTGAATTTTAACACTTTACAGTGAGAGCAGATTTTAACTATATTTCAATAACCTTGAGAAGTATGATGCAACCCCAAATATTAAAGTAACTCAAAATCTTTAATTTATAAAATGGCAGAAATATCTGTATCCGGAAAAACTGGAAAAATTGACTGATCTGATGTATTACTGGTTGTTTGGTATATTATAAATTATATCATTATAGTTAAATTTATTAAATCACAATTTTAGAATGCATCTAATCTTTATAATGTAGCTATACATAGATATCTTAAAGTATCTTTGGCCTAGTCTCTTAAAGATAGAGGCAAAAAAAGGAGGGATGAGAAGAATACTATTCATATAAGTTTAAGACTGTAAAGGGAAGTTCCAGTCAGCCTTTCTTTATTCCAGTAGATCGGAGCTTGACAGTAAAGTATAAAGTACACAGATAAAAAAAAGAAAAACTCACCCTTTTTAAACACAAATTTAAGTATAAGAGCTCACACATTTTTCTGAATTACTTTGGTTACATTAGTGACTTTCTTGTAATTATTCCATTCACAACACTGGTAGGAGACTGAGGTATTCTGATGCCATGAAATTGTATTTAGGACTTTCTATTTTGTTTTGTTTATTTCAGAGAAGGAAAAGGAGCCCCAACTCGACTGTTTTGCTGTGAATTATAGTTTTAAATGCATGAGTTTTCTATTAGTACTTTCAAACATTTGAAATATGCACATATGGCAAGGAGAGGTGAAAAAATAAAACTAAATTTAAAATGCACATAAAGCACTAAAATATTAGCTTTTAAAATACAAAGTAGAGAATTCAGAAAAGCTTCAAAATATTCT
>NW_012101280.1:0-1304 GCF_000951045.1 Mandrillus leucophaeus | reverse complement strand
TTTAATCAGAAACTAATAACATCCCCTCCAGTTTATATAGTTTCATAATGAAATTGGAAAGTTTCTTACTTTTTTCTAATGTTGAACTTACTTTGCCCATTGATTTTCTCCCAACTTATTATGAAAACTGTAAACTCTAGAAAGGATAGCACAATGAACATTTATATATTCACCACTTATAAAATGCAACATTTTGCCATAATTACATTTTGTCTCTCTCCATTCTACTTAAATATGTATGTAAATGTGTGTGTGTCTATCTGAGCCATTTGAAAGTAAGTTACAGATATGATGACACTTAACCATGAAGTACTTGGACATATCCTAAAAACAGGCTTATGTAACCATAATGCCATGATGATATTTGAGAAATTTAAAAATAATTCTCTATTACTTGAGATGCTAAGGCAGGAGGATCACTTGAGCTCAGGAGTTTGAAGCCAGCCTGGGCAACATAGCAAGGTCCTGTCTCTTTAAAAATAAATGAATAAATAAACAAACAAAGAAATAAATAACCTCTATACCATCAATACTTATTCTATATTCAAATTTTCCCAATTGTCCCCAAAAATGCCATTTACAGATTTTTTCAAACTAATATCCAAATAAATTTACCCATTGCCCTTATAATGTTTATTCTCTTAAGACTGGTACCAGTCCACCAGCAATACTGTTTTTCCCACAACAATGACTTTTTGAAGAACCCAGCCCAACTGTCTTATAGAATATTCCACAATCATGACTTGTTTGATTGTTTCTTAATGGTATTATTTAACTTGTTCCTCCATCGCCTGTATTTTCTACAGTTCTAAAGACATGGTCAGATAGTATTAAAAATAAAATTTGAGCAAAAATACTTCGTAGGAGAGGCTGTGCAATTTACTGTCTCCTCAGTTCAATAACATCTTTGTTTTCTTTCTCAAATAGTTACCATATGTCCAGTAACTTGGACCCTATTCACCTAAGCTTAAATTTGTTAAATATCTAAGGAAAAAAACAGGGTGAATGAAGTTCTTATGTCAGTGTGCTTTTCTTCTCTTTGTTTTGCTTGCATTGTTTGCTGTCCCATTGTTTGCCCTCCCATAACTTGAAGCAGTGACTTTCTTTCTTATTACAAGCAGTAAGGAGGGACATCTTATAATAATAAAAGGGTCAATCCTAACTTTGTGTGTACATAATAATACAGCTTCAAAATATATAAAGCTAAAGTGGCAAATGTAGAGGAGTGATAGGGAAATCTGCAATCATGGTTAGAGATATAAACATGGTTAGAGATTTACCTTTTTCAGTAGCCAGTAAGAAAA
>NW_012101279.1:361338-379043 GCF_000951045.1 Mandrillus leucophaeus | reverse complement strand
AAAAAAAAAAAAAGAAAACCCCCACAGTTGGGCACTTAGGTTGTTTCTAGTCTTTTTAAAATATAAATTGTGCTCTGAAAAAAAAAATCAATATCCTTATAATGCCATACTGCCCAAAGCAATTTATAGATTCAATGCTATTCCCCTCAAACTACCAATGACATTCTTCATAGAAATAGACAAAAAACTATTTCAAAAATCATATGGAACCACAAAAGCGTCCGATTAGCCAAGGAAATCTTAAGCAAAAAGAACAAAGCAAGACCAAGATGCACAACTTCAAACTGTACTATAGGCCTACAGTAACCAAAACAGCATGGTAGTGGTACAAAACAGACACACAGACCAATGGAACAGAATAGAGAGCCCAGAAATAAGGCTGTGCATCTACAGCTATCTGATTTTTGACAAATCTGATAAAAACAAGCAGTAAGGAAAGAACTCCCTGTTCAATAAATGGGGCTGTGATAACTGGCTAGCCATATGCAGAAGACTGAAATTAGACCTTTTTCTTACACCATATACAAAAGTTAACTCAAGATGGATTAAAGTCTTAAATGTAAAACCAAAAACTATAAAAATTACAGAAGACAGCCTGGGCAATAGCATTCTGGACATGGGCATGGGCAAAAATTTCATGATAAAGATGCCAAAAGCAATCGCAGCAAAAGCAAAAATTGACAAATGAGATCTAATTAAACTAAACAGCTTCTGCACAGCAAAGGAATTTATTAACAGAGTAAACAGACAACTTACAGAATGGAAGAAAATATTTGCAAACTATGCATCTGACAAAGATCTAATATCCAACATCTGTACGGAACTTAAACAAATGTACAGGAAAGAAAAAACAAACCTCATTACAAAGTGGGCAAAGGACATGAGCAGAAACGTTTCAAAAGAAGGCATACATACAGCCAATATGCATACGAAAAAAGGTCAATATCACTGATCATTAGAGAAATGCAAATGCAAATGAAAACCTATTATTTAATGGCTATTACTTAAGTTAAAATAAATAAATAAATAAATAACGGATGCTGGTGAGGTTGCAGAGAAAAGGGAACACTTATACACTATTGTTGGGAGTGTAAATTAGTTCCATCATTGTAAAAAGCAGTGTGGTGATTCCTCAAAGACCTAAAAACAGAACTACCACTTGACTCAGCAATCCCGTTACTGGGTATATACCCAAAGGAATATAAATCATTGTGTTATAAAGGCACATGCATGTGTATGTTCTTTGCAGCATGATTACAATAGCAAAGACATGGAATTAACCTAAAAGATCATCAATGGCAGACTGGAAAAGAAAATGTGGTACATATACACCATGGAATACTATGCATTCATTAAAAAGAATGAGGTCATATCCTTTGCAGGAACATGAGTGGAGCTGGAGGTCACTATCCTTAACAAAGCAACACAGGAACAGAAAAACAAATGTCGCATGTTCTTATTTTTAAGTGGGAACTAAATGATGAGAATACAGAGACACAAAGAAGGGAATAACAGACACTGTGACTGACATGGTTTGCCTCTGTTTCCCCACCCAAATCATCTCAAGTTGTGATCCCCATATGTTCGGGTAGGGACCTGGTGGAAAGTGATTGAACAATGTGGGGCAGACTTCCTCCTTGCTGTTGTCATGATAGTGAGTGAGTTCTCACAAGATCTGGTTGTTTGAAAGTGTGTGACACCTGTTGTGGGAGTGTACATTAGTTTAACCATTGTGGAAGACAGTGTGGTGATTCCTCAAGGATCTAGAACCAGAAATACCATTTGACCCAGCAATCCCATTACTGGGTATATGCCGAAAGGATTATAAATCATTCTACTATAAAGACAAATGCGCACATATCATATGTTTATTGCAGCACTATTCACAATAGGAAAGACTTGGAACCAACTCAAATGCCCATCAGTGATAGACTGGATAAAGAAAATATGGCACATATATACCATGGAATACTATGCAGCCATAAAAAAATGAGTTCATGTCCTTTGCAGGGACATGGATGAAGCTGGAAGCCATTATTCTCAGCAAAATACCACAGGAACAAAAAACCAAACACCGCATGTTCTCACTCACAAGTGGGAGCTGAACAATGAGAATATATGGGCACAGGGAGGGGACCATCACGCACCTGGGCCTGTTGGAGGATGGGGGCCAAGGGGAGGGATAGTATTAGAAGAAATACCTAATGTAAATGATGGGTTGATGGGTGCAGTAAACCACCATGACATGTGTATATCTATGTAACAAACCTGCATGTTTGGCACATGTATCCCAGAACTTAAAGTATAATAATAATAATAATGATAATAATAATAATAAAAGAAAGTGTTTGGCACTTCCCTCTTCACTAGTGCTGTCTCCTGTTCCACTATGGTTCACTAGTGCTGTCTCCTGTTCCACTATGTACCTTGCTTCCCCTTCTCCTTCTGTCATGATCATAAGTTTCCTGAGGCCTCCCAGTTATGCTTCCTGCTAAGCCTACAGAACTGTGAGACAATTAAACTTCTTCTCTTCATAAATTACCAAGTCTCCAGTAGTTCTTTATAGCAGTGTGAAAACAGACTAATACAATTGCCTACTTGAGGGTGGAAGTAGGGAGGAGGGAGAGGAATAGAAAGAGTAACTATTGAGTACTACGCTTAGTACTTGGGTGACAGAATAATCTGTGTATCAAACCCTTGTGACATGAGTTTACCTATAGAACAAACCTGCATATGTACCCCTGAACCTAAAATAAAAGTTTAAAAATTAAATAAAAAAGAATAATTGTATAAACTGTGTTAAAATATTAACAAGAAAAATGACCATCAATGGTCATTTTGACAAATGATCAAAGTGACTTAAAAACTGAACCAGATGACTTCAGTTCTCTTCCATGATGCTTGATATAATATTTCAATAAAGTGTGCATCTTGAAGGCTACTTCCTTACTCAGTTGTTAAACTTGTCTTTCAAAAAAATAGGGCAAAATATCCAGAGCTGAAGTGGAGACAGAACGAGGAGTAATGAGGTAATATAAGATCTGGCACCTTCAGAGAAAGAGCAGAGCTTACTTTTGATAACCCTGCCTAAAAGACAAAATACCTTAAGAGAAAACAGTTAAGGATGATTGGCAGGCATTCTATTTAAAGAGAGATCATATCTCACGGTCTGCAAACACCATCACATTTAGAATGATGGCGACAGAGTCTTTATCATGATGAAACAGGAGAGATGGAGTAAATAGAATCATAGCTGAGAGATATCATGTGCGCTTTCTTTTGGGATTGTTAAACTATTCCACAATGAGGAAAAAAAACTATCCTAAATTCAGTAGAAAGACAGTAGGATGGATGAAAACAGCCTCTGTATTCTCCTGTTCAGCAGCGTTAACTACATCCTTCTAGTTGCACAGAACAATATTGTCTTCTTTGGATACACCTTTTTCATACTCCCATAATAATTATTATAAGTATTTACATTAACTTAATAACCCATTTATTGACAACTCTTTTGATATCTTGCAGTTTTGCTTACATATCTTTAAAAAGTAGATTTGTTTTCTTTCCTTTTTTTCCATCAACTATCAAAAATTTAGTAAGAATCAGGAAATTTTCCTTAAGAATTCTAAATATGTCTTAAATGCACTTTTCAGTCACTGCTCACACTTAATTTTTGAGCCTGGTAACCTTTGATTCCAAAAGAACAATGGCAAAGCAGTTAGAAACAACAGAATCTATGTCAAAGAAACCAAATGCAATCACTAATCATCTCCTTCTACTTTACCTCTGTCCTGTCCCTAGCGCTTCTATTTACAGCTGTGCAGGATGTTCACTGCAAGAAGGTATCTTCAAGAGGTAAGTAGGGGCTGCAACATATGTCAGGCTCCATTTGCCAAGCTATATGCTCTAATATGGTGCTGCATTCATTGAGCATGTGCATTTTTGAATTCTCATAAAAATACTCTGCAGGCTCACAGCAGCTTTGCTTGTCTGTTTCTATCAGGGCATAGCTAGAAATATTTACTTAATGCTAGGCAGTGATCTATCCCATATGAAAGGAAAAGTCCCTGTGGAAAACTGCTAATGATTACCAAATATCCCTTTCTCCTTCTTCCCAAGAAAATCTGATATTGTCCACGATGGCAAAATACCCACCTAAAAACCTTCAGCTCCTTAGAATCCTGTACAGCTAGGATTGTACTTGCTAAATGATTTTGGCCATGAGATATAAGCTGAGACTTTCTGGGAAAGCTTTGCTGTTTCTGATACAGGTGCCAGTCCTTCCCGCTTTCTTGCCTTTGGTTTGTTTGTTTGCAAAGTGGACAGTATCCTGAGAATGCCTCAGCCATTTTGTGATTAAATGACAACATGAAGAAAAACTCCCATTAAAGAAGGCACATCAGAAAGGTAAAAGAATCCAGGACATTAACAGCATCATAAAGAAGACAATTCAAAGACAAACTTCCCACTGTTTGTTACGTGTAAAAAATAAACCAATTTTGTTAAGCCACCGTGTACTGGTTACTGTCCCGTGCAGCAGGAAGCACTCTTAACCGATGTGTCCATCTTTTCTACACCTTGCAAAAGATGTGTAAAAAAGCTTTGGCTAGATTTCAAGTCCAAATTATTTATTGTATGTTATATTTATCCAGTTCTAAAGTTTTATGGTTAATTGCCAAGAACCTAACATATTGGCTGTACCTCATAAATAAGTTAGGTATGTGTTAAATAGTGCAGATATATTGCTAAAAACAAATTATGACTTTTCCCAAAGTCTTGGTAAGAGTCCAAGGAACGAGAAATAGCAGTTAATATTAAGCTGAGCTCTGCTGTTTCCTCTGTTTAATATGCTCAATATATACAATTTTTAGCAGATCCTGGCACATGGTGGGTAAATATTGAATAATGAGTAAAATTGTGGCAATATATCAATGGTTTTGAACAATTTCTGGAACAATAATTTATGCTCTAGATAAAAGTACACTGGATAAATGATAGATTCTGATGTTGCATTTCCTGAAATAGGATGCTGTTGTATTTTAGAGGGCAAAATTTTTTGCTCTTTTAAAATTGGAAAATATTGCTGTGAGTTTACTTACAATAAAGTTTACTATAAGTCTACATACTCATTTTCATGAAATAAGAGTTTTTTTGTGTACATCATTTATAAAAAGGAGTTCTAGACAGAAGGTGCAAATGAAAGATACTTGGACCCTGAATACTGGCACTTCATGTAAGAAGAAAATTAATCACTTGGCAAACGTGCTTTGTGCCTTATTTCCTTATCAGAGTGTAAACTCTAAGGGTAGCGTTGTTCACCCTTCATAACATTGTCCACTAGAATATTGCCATTCCCAAGTTTTTAAACTTTTCCTGTCTGTTGTTTTCCAGACATGATGCCACTAAAGATTAAAAAACAAATAAAATAAGGTTTACTGTCTCTCCTGAAAGTGCTCATGGGCTTGTGGTAGAAATAGTTCTATTTTTATCCCAAAGTGACAAAAATCTAGTAATTGAGGTAGATAAAAATTACTTTGCAGTTGAAATATATGAGTAAAGTCTACTGAAAATAAAAGCAGATAAACATACTACTAGAAAGATAGTTTAAGACATGTCTTTAAGTCTTTGATAAAACAAGTAAGCAAAGATAACTCAAGAAACAATAGATATCTGAATAGATGATTGTTCAAATAGTTCTATAGAGGAAAAGTTTATATTACATAAAGAATATTCTTTTTAAAACTGTTTATAAAAATTTCAAACATTGACCCTGTATTAGGCTATAAAGAAAATGTCAAGTAATTCCCTAATGTGAAATGCAAAGTACATCTCTGATGACAGTGTAATTAATCTACAAATGAGGAAATATATTAACAACTAAAATGCAACCACTTAGAAATGTCTTTTCTTAAAATAATGTTGGCACTAAGAGGAATATAATACCTCAATTTCTAAGTATTTAGACAATAATTATAAGAAGAATATTAAACATCAAAACACATGGATTGTGACTAACATTACACTAATGGGAAAAATACAACATTTTAAACATTCACTAATAAATCAAAGGGAATGAATATTTTTAAAAAGTAAACATTATGTGTATAAGTTAGCATAAGATTGTAGAATTTAAAAATATAATTTTTCTGGTTAAAATAAAATATGGAATATTTTTACCTAGTTTGGATTACTGGGAAAGAAGTAAGACAAAGACTCCTGCCCCTAGACCCATGGATAATTTTTTTATGTTCCTATAATATAAAATACCTTCTTTTAAGCTAATGAGGAAACTGAAACAAATCAAACACCTTCAAAAAACATTAATCAGTCAAAAAATGTATCCATAAGACTAGATTTAACTACATGCTTACTTGATGTAATAAGAGGAAAACGTGTGTGTGTGTGTGTGTGTGTGTGTGTGATTTCCCGCCATTCGATATAGAGTGAAAACTCATGTTTTCAAAATATTATCACTATTTTTTTTTAATTTTTAAAAATAAATGTATAATAGTTGTACATATTTGGGAGACACATTTTATATTTTATTTATTTATTTATTTGTTTATTTTGGAGGTACATATGATGATTTAATACCTTCATATAATTTGTAAAAATCAAATCAGTATAATTAGGATATCCATCACTTTGTCTTCTTAATGTTATAAACTTTCAAATCACTCTTTTCTAGTTATTTTAAAATATATAACAGATTACTGTAAACTACAGTCATCCTACTGATCTATCAAATATTAGGTCTTATTTCTTCTATCAAACTGCATATTTGTACCATTAATCAACCTCTCTTCATCCCCATCCCTACCTTTCTAGGCCTCTGGTGACTGACGATCTACTCACTAGTTTCATGAGATCCACTTTATAAACTCCCACCTGTGAGTGGGAGCATGTGACATTTGCTTTTCTGTGCTTGGCTTATTTCACTTAAGATAGGGATATCCAGTTTCATCCATGCTGCTGCAAATGACAGGATTTCATTCCTTTTTTAGCTGAATAATATTCCACTGTGTATATATACCACATTTTCTTTATCCATTTATCCACTGATAGGTACTTAGTTTGATTCCACATTTTGACTGTTGCGAAAGGTGCTGCAATAAACATGGGAGTGCAGACTTGTCTTTGATACACTGACTTCCTTCCTTTTGAATATACACTCAGTAGTGGAATTGCTGGGTCAATATGGTATATCCATTTTTAGTTTTTTTAAAAACCTCCCTATAGTTTTCTATAGCAACTGTAATAATTTATTTTCCCACCAACGTTGTGTGACACCCTTTTCTTCACATCCTCACCACCACCCATTAGTCCCTGCCTTTTTTATAAGTCATTTTAACTGGAGTGAAATGATATCGTATTATGGTTTTATTTGCATTTCCCTGATGATTAATGATGTTGAACATTTATTCATATACCTGTCTTCTTTTAAGCAATGTCTATTCAGGTATTCTTCCCATTGTAAATTGGATTTTTTTTTTTTTTTTTTTGCTATTGAGTTGTATAGATTTGTTTTATTCTCTGGTTGTTAATCTCTTCCAGATGAATAGTTTGCGAGTATTTTCTCCCACTCTGCAGGTTGTCTCTTCACTCCATTGATTGTTTCCTTTTCTGTGAAGTAGCTTCTTAGCTTCATGCAATCCCATTAATCTAATTTTGTCTTGTTATCTGTGCTTTTCAGGCCTTACTAAAAAATTATTTGCCCAGATGAACATCCTAGACGGCCTCCCCAATGTTTTCTTCTAGTAGTTTTATAGACTAATTAAACTTTTAAAATTTTAAAGATGACTACTATGCATCATCGTTTTTCTTTTAGAAAAGGATTAATAAGACATTTTTAAAGAAAAGTGCTTCTATTACTCCCAGAAACCTAGGTATAATGTGGAATTTAGTTATACCTCATCAAAAACAAGAGAACAAACCTAGGGAAGCGAAGAGTTCAAATAACAAAAGTGAACTAATAACTTGGAAGACTAAAAAGAAAAATATTTGATGTAGTGGTTTTGGGAGAAGAAAAAGAACAAAGCTAGAAAGGTAGGATGTAGTGTTGAGAGAGTACTCCAAAAAATATTAATAAATATGAAAAGATCAAGAGAGAAAAAAACATTATCTTATAACTAGATGCCAAGAAAGCATAGATAATAATTCAATACTTTTTTCCAATTTTTTAAAATGTAGAAATAAAATATTGTCTTAAACAGATTTTTAAGATATATTTCAGGTGAACACTTAGCACCATGTTTAAGGGTAACACCTAGAAGCTTGTCTATTAAAGTTAGGAATAAAACATTTTTTTCCTTACTATTAGTATTATTTAATATTATTCTGAAGAAATTATTCAAAGCAATTGAATTTCAGAATTTGCCTCAGAATATTCCTCCTCACTCCAAATACTTGTCACAATTCTCAGTGTTATCAGTATTCTTCTCATATGCAATGACTTTTCTGTTCACTTTACAGACCTTTGGATCACCAGCACTAAACCACTTCCAAAACCTCAATCTTTTATACTGCACCCTCTGAACAATTCCTGTGAGTCTTCCCACTTCCGGCAGCTCAAGTACATCCCTTGCAGTTATAAAGAGACCAGCTAAGTTTTCTGTAAAACAATAATACACTAGGTTAGTGGACTTAGAATTATTATGTTATTCTAAGTTATAGTTTTGTTGTTTTCATTTTTGTCACTTCTACCGGTCAGTGAACTACTTTTGACCCATTCATCTATTGCAACACAACAGAAATGATGAACCTTGCAAACTTAATAAATGTACATATTAATATGCAAATACTGTGAAAACAATTTGCTAGGAATTGTGCCTCTTAATTTAATGTAAGCTGAGACAAGTGATCAACACAGTCCTTAGTATATGCACAAACCTTGAGAACATTAATTTTTATTAAGAACATAATAAAGTTTCTATGAAAATCACAACTAATTTTAGAATTCAAGTTTGTAATATATATGCAAGCAAATTAATTCTATTTATTTCTCTTCTGCTAATGCTAATCTGCCCATGGAACTATCAGAGGCCCGAAGAACAGCAATTGTGGAACACTGGTATAGTTCCACTGACATGGAAATATATCATACATAATTTCCTTTTCAAAATGTTATAAAATGCTTGCTTATATTATGTATACTGTGTATATTAATATTAGTACAGTATATACATTTATACATCATGTATATGGATATAAAATTATATAAATGTATGAAAAATATTGTGAACATATTTATATATACAGAAAGAAAAAGAGAGAGAGAGAGGTACGTCTGGAAGAATTATCACCAAATGATACAAGTAAATATTTCTGAGTGATAACATGTTGATTTTTAATTTTTTCCCCATACTGTAAACTTCAAGAGGCTATATACTCTGCCTTTTTATGTCTGCAATAAATATTTGTTAAAAGGATAGTCCAATAAATATATAATGGAATTGGATTTTTTAACACTTTCATTTATGAGCAAATTGGTAATCCTAATCACTGTCAGACCTGTTATCCTAGATGCCAGTGATGAACTGGTAAAAAATTAAGTTGTTTATTTGTACTAGGTGTTTCTTGTCTCCAAAAAATGGCTGCCATTCAATTCCTGTCTTTTGTAAACTCACATTCTGCCTAACTCAAATGGTGGAGTCTAATTTTCTTCTCCTTGGATCAGGCCTGATTCTATTGCCTGGCTAATAAAATTGTGTGACAATGGTGTTTGGGAACTTCTGAGGCTAATCTGGGTGAGGAAAGATTTTCCTTCTACCCTCCTAGGTTTGATAACTGAATCTAAGACATAAAATAACAACAGGCAGATTAACAGGAGAAAAGGTATACTAATTTGTTAATTTTTAATATTATGTGCATAGGGACATCTCACACAAAAAAGTGAATACACTGAAGTGGTGGTAAGATTCAGGAGTTCATATATTGTTTTAATACAGCAAGGGAGGGGAGGATTTAGGCAACTTAGGGGAAAATAGGCTCTTAGAAGCGTACATGGGAGATACGATAGTTTGTGACAAAATATATGGCTGTGCGCTGACTTCCAGTCTAAAAGTCAATTTTCTCTGGTTTCTGACACTCGTGGGGAAGGGACGTATAACAGTTGAGTTCCTTGTGAAGATCTGTCTTTAGGCAGATAAAGGGAGTTCAGAGAAACCTCTTTAGGCATTTGGTGTTTTTCAAGAGCCTTCAGCTCAAAATAATCAATGCACTGTAGTAGCATATATTGGGATGACGTGTCCCAAATTTCTCCACCAAGTTCATTCCTCGGCCTCATGGACTGCTCCTTTTGAGGACTTTCCCTTTTAGAAAGTGTTATGCTTGGAGAAGCCCACAGCATAATGCTGTGAAAAGTCCAAACTTCAAGAGGAGCCCACATGTGGAAGCTCTGGTCTTGAGCTCCCAATTGACAGACAGCATGACTGCCAGCCTCATGAGTGAGTCATTTTGTAAATCTCGTAGTCAAGTCCTCAGATCCAAGTTCTACCATGTGAGAGACCATAAGTGAGAACTGCTTAGCTGGGCCTAGTCCTCCCACAGAATTGTGCGTGATAATAATATTTTATTTTAGGCCATTGTGTTTTGAGGTTTATTTTTATACCCCAACTGGAAGATACTCCATATTTTATAAATTGAAAAATTACTATATTTAAAGGATTCTGGAATATACTTCCTAATCAAGTATTTTTCTCAAAGCCCTCATTTATGTCTGCTGAAATTTATCTTTTTAAATTAAAACTTAATGCCTCTGACACCTATACAAAACAGCACCTTAAATTCACTTTACGGTAGTGTAAATTAGTTTACAGGACTTTCAAGCAATGATATTTTGCAAGTTCTAATTAAAAGGACAGTAGAATAAAGTGGAGTAAGCCAGAGGGTCATTCTGAAAAAGTGCAGGAATAAAAGTGCAGAAGGACACTGTGCCAACCTGGGCTTGGAAGAGAGGGATGAGAAGGAATGTGTGTATGTGTTGGGAAAAAACAGACCCCAAATTAAATTATTACTAGGATGGCCCTTTACCTCCATATTCAACTTGAAGATTTATAATGTTTTCTATTATGGCCCTGACATATAAATAGGTGATCTTCTGTCTTCTCCCACCCACCAAGGAGTCCAAAGAGTCCTCATTTATTCGTTTATTCATATAAAAATACTTATCAAACACCTTCTCTGTCTAATGTGCTAAGCTTGGGAGTAAGGATACAGCAGTAAACAAGATAGACAACTGAAATTCCTAGGGTGTATAAATGAGATATCCTAACATTGATTTAGAGAACTAAAATCAACAGTAGGATGCTGATGCCATTCATGTATTGATTGAAGAAGAATGAGTGAGCCATTGCAGCATAATCAGGACAAAAATTTCAATAACACTATCAAAGGCCTATTGAGGTATGTCTTTCTCAGTCTTGGTGCTAGAGTTGGCCCACTGAGGCAACATTGCTTCTGGGTACTTCACTGGAACAATTACTAGCAGGACATTATCCCTCATTGATTCCCCCCTGAGGACAAAGATCCAGAATTTGTTTTTTTTCTCTTGAGACAGAGTTTTGCTCTTTCACCCAGGCTGGAGTACAGTGGTGTCATCTTGGCTCACTGCAACCTGCGCCTTCCAGTTTTAAGCAATTCTCCTGCCTCAGCCTCCCGAGTAGCTGGGATTACAGGCACCCAACACCACACTTGACTAATTTTTGATTTTTAGTAGAGATGGGGTTTCATCATGTTGGCCAGGCTGGTCTCAAACTCCTGACCTTATAATCCACTCACCTTGGCCTCCCAAAGTGCTGGGATTACAGGCGTGAGCCACCGAGCCTGGCCAGATCCAGAATTTTTACACCCACCATCCATAACTATGTGACCAACATCTTTGATCTGGCCCAGGAATTCTCTGAATCTCCCATTCAGCATGCTCTTGTACTCTCCTCAATTCCCCGTCATCCCTCCTGGTCTCTTGTGCCTTACCCCATCTTCCTTAAGCTCTTACAAATCAGAGCTGTATTCAGCTCCTTTTCTTTTAAAACAAAAATCATTTAAAAAATGCCATCGGAAACAATCTGCACACCCTACTACCATAAAATTTTCCTTTTCATTCAGTTCTAGTCTGAATTCTTTCTCACAGAGTAGAAAAAAATTGTAATACAAGTTGAGTAATTTATTTATATACTCTGGTTAATTTTTTTCCCCGGGGATCTTTACTTTTTGTAAAACACAAAGTTAAATAAGTCTAGAAGAGTAAAGCAATCACATAAAATCCAGATGGAAGAGTGCTATAATAAAATATTGGAAGCACTCTTATTCTTTTTGAAGTAAATACAATTATTTTCTCCCTTTGCCCACAACCATGGCTAGCTCACAGAAGAGGAAATGGGAGAATTATTATAATTTAGATTATACAGTCAATAGAGTTAAAATATTGTCACTGAAAAACCTCCCAATCCATTTAAGTGAGGAAATAAAATACAGGTTTTGGCTATAGCTGTAAAGATAAAAGAACCAATGGAGTTAGTGTTAACTGACTTAAGAAGATAACAAATCTAACCTTAATGATGGGAAACTATAAAAATGTATGAACTAATTTTTGTCTGAATATTTGCAGACAGGAAGAACAAAGAGAAGAAATAGACCCCAGCACTTCTATGTGAATCATTTGTATAAATCTTCATTACTAGACAAATTCACAATGACAGTATAATACAAAAAATTTATTTATGTATGAATTTGTATTGAGTTTAGTGTATACTTCCATAGGATTACAAGAATCAGGACCAAATGCTACTCAAAGAAGACCCTTATAATACCAAAATAATTAAAGTATTTCAAAAAAATAGCACCTGAGGCTGTACCGAAAATGATTGGAAATAAAAGCACTGGCCAACATTCTGGTGGATTCCAATTTTTAAGTACCAGAGAGAATTTTTCCTTTCACAGTGTTACTCAGAGAAAATGATTTTATCTGTAAAGAGGCCCACAGAAAGCTGTGAAATTCTAAAACAGCTAAGGTTCTATCCCAGTACACTGGATACAAGAAGAGGAGAGCAAAGGAAAGGGGGCGGGGGGCGGGGGGAACAGAGCCTGGCAAAAGACAAAATGGGATTGAGAGATTTGTTGCTTTGGGCAAACTCAAAAGTATATAATAGTTTTTGACATTTCTGGCTCACTAGCATTATAAAAGTACCCAGTTATAGAATTTGATCCAGCTTCCCTTTTTTCTTTTTTTGTACCATGTCCATTGTAAGATGTGAATTTTACCTGCTTTTGCAAATACTTTATAAGGTATCAAGTGTATGTTTTCATATTTTTGAAGGCAGAGGGTGTTTTTTAAAAGATAAATATTTATAATTTTTGAGCAATTGGCTTATTTGTTAGTATTCTAATATCTTTCTCTTAAAATGTGTCTATTTCCAACGTCTAATCAATAATTTTACTTTTAAAAAAAGGGATAAGATTTTAAAACACATACACTTTGATTTACAAAGATCTCAGGACATTATAATAAAATAATTTAAAGCATAACTTTAAAAAGATATTTAAAGCATAACCTAAAAAAATACAAAACTGCAAAAAATTACATACATATATGCCCCCAGAAAGTCAACAAAAACTTATTAATCAGAAATTTCAACCTTCAGATGATTATACAACCAAATCATTATCAACCATTAGTATTCCATGAGTGTAGGCTTCCAATGTGTAAAAAATATTATGTCTCAAAAAAGAAGGCAAACTTTGAAAATAAGCAATTAATACAGGCTTAATCAAGATGAATAAATAACTCTCATCTTTAAAAATTAAAAAACAGAGTCACATGAGCCATGCTACTCATCTGCCCTGTTCACTGACAGTAGCAGGATCTTGACAAGCCTTTACTAATCCCTCTACCTAAATCTAGAATATTCTTCCATCCCTCACCCTAGCTCCAGTCCCAATCACCTCCATCTCCATCATTTGCATATCAAACACTCACTGTTCTTCAAGGTTAAGTTCTAGCATAGCCTCCTGAGCAAGCCTAGCCTGTCCCCCAGCCCCTGAATGCAGAACTGAAGGTTGAATAAAGTAACTTTCTATTAACTCATTTTCCCGCTAGTTAACTTACTGCATTATGCTGTCTGGGTGCCTTCAGTGAAAGGTGATGTTTTGTTCTTCTTCCTCACTGAGTACTGTGCTGGACATTTACTATGCCCTTAAAAACATTTTTTCACCAAAATGATGAAATTGAAGTTCTTCCTAGTCAGTTTGACAATCTCTGAATCTCTATTAATTTGGGCGAAAAGGAGAGAGAGAGAAGATAGTGGACATATGTTACGGATTGAACTGTGTGGTCCTAGAGATGACAATGATGACAATAATAACAAATAATACAAAAGCAGTTAAGACTAGTTATGGTTCTAGTATAAATGATCAACCCCTCCACTTTCTAAGATACAGTAAAACTCTCAGCTAGGAGTCCCCGAGGGGATCTCTGTTCTGGGTCTGGACCAGATCTTCTGCTATTTTTATACCCACTTCCCACCTTTTTTTCTAAACCACCCACTAACCTTGTTCTGTTCTCAAATTGGTTCATGTCAGGTTAATTATTTCTTTTTATAAGAGCTTCTATACAAATCTTAGAACATTTCAGTCTCTTCTATAATTTATTCAAGCTGACTTTAATGTAGAAATGTTTTCAGCTGTATTCCTAAAGCCCCAACACAGATTTGTAGGTTGCTAAATTTTCCATAGATGCAATTATTTTCCAATTCCATCACTTCCAAATATGCCTGATCAGAATATCCAGAGATACTTTATCCTGTTACTACTGAAGACCACTCTGGTAATTAGGAGAAGAAAAATAACCTCTAAGTTAACTAAGACCCTTCTTCCAATACTAACAGGGAAAAATCCCCTGTTTTTATATAGCATTTTAACATTCAAACGACCCATGCTTATTAATGTTCCATGTACTTTTATGTATTAACTACTTATACATAGAAATTTTCGACACCCACATAGTGCACAAAATTCACTTACAATGAATCTTACAGTTTCCACCTATTTAGATATATATATATAACATTTATTTAATATTGGATTATATTTTAACATAAGTTGGGTAATTTGTAGATGTCAACTAAAATAGGAAACAATTCACATCTTGCTTGAGACTTCCCTAAGCTTTTTCAAATCACTAAGGCTTAAAAATCATTTTTTAACATAGACAATAGTAGCAGCATTTAAAATAGCAATTACTGTCCACTCCTACCACAACTGTTTATGTGGATATTCACAAGTTATTGCTTTCAATGCACTTAAGGCAATAGTTAGAAGAAAGCATATTCATATTGTTACATTCTAAAAGACAAAGAGAAATGGGAAAGTATATGTGCAAGAATATTCCAGAACAAGAAGTAGAAAGATAATTTCTAAGCAACTAAAGGAAGAGAAAGTTTAGAATTTTAGAGATAAGATTTTTAAAAATTTTTTCAGCATTAGAATAGGAAATATAAAATTTTTATCAATAGAGGGAAATCTATTAGCTAGGTTTATGATTTTTTTAAAAATGAACTCAAAATTATTCATCCAATGAAAGTAAGTCCAATATATTGAGTTCAAACGCAAAACCACATTTAAGCACAAAGAATGCTGAGTAAATACAGCACCCATAAAAATGGAAAAGGAAGGTTTTCTAAAATTATGTTTATAATGTTTTCTCTTATAAACATAGTAGATACTTATTATAGAAAACGTGAAGATTGTACAGAAAGTCACTAAATAAAAAGCACACCTCAAAGTGAGTTACTTTCTTATGTTTTCATTTGTCTTTTTCTTTGCATATTTTTCAATATCTGAGATAATACTAACATTTTAAAAATATGTGTGGCTTTTTACAATTTGATATTATACTTAAGTATTTTCTTTGTTATTGATTTATTTGTAAGGATTTGAGACCCAATTAAAAGTGGCTTAAGCTAGTAAAGGTAAATTTAGGCCTATATGAATACAGAGGTTACTGAAAAGGCCAGGAATAAGCCTGTTTGGGCTCATGTGCTCAAGTGAATTAATTGCAAATCCATCTTTTTCCACCTCTTACCAACACTTTCCCTTGTGTTGATTTCATTCTCAGTCAGTTTTTCCCACAACATGGCAAAAAATCCCTAGGCGCTCCAGGGTTACTTTGCATTCAGAAACCCCACGGAAAGTTTCTCCCTCTTCAGCAGTAAGGAAGGGGTTTCATTGGGATTCTTCACTCTACCGAGAGGGATATAGCATTGATTACTCAGTGCTAGTGGAAAATTTAGGAGTCATTGGTATAAAGCTGAATCTGATGATCTGATGGTTACGGGGCTGGATGAGATTTTAACCTAGAAAGCAAACATTTGTATAGAGGAAGGGTCCAAAGAATGTGGCTTGTATCGCGCCACCAGACTTGTAAGTAAATAAATATTTGATATACAAAAATATCCATGAGTTCTCTTTCATGTAAACTCCATAGTTTCAATTGAGTTTCAGAAAGCACATGGACTAAAACAAACAAAAAAACAAAGAACAAAAAACTATGTATTCTAACATATATGAAGGTTAGGCCCAAGATAACAGTTTCAGAAGAAAGTATTTCAATGGGGTTAAAACACCACTGAAAAATCAATATCATAGAATCTAATTAAAATAGTACAAATATGTTAAACAAAAGCCTATATTGAACATTAAAGAAAGAATAAATTGTTCTGTACCCAATCACTCTAAAATCCTTCCTGGACAAACAATGGAATCTGACAGCCTGCTCATCGTCAAAGTCAGATTCAATAGTATATAGGAAGCCATGATATAAGAGAAACTGTCATCAAAGATTAACATGTATTTTTACACTTGACGTAAAACTGCCACTTCTGAAGACTTTCAATGTCTTTTGAAAATTTTATTAACAAGATCAAACTGCACAACACCAGAATTTTGAAAGTAATTTGTGCTCTCTGACAATTTGCAAAGAACTTGGCATGACAGAAAATAAAATATGAATGGCTTTACTATTATGTTCAGCTCATGTTCTAATGAATAATTTGTAGTATTTCCTTTGGAATTTTTAAAATAATGTAAAGTAACCTCTATTAGAAGTTTTATACAATGTATCATTAAAAAAATTTTTTTTTCCAAGATGGCTGATTTGAGATGTTGGATGCCAGTTCTCAGAAAGAAGATCAAAGTTACAGGTCATGACCCAAGTGGAAAGCTGAGGGAAGATAGCCAATATGTGTTGGGACTGGGGTGCAGAAAAAGAAAGCAGCAAGAGTCTTGTAGAAATTGACCCTTAAGGAGTTTGGAGTCCTGCATCTATGGTAGGTAGGAATGTTTCTTTGCTCTTCTCACTCCTGCAACAAACTGCTGACTGCTAAATTGTCAAGGCACCACTCTGCTCTTGAAATCCTGTGCAATTGCTATAGGTGGAAATTTGAGAACTTCCTGGGACACAACACCAGGTGGCCAGCTCATGCAGGTGTGCCTGCACTCCTTTCAGGCCCAAACTGTGATGGCAGCTACCATACTGGTTGTATGCCTGTTGTGGGCCACTACCCTACCCAAGGATCAAGCTCTTGTATTGCCTCATCACCAGACCCCCCACAAACACACCCCAGGACTCGCTCTGACTTTGGCATCCACAGAAGACTAGTGGGACCCTAGGGAGCTGTGGGATCCCCAGAGATCTAGCCACTGGTGAGGGG
>NW_012101279.1:358505-361288 GCF_000951045.1 Mandrillus leucophaeus | reverse complement strand
CACACCTCAAAGTGAGTTACTTTCTTATGTTTTCATTTGTCTTTTTCTTTGCATATTTTTCAATATCTGAGATAATACTAACATTTTAAAAATATGTGTGGCTTTTTACAATTTGATATTATACTTAAGTATTTTCTTTGTTATTGATTTATTTGTAAGGATTTGAGACCCAATTAAAAGTGGCTTAAGCTAGTAAAGGTAAATTTAGGCCTATATGAATACAGAGGTTACTGAAAAGGCCAGGAATAAGCTTGTTTGGGCTCATGTGCTCAAGTGAATTAATTGCAAATCCATCTTTTTCCACCTCTTACCAACACTTTCCCTTGTGTTGATTTCATTCTCAGTCAGTTTTTCCCACAACATGGCAAAAAATCCCTAGGCGCTCCAGGGTTACTTTGCATTCAGAAACCCCACGGAAAGTTTCTCCCTCTTCAGCAGTAAGGAAGGGGTTTCATTGGGATTCTTCACTCTACCGAGAGGGATATAGCATTGATTACTCAGTGCTAGTGGAAAATTTAGGAGTCATTGGTATAAAGCTGAATCTGATGATCTGATGGTTACGGGGCTGGATGAGATTTTAACCTAGAAAGCAAACATTTGTATAGAGGAAGGGTCCAAAGAATGTGGCTTGTATCGCGCCACCAGACTTGTAAGTAAATAAATATTTGATATACAAAAATATCCATGAGTTCTCTTTCATGTAAACTCCATAGTTTCAATTGAGTTTCAGAAAGCACATGGACTAAAACAAACAAAAAAACAAAGAACAAAAAACTATGTATTCTAACATATATGAAGGTTAGGCCCAAGATAACAGTTTCAGAAGAAAGTATTTCAATGGGGTTAAAACACCACTGAAAAATCAATATCATAGAATCTAATTAAAATAGTACAAATATGTTAAACAAAAGCCTATATTGAACATTAAAGAAAGAATAAATTGTTCTGTACCCAATCACTCTAAAATCCTTCCTGGACAAACAATGGAATCTGACAGCCTGCTCATCGTCAAAGTCAGATTCAATAGTATATAGGAAGCCATGATATAAGAGAAACTGTCATCAAAGATTAACATGTATTTTTACACTTGACGTAAAACTGCCACTTCTGAAGACTTTCAATGTCTTTTGAAAATTTTATTAACAAGATCAAACTGCACAACACCAGAATTTTGAAAGTAATTTGTGCTCTCTGACAATTTGCAAAGAACTTGGCATGACAGAAAATAAAATATGAATGGCTTTACTATTATGTTCAGCTCATGTTCTAATGAATAATTTGTAGTATTTCCTTTGGAATTTTTAAAATAATGTAAAGTAACCTCTATTAGAAGTTTTATACAATGTATCATTAAAAAAATTTTTTTTTCCAAGATGGCTGATTTGAGATGTTGGATGCCAGTTCTCAGAAAGAAGATCAAAGTTACAGGTCATGACCCAAGTGGAAAGCTGAGGGAAGATAGCCAATATGTGTTGGGACTGGGGTGCAGAAAAAGAAAGCAGCAAGAGTCTTGTAGAAATTGACCCTTAAGGAGTTTGGAGTCCTGCATCTATGGTAGGTAGGAATGTTTCTTTGCTCTTCTCACTCCTGCAACAAACTGCTGACTGCTAAATTGTCAAGGCACCACTCTGCTCTTGAAATCCTGTGCAATTGCTATAGGTGGAAATTTGAGAACTTCCTGGGACACAACACCAGGTGGCCAGCTCATGCAGGTGTGCCTGCACTCCTTTCAGGCCCAAACTGTGATGGCAGCTACCATACTGGTTGTATGCCTGTTGTGGGCCACTACCCTACCCAAGGATCAAGCTCTTGTATTGCCTCATCACCAGACCCCCCACAAACACACCCCAGGACTCGCTCTGACTTTGGCATCCACAGAAGACTAGTGGGACCCTAGGGAGCTGTGGGATCCCCAGAGATCTAGCCACTGGTGAGGGGTGCCTCCAGTGGAGTGGGGTGCAAGGCCTGCCAAAGTGCCCTTTGGGACAAAGAAAATGCAGGTGTGGTGCCCATCTCTCTAGGGGGTATCACTAGTGGCTGGGAATGAATGTGAAGATGGGGTCATCTCCACTCCCCTGTCCACTGTTGCAGATATAGCAGAGGCTTTCTCCACTGGAGGCTAGAGCAAATGCACTTGGGAATAGCCTTTCCAGCACAATTCACGGCAGCTGAAACCTTGCTTAAAGTGTGCATGTGATGCACACATGTGTACAAAGGACAGGGCCCACCAATAACCCCCCCAACCCCACATGCACACATAGTGGCATTATCCAGGTAACTGAGCTCATAGAAGCCACAGAGCTGTCTGCCCTGGACTGGGGGAAGAGGCTCTGTCCTAAGGCCATTTCAGTGGTAGCCACCAGAGGGGCATTTTTACAGGCCTCAATCATACTGTGGCTGAAAGACAAAGGACAGTATCTGTATCTATAGGAACTGAAGGTCATGAATCCTGTGTCAGGGGCCTGATAGGGAAGCACATCGCATTTTTGCCTGCCCAGGAAAAAGAGCTGGTGCAGTCCCCACCCCACTCCCCGAAGACCTCAGTGCATCCCAACATGAACTCCTCCTGCCACCCACACAAGCCACAGGGGCAGATGCTTCCAGTTGATATGAGGCTACCCAAGGACAAGCTAGCTCTTACTCTGAAGTGCCACCTACTGAACTAGAGGCAGAACTGCTCCAGCAAATAAAAAACCTGCTGTCAGAAGAGCACAGTGCTAGTATACAAGATAAACAGCCTGAGACCTCTGCACTTTCTACCTCACAGAAGATAGTGTATTGAC
>NW_012101279.1:311419-358455 GCF_000951045.1 Mandrillus leucophaeus | reverse complement strand
CACAATTCACGGCAGCTGAAACCTTGCTTAAAGTGTGCATGTGATGCACACATGTGTACAAAGGACAGGGCCCACCAATAAACCCCCCAACCCCACACGCACACATAGTGGCATTATCCAGGTAACTGAGCTCATAGAAGCCACAGAGCTGTCTGCCCTGGACTGGGGGAAGAGGCTGTCCTAAGGCCATTTCAGTGGTAGCCACCAGAGGGGCATTTTTACAGGCCTCAATCATACTGTGGCTGAAAGACAAAGGACAGTATCTGTATCTATAGGAACTGAAGGTCATGAACCCTGTGTCAGGGGCCTGATAGGGAAGCACATCACATTTTTGTCTGCCCAGGAAAAAGAGCTGGTACAGTTCTCACCCCACTCCCCGAAGACCTCAGTGCATCCCAACATGAACTCCCCCTGCCACCCACACAAGCCACAGGGGCAGATGCTTCCAGTTGATATGAGGCTACCCAAGGACAAGCTAGCTCTTACTCTGAAGTGCCACCTACTGAACTAGAGGCAGAACTGCTCCAGCAAATAAAAAACCTGCTGTCAGAAGAGCACAGTGCTAGTATACAAGATAAACAGCCTGAGACCTCTGCACTTTCTACCTCACAGAAGATAGTGTATTGACTCATAGGGTTAATACATTGCTACAATAAGAAGTGTATGAGAAAGTCACCACACAAAAGCTATGCATAACCAAGTAACCATACAGAGCCTTGGCCATCCAAAAGCACACAGAAACAAAGCCAAACAACTTATCACAACATATACTACATTCATATAGTCAAGGGAGAAAAGACTAGAAAGTGAAAAGGTTCTATCTAAATGATAGCAAATTCAAAAATAAGAAGTGACAGCTTCTTCAAATGAGAAGAAATCAATGCAAGAACTCTGGTAGTAAAAATGGATAGAGTATTTCAACACTCTCAAAGGATTGCACTTAGCCCTCTAGCAGTGAATCTGAAAATTACAGGTAAATAATTCAAAATATGGATTGTAAGGAAGCACAGTTAGATTCAAGAGAAAGCTAAAAATCAACAGAATGAAACCAAAAAACAATTCAGATTACAAAAGATAAGACAGATACATTGTTTTAAAAAATCAGAATTTCTGAAAACAACAAATTCACTGGAGGAATTTCAAAATACAGTTGAAAGCTTTAACAATAGATTAAACCAAGCAGAAGACAGAATTTCAGAGCTTGAAGACCAGTCTTCTAAAGTCAGAGAATTTTTTTTTAATTAACAAAGTAAACAAAGTCTTTGAGAAATATGGGATAATGTAAAGCAACTAAACCATGACATGTAGCCATTCCTACAAAAGAAAAATAAAACTAGGAAATTTGGAAAACATATTTGAGAAGAAACAGCCCAAGGACAAAAAACCAAACACTGCATGTTCTCACTCATAGGTGGGGAATCGAACAATGAGAACACTTGGACGCAGGGTGGGGAACATCACACACTGGGTCCTATCGTGGGGTGGGGGGAGGGGAGAGGGATAGCATGAGGATATATGTCTAATGTAAATGATGAGTTAATGGGTGCAGCACACGAACATGGCACATGTATACATGTGTAACAAATTTACACATTGTGTACACGTACTTAAGTATAATAATAAAAAAAAGAAGTTGGAAGAGAGTGAAAACAAATGGAACTCTCTCTGTAGAGAAGATAGTAGGAGGTCAGCCATGGATAAATATGACACTTTGAAGGAATGTATGTTTAGATCTAGAACATGTCCACATTTGCATGTAACAGTATTTAACTTCTTCATTAAAACAAAGATAAAATTTTAAAAAAGCATTATAAAGCATTATATGTGTTTTTGTCTGTACGTGTATATATATGTATGTATACAACACTGTAAAGTATAATGCTTTAAACAAAATATATGTACATGTCATTGTGTGTGTACTTATATATAAACACAGACATATATATACACATATACATGTACACACACAAACACACACTCTGTTTACTTGATATTCTAAACAACTGAAGTTGTTTAATTTAATTTAATTTAATTCATAAATTAAACTAGAAAAATACTCAAAAGTATTCATTTTAAGGAAATGTACACCTGACAAAAACAAGAAAATTGAAAATTAGTCATACACAAACTGAGACCTTTTCTTCACACCAAAGCAGATCAGCGTTTCAGTGTCTGTCTAATGAATGCTCCTTTTAAGAATCCCTTTAAGGAAGTTTGTCAAGTTTGTTTCTCAAGCTCATCATATTGAAATGCTTGGTGTAGTTTTGTTTCTGTTAAAATCACTTGGCTATTGAGGCTTACTGTTGAGATTTACAGCAAGAAGTTGATCCAGATCATCTGTCTCTGAAAATAAACATGGGTTTGTCAAGTTCCATTGCTAATTCACACAAACACAGTCTTCTAGCAAAGAGAACAAGACACCATTAAAAAGAAAGCTACATTATACAAAATGTGGTAAAACTGAAAATTGCCTGTATTCTGAAATTCAAGCAGTATCTGAGCTTAAAATAGTGGCTTTGGGGCATATTGAACAGTTTCATATCAATTAGGACATTTTCCAAAATTTGTATGCTAAAAGCCTCTCAGTCCATCTTAAAACAGGTAGAATAAAAAGCACTGAACAAAGAGTCTGCTTTAAGGTTTTTAGTCGTAAGCTTCACATATATGCTGAGATTAGGCCTTGCTTCCACCTGTGCTTCATCTAGGACTAAAACTTCGATAAATATGTAAACCACTCAAAGTACAATTTTTATCAGCACTATTGGATATCAATGACCTTTTGAAGCTAGGAGAATCCTTTGACAGAGAGGCATTGCTGGCATTGACACGAAATTGAGGGAAAGGAGTCATTCTGTATCATTCCTGATGCAACACCACGTATGGCCAATCTGAATCTGACATTTGTAATAGCCATAAAAGAAGCCTTCACTATTGAAAGGCAGCTCGCAGATTAAGGAAGCAGTCTCTTATGTAAGTACTATTTGTAATTCACAGACAGAGAGGTCTTGCCAACAAGGTCAGCAGGACATAGGAAATGTATTTTCTAAAATGTGTATTGATCGATACAGACACTTCAGCTCTCATTCAGGCTTCAGAAGATTCCACCAACATTTAGTTTGCAAACTCATGGGTGCAGGCAGAACTTCTTAAGGAGAAAGCAACACCATGGCAGTGTGTTATTCAGAAAGCATCGACATAGCCTCAAACACTGGAGAATGTGATTGTTTGCAGGACTCTGGGGCTCAAGACTTGATCATTTTCAGAGAAAAAAAAGGATGTCTTGGGATAATAAGGGATTTAAAATAATGTTTATATATTACAATAAAGTGAAGGTTAATAGTCAATTTTTAAACCTATTTTTAGAAAGAATTTTTGTCAAAGTTGTTGAGACAAACTTTTTAAATAACCTCAACAATCAAGTTATTGATATTGTTGTGAGCTGCAATGCAGATTCAGTTCCAATCAAGAAATATTTATTCATTATTGGTAAAGAAAAACCAGAACTATATAGTGAAGTTGTAAAAACAGATACAGGTTTTACTCAGAAACTGCTGTAATAATGGCAAAGAGACATCAGCTGGGCTCAATTTCTAATACAAGAACAAGTGGAGATTTATAGCCGAGAAACAGGATGAAGGTGAGTGGAGGAAAAACCATTAAGAGGCAGCATCTGGGGTAAGGAAGAATTCTTGCTCAACCAACTTGACTGGACTCTTGCTGAAGGCAAGCCAGGATGATCAGACATCACCTGGGGAATGCTGGAGGTTGAAGAATTTGATCAGATATCAAGGATGTTTAGATATGGGGAGTGGGGTCTGTCTACACTGACCTAGCAGGATTTTTGCTAAAACTGGGCAAAGGTTGGGGATTAGTTGAAAAGGTGGCTAAGAGAACCTGATTAAAGTTTTGTCAAAGACACAGTTTCAGTCAATACATATCAAAGGCAACACAAAAAAGCAACTGCAGTAAGAAGTAAGAAGAAAGGTAACTGATGATGGCCATCCCAAAGAATCTTACATTCAAGCAAAGGAGATATGATACTTAGCCAAATATAAGCATTATATCCTAGCCAAGACTAAGAAAACCATTCAAATCATGTTGACATTAATGATCCAAATCTCAAACTCCAGGGTTCAATGGCAGATGTCAGCCTGACCTTTCCAGGATTACTCTCCTACCATCTCTGTGTCTCCAGTGAAGCTGGTCCCTTCCCTTGTTCTGCATCAGTTCATGCAGCTACAGGCCTTCAGCATCAAGTCTTTTACTAAATGGTCTTCAGCAGTTCTGAGAGCACATGATCTTCCTCATGCCACTAGGACTGTTACTATCTAGCTTGAGAGAGGTGTGAAAATAATATTATACTATTTCTTACTGCTTACTCTAAGCATCTACTCTTATGGCCTCACAGGAGAGCTTAGTTTAGCATGTCATGAAACTTTAAGGAACACTTATACTAGATGTAGATATTCTCAAGCTCCTAAATTCAGTATTCACAAAGCACTTCCAAGCTTGGCTAAAAGGCTGACTCCATGTGGCAGGAGGCAGTGCCCAAGGCACACTCACAGGTACTAGTACTTTTTGTGAAATGTCAGGTCTGACCTCTCACATTCATCCTTCCCACTGGAAAGCCTGCCTTCCAGTTCTCATTTCTTCTTCTACATTAAGCTTCTTCCCAGCAAAATTTACAGAGGGAATGTTTGCTCTATTCAGGGGAAATACCATCATTGTATTATACCATCATTAATTATAAGCCATCCTTTATCAACTGGATAATCACTTTGGAACACAATGGTCCAGTGTCTCCTGTTTCACTATTCACTATATGTAGAATATCAGTAGTTAATCAAGGTTGAGCTACCCAAAATCCAAGTCTTCTTATTTTATCTTATTTTTCCAACTCTTTAATTTTTAAAACTTCAAATCCACAGAAAAGTTGTTGGAAAATAGTACAATGACACCCATATACTCTACATCCAGATTTATCTAACATTTTTGCCACATTTTCTCTATCCATAGACAATTTTTTTTTTGTTTTCTTTAACCATTTAAGAGTTAATTATGGGTAGCAAAATATTTCCTCTCTAAACATTTTGGTATATTCCTGCTCATAACAAGGGCATTCTCCAACATAACCACAATGCAGTTATCACACTTGGGAAATTTTACAGTTTGTATTCCATCTTGCCAATGGTTTCAATACCAATCTCCACAATTATTTTGAAAGACTTTGTCCATGATTCCACATTGCATTTAAGTCATGTCTGTTTAGTCTCCATCCTTTTCTGTGTGTTTGTGTATCTCTCTGGACACTGGCATTTGAGACGTTTCCAAGCAAGTTGCTTTGTCACACAAATTATTTTTACAGTCTTTCCTCCAGGATGAGGACTGGCTCAGGTCTACATGTCCTCCCTGTGTCTCTAAGCATCTCAGCTTCTTTTCTTTGTAAGAGCCTGCTTATCACATATGCACACAAACATCTTTATATGATCATGCTAGACCTTATACACAAAGTACACTCAAAGTACACACACCGGGAAAAATAGAAAATTATCCCATTCCCAAACTAAGCCAAAGAAACAGAAAGCAAAAACAAAAATAAAAACCACCAAGGCACGACATTGACACATCCAAAACAATTACATCACAGAAACAATTTTCCAATTAAAAGAGTTGCATAGACATTACCTGTTTCTTTAGTTTTTCACAAGAATAATAGGTAGATATTGCCTGTACAATTGCATAAATAAAATATTCACACCAATTATCTATCTTTTTAAAATTAAAGATAATTCATCACAAAAGATTGTTGAGAGGCTTTTGAGAGGCAGAAAATGTTAGTGACTTTCATTTTTTTCCCAGCGATTACTCAAAATTTTGTAAATCATCAGGTCAAATTCCAGCCAGTGTACTCCATTAGAAAAATTTAAATAAGACAGGTATAACAAATAATCTAGAGGAAAGAGAGTAAAAAACTTGGGGATGAAAAATAGCATAAGACTCTCTATAAGAACCCAAGTAACAGAAGACTTACTCAAATAAGGGAAGTTATTGGTACATAGAACATGAAGCTCCATGGAAGAGAAATTCCAGGATTATTAATTTAGTAGCTCAAAGTCATTATCAACAACCTAGCTTTTTCCATCTCATCTCATTGTAATCACCTCATCAGTTGGCTTCTTGGTTGTAAGATGGCTATAGCTACTGGCATAAAATATTCCTATGCCAGTGAAGGGAGACAGAAAAAGTGACTATCTTTTTGTTGTGTTTAAAACTAAGAAGGATTTTTCAGAATCTCTCAGGCATCCCTCATATCTCATTGGTCATAAGTGGGTAATAAGCCCAAACGAAAATCAGTCATTGGCAAGGTGATAAGACCTGATAATTAGTTTAGATCCATAAGAATTTACCAAGGCATGTGGGCCAGAGGATGCTCTTAATCCATTTAGGCTGCTACAACAAAATGTCATAAACTGGGTGGTAGCAAATAACAGAAATTTATTTCTCACAGTTCTGGAACTGGAAAGTCCAAGATCAAGGCACCAGCAGATTTGGTGTCTGGAAAGAACCTGCTTCCTGGTTCAAAAATGGTCATCTTTTCCCTGTGTCCTTATATGGCAGAAAAGGAGGCAAACTATCTGGAGTCTCTTTTATGAGGACACTAATCCCGTTTATGAGTGCTCCACCCTCACGACCTAAGCACCTGACAAAAGTGCCACCTCCAAATACTATCACATTCTGCATTAGGATTTAACATCTGCATAACATTTAACAAACATTCAATCTATAGTAGGTGAACATAAAACCAGAATAAAATTTCGACTCTGCATGGAGGAAAAAGGTTGGGAGTAAGTTTTGGGTGAGCAAGTATCAGTTTTACCTATATCTGCTCTACATATTAATGTCCTAGACCTCGTATCTTTCTAAAAATGTGATTGAATATAGGAATTTTTCAATCCTTTTTTTTTTTGAGATAGAGTCTCACTCTGATGCCTAGGGTGGAGTGCAGTACCGTGATCTCAGCTCACTGCAACCTCCACCTCCTAGGTTCAAGCAATTCTCCTGCCTCAGCCTCGTGAGTAGTTGGGACTACAGGCATGTGCCACCGCACCCGGCTAATTTTTGTATTTTTAGTAGACAGGAGGTTTCACCGTGTTGGTCAGGCTGGTCTCAAACTCCTGACCTCAAGTGATCCTCTTGCCTAGGCCTCCCAAAGTACTGGGGTTACAGGTATGAGTCATCGCGCCCACCTTTAGCACACTTTCTAATCTACTTTTGGAAGACACAGAAATTCGCAAAGGAAGCTAATGTCTTTCCAAACGGATCCAGCATTTACCTATCAACCAGGCAGAGAGAAACTTACATTTTGCTGTAAAGTTGAAGAGATGGAACATCAAAAAAGTACCATTTGTCCTGGTTTTTACATACATCTGGCAAGTTGTGTTAGTTGCACTAGTTTTAATCCCCAGTGGCAAAGAGAGAAAATATACCAGAGTTTGTAGACATGCAAGCACTAGAGTCACACTTTTATTGACAATAGCGTAACTGGGGCTGGGTCATCCAGGCTTGTGAGAACTAATGGTTACAGTGAAAGTGCTATGTAGTGGTATGCTACTACTGAGCATCTGTTCCCAGCTCTGCTTCAGTGGTATCACATTGAAATCAACCAAATCAACCATAATGAGCATATTAACCCCATAGAGATATTCAAATGCTACAGCCCAGAAAATAAAGCAGTCAAAAATGAAGTGGTTTGCTGTTAAATGTTTAACAACCACCACTCTGAGGGCAGAGAGGAACCCTGATGCTAGAGACTGAACAGTATTAGACTGTTCAGGGTGCTGTAACAAACTACCATAGACTACATAGCTTACAAAAACCAGAATTTTATTTGTTAGATTCCAGAGGCTAGGAAGTCCAAAATCAAGTGGTCAGAAGATTTGGGGTCTGGTGATAGCCTGATTCCTTACTCATGGATATCTTCTCTTTGTACCTCCACATGGCAAAAGGCACAAGGGAGCTCTCTTTCTTTCATAAGGGCATGAATCCCATTAATGACAGCTCTGCCCTCATGACTTAATAACCTCCCAAAGGTTCCACCTCCTAATATCATCACATGAAGAATTAGGATTTCAGCATATGAATTCCGAAGTGATGCAAACTTTCCGTCTATAGATTCAAGGCAATCCTCTGCCCCTAGAGAGCTGGTTGTTACACATTTACCTAAATACTCAAAAAATTTACATTACCCATCATTACTACAATTACAAAAGTGAGGGTTTCCTGGGATGTTATAGCACAATGTAAATAAACAATATATGTAACAGACTCATAAACCTGCAGTCCTAGAATCTTCAAACAGGGTTTGGTCAATACTGCTAAGAATATAGAGGCAAATACATTCAAGATAATTTATAGCTAGTTCTTTTAGTTTGCAGTTTCTGCTTTCCTTAGAATTATTCAGACTCTATGCAGATCATTTTTCTAGAAATCCAGGTTTGGTGCTCAATTATGAGACATCAGTTTGAGACAGGGAATTTGGTTTAGTTTAATGGGCTTGCTTAAGGCACTTGTAAGGGATATAACAGACTTAGGTTCTTAAACATGTCTGGCATTAGCTAATATGTTGTTTTTCTCGTTAATCCCTGTTAATACATCTAGTGCTTCTGAGTTTTGGTTTTGACATCTGTAATATGCAAAGGTTGAATTCACTCAGTGGTTACCAGTGCCTCACACTCCTCTGGCCTGTAGAACATTGGTCTCTTCTCTCTATCTCCCTTTCATTGTATTCCTTTGAACCAAAACTCAGATCCTCAGAACCAAAATCGATTTATTGCTGTAGTTAATGATGACATCATGACCTTATTTCCCAAAGATGTTTCAGAAATATTCATAATGGATACATAAGATTCTAGGTATACCGCTTTTCTTCCAGCTGTCCAAACACACCAAGATCCTTTCAGCATCCAGGGCTGTGTCTGTTTTTTTCTCTCCCTGGAAATGCCCTTCTGCAAATAGCCATCTCCTCCCATCCTTCAGGTCTGCATTAGTTTTCTGGGACTTCCATAAAAAATACCAGGGACTGTGTGGCTTCAACAACAAAAGTTTATTTCCTCACAGTCAAGTGAAAGATCAAGGTGACAGTAGGTTTGGTTTCTGGTGAGGCCTCTCTGTTCAGCTTCTAGACCACTCGTTCTCGCTGTGTCCTCAGCTGGCCTTTTCACCTTGTGCATCCTCCAGGAGACAGAGGGTTCTGATGTCTCTTCCTCTTTTTAAAAAACGAATGGTCCGATTGGATTAGGGTACCACCCACCCTTCTGCCCTCATTTAACCTTGATTACCTCCCTATCTCCAAATACAGTAACACTGGGGGTTAAGGCTTCAACATATGAATTTGGGAGAACACAGTTTAGTCAGTAACAAGGTCCCTACTCTCAGCAAGTGCTGCTCTGCACCTTCCTCTCTAAATTTAATCTCTCCTGTTTTTCTGTCATAACACCATATTAATTTCCTTAATCATCTGTATGTGTATATGCACACACATATGTAATATTTTGTACAATTTATTTACTTGGAGCCTTTTTCTGCCGTAAGACTCTAAATATCATAAGGGTAAGAACAAAGCCTACCATATTTACTATTACATGCTCAGCAATTGGCATGGAGTGGCACACAGTGGGCAGTCAATACATACTGTGGTTTGCTCACTATTTATTTAATAAATAAGCACTTTAAAAATCAAGATGCAAAAGAAGAATGATTCCTTGCACTCCCTGAACTCATCTGTGTACTGGCAGTAGTACAGGCACTTTTCAAGCATTATCTTATTTGTTCTTTACAGCCATGTAAGTTATTGCTGCTTTATTTTCCACTTGGTAGTGATAATCATTGTCTGCATTCATAATCCACAAAAGTGGAATTAAAGGGTCAAAAGGTATGAGCATTTTGAAGCTCTCAGAGCATATCATTAAATTGATTTCCACAGAAGCTTGCAATAATTACTGCATGTCTACTTCATCATACCCTCATAAGGATTAACATTTTTATCTATGCTAGTTTTAGAGGTGAAAATGGTAGAGCATTACTATTTTAATTCGTTAGATTATTTGATAACCAAAGAGTCTGAAGCCAAAGCCCTTTCCTGCTATTCCTACTTATGTCTTGTCTCCCATGCCTATACCCCCTGCTTCTTCATGGGAAGTTGCCAGGAAACCTGTAAGAATTCTTGGTTTTCTCAGCACCGTTACAGAAAATCTTAATGATGATGATCTTAATTAAAATTGCTCAAGAAATTTATTTTTTTTAGTTGACAACTTCTCTGATAAAATCCTCCAGTAACTTCTAATTACCTTCATGATTAAGCCCAAACTCTTCTTTACCATATCTAAGTCATTACATTTTCTGGCCACCACCTCATTTCCATGGTCATCTCTCCTTCTTCTATTTCATATTTTATAGTCAAACAACACAGAACTGCCCACGGTTTTTGCACACATAGTCATTGTCATTTCTTTTTCTCGGCCGAAGATCTCTCCTCTCCTCTGGCTGTATTACCTTTCCCCTCTTTTCTCCTTCTGCTCCTCAGCTTCATATCCTCTGACAAGCTTCCATCTCTATTCAGCATTATTTAACATATTTTCATGCTATGATTTTTTTCTATGTCACAATATCAACTTCTCTGTAAATACTTACCCATTGACTGGATTGGGTAACCTTCCTCTGCTTCCCAATAGCTCCCTGTGTTAACTGGTGAATTATAATGATATGTCTGTTTATCTCTCCTGAATAAGACAAGAAATCCTTGAAGGCATAGACCAGATCTTCTTCATCTTGTATTCTTAGGAACTAACACAGTGCCAGTGATTATTACATAGTACCAGATATGTAATAAACATGTTTAAATGAATTAATGACTGAGAGAATGAATTATTAACCTTGAGGAGGAAATGCAACATTTTTCCCTGTAAAGTGGGTGAAAAAGAAGAAATATTATTAGATTGGTGCAAAAGTAATTGCGGTTTTTGCCATTAAAAGTAACAGATTCAGTAAAGATTCTATCAGAACAAAAGAAACATCTCTAGATATTCAATATGGAAGAGATTTAACTCAGCATATTAGAGCCCAGAGAAACAAAGATCACAGCGTTGAGCACAAGCAGACACTGGCTCCCCAGTGTTCCACTTTTCCCCTAGAAATGCAACTGGGCAAGAACTAGGTGAATACAGCTCAGATGGTAAGCATGATATCACTGCTGAGGAGCCCCAAACGAACGCTTCTGCCTCTTTATGGATTTGTGAGCCAAATGGAGGAACTTCAAATGGAGGAACTCCAAAAATTATGACAGTGAAAAAGATCTGACCTAACTGACCCCATCTTGCTTCTAACCTCCCAAGCTGTCCTTGTGCATTACTGGGCATAGGCCAACTAACTTTCAGAAGAATTTATAGTTTAACTTTGAAACAAAGATAATAACAGCTCTTTTCTGAAACAAATTCCTTTCTTGTCTGGGGTCCAGGCTGCCTTTGTAATATAAACAAATTAGCCATAAGATTACAAATTATGGCTTAGGAGTCATAAAGCCACAGACCACAAGGTTCTGAACCTCCCCAATTGCTCCTAGGAATAACATCACTATTGTAAAACCTAAGATTGATGCTTGAAATATTTTTCAGACCCTGCATTCTGATACACCAGCTGGTGCCACCCAGATTGGCAATCTGGCTCAACCAGTTCTGTGATCCAACCCAGGAACAGAAGACAGCAAGAAGAACACACTTGGACCTCCTATGATTTCATCTCTGACTCAATCAATCAGCACTCCCTACTCCTTGTCCCCTACCCACCAAATTATTCTTTAAAAACCCCAGTCTCCAAATTTTCAGGGAGACTTATTTGAATAATAAAACCCTGGTCTCTCATTCAGTGGGCTCTGTGTGAATCGAACCTTTTCTCTATTACAATTCCCCTGTCTTGATAAATTGGCTTTATCTGGGCAGCAGGCAAGGAAAACCTACTGGGGAGTCATAGGGGAAGTAAAAGGAGTTGGCAGGTATGGAGTCAAAATGGAGAGAAGTGCCTTAGGCAAGTCCTCTACTGAGGTCTGGGAGGAAGTCCCTGGAAAGTGATGAAGACCCCTTGGGCCTAATAAAAATGCCTCCATGAAAGAGCATGGCTAGTCCTGGGGTGCCTGATTCCTTGACTGCAGTTCCCTCCAGAAAACTACAATGGACTGGCAGTGCAACAAGTCTGGTGTGGGGAGGGCGACTTCCCCCTGGGAGGCCTCTCCACCCTTGCTGTGGTTTAGCCTGAAAGATCACACATAGAATTTGGGAGTTGAGCTGGACTCCTTACAGGGAAACTGCTAGCATTCAAGAGTTTAATTATATGGGTATTGTAGAAAAATGCCAGGATAATCTCAGCTGCCTGTAGCACCAAATTGGAAGGCTGGCAGGAAAACACCCAGAAGGTGGAAAAACCTTGCATTTGCCTTCTGCCAAAACCCATATGTGTGGCCCTGCTGCTTATGAGGAATGATGGTTTCTGCTTCTTTTTGGCCTACCCCATATTGCATAAAAGATGTATTGAAATCTTACCTGAAATCCAGCTAGTGGAATTTAAGTAAATATAATCCCCATGGTTCTAGCTCATGTGATATAAAGTAACAGGCAAAAAATGGGAAAAAAAATCTGAGTTGCCCATAAATAAACCAGCACAGTACAGAAGACAATGTATGGGGATAAAGAAGAGGAAATATTTTTGCCAGACAAACTAAATACCATCTAGAATGCAGGAAGCCAACTTGGAAGTTGTGGAATTGGAAATGAGATGGCTAGGAATAGTTCAAATGATTACTTTAAAACTGTGAACAAGTAATTCACAAAAACAATTGATGCTAAGAAACTTATAAAGTGAAAAGCTTAATCTTACTAGTAATCACAGAGATAAAACACACATATATCCGATTTTTACTCACTTAAAGAATTTTAAGTGCTATCAGTGCTACTTTGGTCACTGATCATGTATGGTCTCACATTTGGTGATATAAGCTACTCAGCGTGCCAAGTACAGGAAAAAACAGTTGTTCTTGTTTCCACTGTCATTGGAATCTATTGTTCTCACTATTTTCAAAATTGATTTGTCAAAGTGCATCAAGAACCTTAAACTGTTATTTTCTTTAGCTCCCGAATTCTATCTTTCAAAACGCATTCTAAATAAAAAGTTAGAGTTGCTGGTCAGTAATAATCTAAATAACCACCAGTAAGGGAAAGTTGAAGATAAATAATAGAGTGTCTAAAAAGAGGAATAATATGGAACCATGAAAAATCAGATGCTGGAAATCAATTCTGTGACATTACCTAAGTGAATTTTATAATATTAAGGGGTATTTTATAAGATAACATGCACATTATTCCTGTTATATGCATAAAAATAAGATTGGGAGGGAAAGCACCAAAAAGCTGATCACCAGTTTTCTGTGTGATGGTATTATGGGTGCCTTTTTTCTCTACACTGTTTTTGTTTGTTTGTCTGCTTTTGTGAGTTCTATAATAAATATGTTTTACTTATTGGGTTGCTTTGAAAATTCATTTGACATTTTGGCTTATAAATATGAAATCAAACTCATCTGTACGGTTGCGTGATTCAACAGTTGTCCAGCAGCTCCCATCAGATCAAGCAGGGAATTAGGAAACCAAGAGTTTGTTTCAATTTAAGCTGTGTGACGTTTAGCAAAACAAGTTGGCAGAAGGGCCAAAGGCTTAGGGAGTTGAGAGTGTGACACCATGTTATCTGCCCTGGATAGAAACAAAAATTATATCTGTTAGGATGCGAGACGAACACTGAAGTAAAATGAAGGAATTGAGGGACTGAGAATCCTAATGCAATTTTTCTTTCAAGATGAAACAACCCTAGGAAACAGAAAAGTCCAGAGTGTAGCTGAGGTATCGAACGCTGCAGTCATGGAGATGCTTGGAAGATGTGATGCAGGACATACAGTCTACATGGTCCTGCAGGTCCTTTGGGATTACTCCAACATTTGAGGAAAGAGCAGGACACAATAAGGATCCTAAGTCCTCAATGGATGCAGAGGGGTGCCCTGGAGCAGGTGGTGGCCTGGCCTGAGCAGCACACAGGAAGTGACATGAAGAGATGAGAATTGCAGCACTGTCTCTACACTTGAAGTTCTCAGGGTGTCTTACTTTTAAAATAAATGTTTACAACTTTGATTTTTAACATTTTTAATTATCATCACTTCCTCAGAAATGTGTTCTGATGTAACCAATTTTCCTGTGGTACCTTTATGATTCCTTAGCTTCTGAAGGGGAAGAGGTTACAGTATCAGTTAATTTACTTCCCAGCTATCATTGCAGTGATTAATGACTGGCCATATGGAGAATCTGCTTTTAATTTTTTTTCTCATTAAAATCGTACAAGAAATGTTGACAGTACCAATTGCTTCTGAGCAGACATTTCAGGTTCAGGAATAGTTGAGAACCATTCTGTGGATGGTTGCTCCAGTGAATAGTTTTCAAATTATATGAAATTGGTTTTTTGTTAAAAGTGCAAAAGTTGTCCTAAAAATGCATTAATTTTATTAAATTGTTTAGAGACTTGGAGTTCTCTTATGACTGAGCCAGCTAGCATCTTGGGAAAGGACAGAAGACAAGACTACCCTCACTGCCTACTGTATACACTGGGCTAGTGTGAAATAATTCTCTATCATTATGATAATCTATCCATCCTCAAGGTGGTAAAATTGAAGCAGGGGCTTCAGTGAAGTCAAATGGGCCTAGAAGTAGTTGTGATGTCAAGGGAGAGGGTTCAAGGGGGAGATAGTAATTCTGGTCAGAGTTCCTATCCGCATTATTTTCTCAAGGTAGACATTATCTGCACGAGATGTCTTCTTCACTGATGTTTCCAGCACCTCCGTTTCCAGCTCCTCTATGTGGAGTCTCATTTCAGCAGAGGAGCCTGAACTTCTTAGAAAGTAGTTCAAGACTTCAAGAGCCAGGAAGCAGAAGCAGCCAGTCTGCCTAAAGGTCGGACTCAGAAGTTTCATAATGTCATTTTTAACTATTCTATTAGTCAAATTAGGTACAAGCAGTTGAGAGTCAAGAAGGGGAGACGGCCATGAGTACAGAGAGGAAAGGAATTGACGGCACTGGCCATTTTTCCTGAGACATCCTATGAGAAGTGCAGAGAGTTATAAGGGGTATGGAAAAGAAGCTGCAGCAGATTGAGAAAGAGATTAGAAAATGACTTGAATAAAAAGGTCATATGATAGAAAAATAAGCACTACTTTTGGCATCACCCTTCTTTCACTGAGTGTCCATATACATCCTTTCCTATGCTTGATGGTGAAAATATAAAAATGATTCAATATGGGCAATGCTATAAGCTTGCTTGTGTTCCCTACACCCCAAAATTTATTAAGTTGAAATTCTAACCCTCAGTAACTGAGAACGTGACTTCATTTGGAGATAGGGTCTTTAAAGAGGATAATGGTGGCTCACGCCTGTAATCCCAGCACTTTGGGTGGCTGAAATGGGTGGATCACTTGAGGTCAGGGGTTCGAGACAAGCCTGGCAAATATGGTGAAACCCTGTCTCTACTAAAAATACAAAAATTAACCAGGCACAGTGGCAAGTGCCTGTAATCCCAACTACTTGGGAGGCTGAGGCACGAGAATTGCTTGAACCTAGGAAGTAGAGGTTGCAGTGAGTTGAGATCATGCTGCTGCACTCCAGGCCTGGCTAGCGCAAGACTCTGTCTCAAATAATAATAAGAATAAAATAAAATAAAGAGGTAAATAAAGTAAAATGATGTCATATGGGCAGATATTATGCATTGCAAGAAGGGGGCCATCCGCAAGCCAGATAGAGAGGCCACAGAAGACGGCAAACCTGCTGACACCTTGATTTTAGACTTCCATCCTCTAGACTTGTGAAACAGTAAATTTCCATTGTTGAAGCCACCCAGTCTGTGGTACTTTGTTACGGAGGTCCCAGCAAGCTGACTGAATACAGTATACTCAAGACACTTAAACTGCATGGATGATGTAGACAAATAAGTAGATTTTTCAATATAGTGTGATAATACCTCCAATAGGGGTAGACACAGGATGCCACGAGAACATAGAAAAAGGACACCATATTCTCTTACTTTAGATTCTTCTTTAAAATAATGTATCATTGCTTTTTCTGATGATGAAATGAGACATTTTACATAAAGCCCTGAAATAATAGGTGTCTATTATATATTGGTTCTTTAGCTCCTTCCTTCAAACCTATTATATACATACATAATATTTTTTTCTCCTTCTACCCATGGAAAGAAAAAAAAGTAGAAAGTCAGAGTGGAAGCATATGAAAAACACACCACTGACCCTGGGGACTGTATGCGCACCCAACCGTGAGGCAGAAGCCTCATTTTGGCAGCTCTGGGTCACTTAGGAGTTTTCCACAACAAAAGGGTTACTAATTCTGAAGCCTTATGAAGCTGTGTGTTGGAACCAAGATGGTTCTGAAGACATTTTAAAATATTCTGGATGAGTTCATTCTTCTCAAGTTAAGAAGAATTTTCTCGAGATTAGTTCAAGTTGTGACTGAAAGCAAAAATTAGTAAATAGACTTTCTCATTATTTAAAAATAATAATTCATGAAAATATAATGTTTAAGCCAATACTAATGGCTATTTAAAGGATTTATTTTATCCAAGTTTATCAATGATGAGAGGTTTTTAAAAAAGAATTTTGATGAAAGAAATTTAACTTGGGAAATCTTGCTGGAAGTTGATTTCTAAGATTAAGTTAGCATTAATGCATATGATTCATCAGGGAGGAGTTATTTACATTTCTGATTTATCATTTTAATTAAGCAATGCTCAGTGATGATCCAGGGCAGATACATAGGGTAAAGGTTATAGGTATGTGAAGCATTAGGCCAGGCTCTATGATTTGCCGCAGAGGGACAAGCCCAGGGTCATATCCAAATAGATAGGAAATAAATGCTTTTGTAGTCAGTGCTGACAAAAATAATGCTAGGAATAAAAATATCCTTGCTCATTCTATATGTTTTTTTGGATTCCCTCCAATAAACTCCCTTGGCAAATAAAGAATATTAAACACAGAAACAAAATGGCACATTGGGGCCTCTCTAAAAAATTGCATTCTAAGCAAATCCCAGAAATTTGAAAGCATTCTGTAAAAGTTCCTCTAATATGCCTTTGACACAAGAACAACCTTGCTTATACTTGTTGGACTGGCTTCTCTCACCCCTGTCAGTTCAATAAATGACCCCTTTGAGGGAAGTTCAGAATAGTTGTTTATCTATAAGTCCCACACTTTTTATTAAAGAGGGATGAATTCCCAGTGTTCACATTTTAAAATGCAAGACAGATTGCAGCACCTATAGATGATGATTCCACTGGCAACAGGCAGCACCTGAGGATCTGTGTGCCCTGTCACTGGGTCTGTGGGATCCCTCGGACTGCTCTGCCATTGGCTGGTATTCATTGTCATTCCGGCTGCTCTTGCCCTGCATTCTGCCTCAGTGAAATACTCAACACGTTCTTCCTCACATGCTGCTTTCCTTCCAGCAAGGCTCATCTCTGAACCACATTATACACCAGCAAATACCATCTTCAATCTGTCTCACAAGATTTGCAGCTGGGACAAATAATACACAAGTTCTTAATTCCCAGAGTCTGGAAATTATACTCTAGTTACTAAAAATCTCTCCCCAAATTACAGTCAGTTTGAAGTGACATGTTTATGTTGTTCTGTGTGATAAAAATACCTCTACAGTGACAGTTTAGGTGCTAAGTCTTCTGCTTGTGAGTGCTACATACAATATAATAGTTGTATGTCTCAGATAATGTAACGAATAACATGTATTTCAACCTTCTCTATTATGATAACCTAATATGCCCTCCAAAAGTTTGGTGATGCCAGGAGAGGAAATGTTCATTAGTCTACCAGTACCTTAGGAGTTCTTGTATGCAAACAACAGAAGTTGGCTCTAGTTAACATAAAAAGAAATAGGACTTATAAGAAGGATATAGGCTAGATCATAGAATCAACCGTAAAGGAAGAGGTCAGAGCTTGCTAAAAGTGCATGATCTTTTGAGAGACTGGGTAGAGAAGACAGCCCAAGTCTTCAAGTTCAACTCGTTCTACAGATATGGACCCAGCTACATATGCATAATTACTACCACTGCCAGAATCTGCCCTTCAGCTTCCGTGAATATTTCTAACTGCTCCTCTGCCCTTCTATCATTTTATCAGGATTCCAGGTGCTGAACAAAAGGATCAAATTGGCTGATCCTATTTCATATGCCACTAGCTGCCAGAGATCAGAGAGAGGGAATAACTCCCTGCTTTAGGATATGGAAAATGCCTTCAATATAAAATATTCAGATGCTTGGCAGCCAAATAATGAAACTTCAACAAAGGACCTTCTCTCAAATTCATAAAATTGTGTTAATATTTCTGGTAATACTTAACAAAAAGTTTAGCTGACCTTAACATGATCTCCCTCACCAGTTGCACCACCATGCCAAAATAATTGTTTTCCATTAAGTCTGTATGTCAATTAAGGTCATCATATTTCACCCATAATTTTATTCATGATATTATGGAAAAGCAAATAGACTTTCCTAAAATCTTATCCCTGAGGATCTATTACAGCTGTGGCAAGTTTCCACTTACTGAGTAATTACTATATGCAGGGCACTGGGCTAGGTAATTTATATGCAGCATCTTATTTAGTCCTCACAAGGCCCTTTCAAACTCTGCATTACTCACTTCATTTTCCATGTAAAGAAAATGAAATTCAGAAATCTACATAATGGTCTCAAATACAGCAAACTGTTTACAGGCAGAGCCAGGATGATAACCTAGGATTCACTGATTTCTCCTTCCTTCCTGCTTTACTTCTTTCCTTCTTTTCTTCTATGTCAAAGTCTCTGTTTAAGATATTTTCACCACTCTGTATGGCTAATCAGCAGTGTAAAAGACTGTGAATCCCACCTCACACACAAAAAAATCAATTTTTTTCTGAACATATATATTTGGTCACCATCATCAAGGATTCTCTGTGACATAGACTGGTTGGCTTTTAAATTTTAAAAAATTATTCGATACTTTTACTCAAATATGAAAACCTATTTAGAAAGCTATAGACTCTTGACTGTGTCAGGGAAACAGAATAGAAACTACAATGCTCTGAGAACAAGAGGAGCAGGAGCTTGTCAATGTGGGTTTACAGTTGGCATCCCTTACTTGGAGTCAGAGCAGAGTAGAAAAGCATCTGTCATCAAATGTGACAAAGGCCACTGCCCTAGTTAAACTGTTGTGAACTGGGGCACTTGAGTCTGAGTAATTCAGGACTTTTATTTTCAGCCCATGTCCCCAATCATTCCTGTTGAAATGAAGGCCATCTCTTGCCACTAAATGTGCCTTTTGCCCTTAGTAATAATCTGCAACTTTCATCCAAACAGTAAAGACAGAAAAATGGAAAATGTTACATTCTCAGATAAAGGAAAAAAAGATATATTTCTCATTGTGCACTCCAAATGTGTTTTCTTTCACTTTCTCATTTGTTCTGTAACAGATTTTACTGACTGCAGATACATTTCACAAAGTATATAATAAATTTAAAAGGAAAATATCTTCATTCCACACAAATCCATACAATGTATACACCTCTTGGAATTGGGGGAGAGAATGATATTTTGTGAAATTTTTGTACACAAATGCTAACTAGATCTAAATGTGCATCATTCATTTCAATTACAGTTCAGAAATGAACCCAGGAGTCATACAGGTACCACTATAATCCACTTAGACATTCTGGATTCTTCTATCTTTTTACAGTATATTTTTTGCCTAGGTGAAGCCCATTGGCCCTGTCTAGTATTGGCCAAGATGAAAAAGAAAAGATAAGCCCTAGTAGAATGAACAGTAGACACGTTGCTGCTTAGTTACAGACAGTGTTATGTAGTGATTATGGGCTCTGGAATCAAGCTTCCTTTATTCAAATCCTAGTCGTTGGCTGTGTAACCTTTGCCAAGTGATTTAGCCTCTCTGTAACTCAGTAGCCTCACCTATTAAATGGAGGTGATGATAAGTGCACTTCATAAAATTACAGTGAGGACTAAACATGAGCTAATAAATGTAAAGCATCCAGGCCAGCCCACGGTAAATCCTCAGTAAATATCAAAATTGTGAAAACTTACTGTGTGTATTTTCTCCGTCATGATTCTTCCAAAACATTTGTTAGTTACCAAGCATTCAATTACAGAGATGAACAATAATCTACTTAACAATTGTCATAAAGTTTTAGAATTTTTTTCCAATTTTTCACAGTTACATATTTACCTAATTTTTCAGATTAACCTTAGAATCAATTTGTCAACTTTCTAAAAAAATGCCTCTTGGATTTTAACTGAGATTATATTAAACATACACATTTATTTGGGGGAGATTCGCTTATGAAGTCCAATCTTCTCATCCAGGGATATAGTTTATCTTTCTGTAAATTTAAGTCTGCTTAAAATAAACCTCTAATGTTTTGTAATTATTTTCATATAAATCATCTGTATTTCTTTGTACATTAATTCTTTGGTGTTTTACAACTCTGTCATTAGGAACCATTAAATATAATTTACTCTTATTTCTTGCTGTTATGGAATATTTAGTAGTTTCTTTATGTCACTTTTAAATATAGAGGTTATAATTTTTCACAGTAAAAAATATCAAACCTTTACTGTGTATGACTGTTTTTATACACAGGAAAACATCAACTTACATGCTGAATTTAGAGCAATTTTTAGTTTTATCTTTTAAAAAGTAAAAGCACTTTCCAAAGAGGAAAAAAAATTAGGTGGCTCATGCCTGCAAGCCCAGCACTTTAGGAGGCCGAGGCGGGTGGATCACGAGGTCAGGAGATCGAGACCATCCTGGCTAATACGGTGAAACCCTGTCTCCACTAAAAATACAAAAAAATCAGCCGGGTGTGGTGGTGGGTGCCTGTAGTCCCAACTACTTGGGAGGCTGAGGTAGGAGAATGGTGTGAACAAGGGAGGCGGAGCTTGCAGTGAGCCGAGATCACACCACTGCACTCCAGCCCTCCAGCCTGGGTGACAGAGTGAGACTCTGTCTCAAAAAAAAAAAAAAAAAAAAGGTCCATAATATCCATAATATACTTCTAAGCAAAGGGGTGATTTTACAGAGAAATCATTACGATAAATGGCATTCTTGCTTCACCATGAAGGATCGCAGCCCGAATAGAAAGATCAAGAGCTTAAGAAAATTCTGTGCTAATTAATATGTCTATTAATGGGTTATTAGACCATAACGGTCTAACATTTACTACAATCCTGCCTTCTTTTCCACATACTCCTACCTTAGAATTCTTCTCATACTTCTTTAATTATTTCATATTAATTGATTGCTTATTGTTTATTTTTGTCCACTGCCAATGTATTTCCATTAGGGCTACAATCTTCAGCTGTCTTGTTCACCACAGTGACCAACCAATGTCCAATCACAGTCTCATTCGTTTATGTATTCATTAATTGAATAAACAAATATTAGTCTCCTATTCCTTATCAGGAACTGTTGCATATAGACAAGGTCTTTGACCTCAGAGTGTTTATTTTCTGTGGATTTGGGGGAGGATAGAAAGCAAATAACCAAATAAATAACATAATTTCAAGTAATTATAACAGCTACCGCATAGGGTGGACTGAGCAAATCTGGGTGGATGTACTGTTAGAAAAAAAAAAAGCCAGTGAAGGCCTCTCTGAGTCGGTAACATATGAACGGAGAAGTGTAACATGAAAGATCTGAGGGGAAAACGTTGCAAGAAGACTGAATTTCTATAAAGATCCTGAGGTGGATAAACTTGGTGGTTTGAGAAGCAGCAATAAACCAGTGACCAAGACAGAGAATGGAAGGAGATGATGTCACAAAGTCAAGACACAGTGAGATTGTGCAGTCAAGGCCTTCTTGTGTCACACTTTCCAAACTTAGTTGTGCATGTAAATCATCTGGAATCTGGTTAAAATGCACACTGATTCAGGAAGTCTGGGCCAGGGCCTGAGATTCTGAATTCCTAATAAGCTTCCAAGGGATGCTAATGCTGTTGTTCTGGGGACCACTCTGAAAAGGAATCTTCTGAGTTATAAAAAGGAGGTTGAGTTTTATTGTAAATATGAATAAAAGCCATGAGAGGGCCTTGGGATGACATAATTGCTTTTCATTTTCAAAGGATCGCACTAGTGTGTAGAAAAGCCTGTGGAGGTGAAAGCGTGGAAGCAGAAAGCCAGTTAGGAAACTGCTTCTGTGAGGCAACAGAGGAGGGTGGTTTGGAGTAGTCTGAGCAATGAAGGAGCCCAGGACACACGGTGACGTTTGGGACATGTTTTGATTACATAGTCAAAATAATTGATAGACTAGATGTTAGATGTGAAAGTCAGAGTAATCAAGACTGTCTAGTATTAAATGGACCAGTGAGTGACTTGTGGTTCTTGTTATAAAGATGAGAAAATATGGAAGAGGGCCAGGTAGGACAGGATAGAAGTCAAGGGTTTGGTTTCAGATATGCTATTATTGAGAATATCGTATTAACGATCAAATAGAAATATTAAGTATAAGTTGTGTACATATGTTAAGAGCTTAGGGAACAGTATTGAATGTAGATGGAAATTTAGGGGTCATTCGATTTTGAAGTTATCCAATAAAATGAGCTCATCTAGCAAGGGAGAATTAGAGAAGATATTTAAGTCTGAGAAGAAGAGGAAAGGTCAGCCAAGGAGACTGAAAAGAAGCTACTTGTGAGGTAGGAAAATAATTCAAGAACATGTGACACTCTAGAATTTAAGTGAAGAAGTGCTTCAGCATAGTGGCTAATGGAGATTGGGTAATCAAATAAGTACCTGTCAGGGTTCAGATGAAATGAAACTGAGAATTGACCACTGAATGTTGCAAGACATGGGCATTGTTGCTAACTTGACAAGGGTGGTCTTGGTAAATAGGGTGATAAATTATTGCCTAGAATGTAGGAAAGCAAGAATGGGAAATGATAAAGTAGAAGCAGAGACAATAGAAAACTCCTTCAAGAATTTTTGCAATAAAAAAAGAGAATGAGCCATAACTGGAGAAAGATGTTAAATCAAAGGAGTTTTATTTTAAGATAAGAGTTATTGAAACATGTTCATGTGCTGACATAAATGATAGGTGATGAGAAAATATGGATTATGCAGGTGGAGGGGCTGGCTGTGGAGAGAAGAGAGAGATGAGAAGAAAATAAGAGTATATATGGGTAAAGGTGCAAGTAAGTTGAGAGAGAAGAAAGTGGGAAGATAAGCACTTTTCTTCTAGATGATTCTGTTTTGCAATAAAATAAGAATAAACAAACAGTAGAACATGAGGAAGGAGTGTTGGGGATTTGAGCGGTGAAAAATTTGTGTGATATATTCATCTCAGATAGCATGGAGGCAAATTTAAGAGAATGTAGTGGGATTCAAGGGTAGTACTGAGGGACCATTTAAGGCATGGTAATACAATAAATATGAAGTGGGATTTCTTCTAGTAACATCACCTACTTAGGGAGAAAATGGCAAGGTTGCTGAGGATACATGCAAGAAAGAAATTATAGTAATGAGCCATAGCATCTAAACCAAGTAAGAAGGAAGTGAGGGCTTGAAAAAGCGGTGAGTCAATGCATTATTTAAATGAGACTGAAGAATAGTTATTAAAGTAAGTGAATAGAGAGGCAAGAGGTTCTTAGATTCTTTAGGTAAGTAAAACCCTGTATAACATACCCCTGAACTCTCCAAAGGCGCAGAACAGTGGAACTTTAGCCACAGGCACACAGCTTGAGCTGTCATGAAAGTTTCTGAAAAGGCTTACTAGAGATTTCCTTTTAGTACACATATGATTTTATTTACTTATGTTTCTCAGAAATACATCTATTGAGAAAGGCAGGGTTGATCAGTACAGCAACTGTATCCCTTTTTATTTTAAGTATTTTGAAATGTTTTAATGCACCAAACTCAAAAGCAAAACATCATTCAAATCAATGGGCTATTAGAGCACCACCCTTAAGTGCTGCTTTGTCTCTCTGCTTATTACTCTTTCAAAAGCAATAAAACAAAAATCATATCATCAAATTTGAATGTTAATTTATTTCCAAAATAATCTGGACAGCAAGCAAATAGAGTCTTGAAATGCTGTCTCAAACATTCTTTAGAAAATTGTTAGGAGGGCAAAAAGTCCATAAAGTAAGGCACAAGGGTAGGCAACAAGAAGCTGCTGTCCTTCCATGTGCAAGGCTGCAATGAGGATCTTGGAAGCTGAGAGACTACACCAGCCAATGATCACCAGGGATGATACGGTTCCAAAGGTGCCCCTGCAGCAGAGACAAAGAGATGATTGCCTGTGCCAGTAGAAAAGAGACCATTGAGTTAAAGCTGCCTCTGAAATATCCTTGGTACAATATTTATAACTACTTTTGCCAGTGGTAAAATGAAAATCATGAAATATATGAACAAAAGCCCTTGGCCAGTTAGGCATTTTTTAGTCAAATTCATTACAGAGGCTAAATATTTTATATTTCTGTTAAACCTGAATTAGAAAAAACAGTAGAAGTTACCTGCAGTCACTCTCCTCTCATCTGTCAATATTCAAATCCTAACTCCTAAAATTCTCTTAAATACAGCATTGAGAGCCTTCACATCCTTATAGCTATAGACTTCCTTTCCCCTACTTGTCTCAAAAATTGGCCAATGGTATGGGAGAAGGATAGACAGAGTTACATTCCAGTGAGTTGCCTAATTCCCGCTACTTTCAGATCTACTTGTCAGGTTTTTGTCAGACATCACAAAAAGCCTGACACAGCTCAAGTAAGGAGCACATGGGACAGGAAAGCACGTATGTGTGTGGCTTCCCACTTCATCCTTGAATCTCCATTTTGTGTATTTTTAGAATGTTGAAATAGATTTGTTCAACTAGTATCTTCAAAAAGTAACTGTGGAGGCAAGTGAGCAAATAAGATAGTCAAGTCTGGTCACTTGGAGTATAATAAGGCAGGAAAGGTGGTCAAGAGTGAATTTCCTTTCTTATGTGCTAAACAGAATGCATTATTTAGAAAAATAAAACATGAGAGCTGGGAGAAATCTCAGGAGATGTCTACTGCCCAGTTTTAAAGCAATAAAGTGATGACAAAAATTGCATGGTGAAGTGGACAACAGGTCAAGGATCTCTCCTATCATAGCACTCTTTTCACCACCAAACTAAACTGCCTTACTTGATCTTGGTTTGACTCTGAAGTTGGGAATTGTGTTTATTATTTATGAAAATGACAGAAATATCTACTTCTAATAATTGAACGAAAGCAAAACAAGTGAAAAGCTCTATAGTATAGCTTCTAATGCCTCAGACTATTAATAAACCAAACATATTTTTAAAACACCAAATAAGTACTACATTTATTGATTTAAGTAATACCTATTAGAGATATTTTCTAGAGTTGTTTAATGTACTGTATTCTTAGTAATGGTCTTGAGTTGCACATACTAATTGCCTAAATTAAGGAAGAAAAAAAAATATTGACTGAGCATGTATGTTATAAAATTCTCCAACATTAATATCCTCATCAGGGTTCCTGGGAATTCTACCCGGCAAGGAGCCCAGCTGAGAAAGAATAGCTGTTTTCAGCCCAGAAGGCAGAGTGCCTGAAAGCCGAAGCAATTTATCAGTGTTCACCAGGCACTTACTCTTCCAAAATCAAACAAGTGAATTTCCTGTAGTTGTTATTTTACACATGACGATAGTTCACATTGAAAAATGTGACAACTTAAAAAGTGCCAGTTTTTTTTCTTTTCTTTTCTTTTCTTTCTTTATTTATTTTAGATGGAGATTTGCTCTTGTTGCCCAGGCTGGAGTGCAATGGGATGATCTTGGCTCACCGCAACCTCCGCCTCTGGGTTCAAGTGATTCTCCTGCCTCAGCCTCCCGAGTAGATAGGATTACAGGCCTGCGCCACCATGCCTGGCTAAGTTTGTATTTTTAGTAGAGACAGGGTTTCTCTATGTTGGTTAGGCTGGTCTCGAACTCCCGACCTCAGATGATTCACCCACCTCGGCCTCCCAAAGTGCTGGGATTACAGGCACAAGCCACCGTGCCCAGCCAAAAAGTGCCAGTTTTAAAGATAATTTGGATTAATTTATTTTTTAAGTAACTGAAGTAAGAACAGCACCTGGGCCAAAACTGACCTACTTTTCTGAATCTATGTGTAGATTTTAATAGCCATGCTTTTCCCAGTTCCACTACCAAAACAATCAGAATGGGCTTAACTTTTGCATGACTGTGGCAAACCCTGGCTATGATTGTGCATGTGAGGTCAATGAGAGCACACTGACACTTACTGCAATGAAAAGAACATGGCGCAGCCAGACAGGATGACCATGGGGAGCAGGCAGTAACCCAGCACGCTGGCCACACAGCCGTATGACACCCCTGAAGAGCTCATCAGATTCAGTAAGGCATGAATCACAAGGCAACCAATGGCACTCATGCCATACACATAACCAAACTGAACTTTTCCTGCCTGAAACGACGTGGGGTAAAACAAAACAAAACAAAACAATTTGAACACACAATGGACACCAAGAGGAAATCTGAATATCACGAAGCAGAGAGTGTGTTAGAGTCAGTTCAGTGCTGTTTCCTGTCTTTGTAGGACTGTCATCAGGAGACTGGCAGTTCTGGGAAAAACATGGCCAATGGTTTGAATTCAGATTCTGAAAACAAACACTTCTGACTAGAGTTAGGATGGAATAAGCATGCTACAAAGAAGATAGAATATTTCTAGACTTATTTTTTATTGTAAATTGTCTATTAAGAGTACAAGGCATAAGTAAGACTATATTTTGTCCACATATTTATTAAATAATTACGTGATTGAATAGAGGAATAAAAAATCCAATTTTAGTCCTGGGGATTTATAAGGCATATTAGTAAAATTAGCAAGCATCTACAGGATTTACCATGTTGGATCCCATTCTAAGTGTGCCACATATATTTATTTAATCCACATAACCACCTTATGAAATAAGTATCATAATTACACCAACTTTACACATGAGGGCACTGAGATGCAGAGAGGATAAGTAACTTGCCCAAGGTAATATAACGCTAAGCAGTGGAAGTTGGCTTTGAACCTAGGTATTTCAGCTCTAAAATGTAGGTCCTGAACATCAACGGGAGCTCTTACAAGTCCTAAATAAGTCCCAAAATAATGGCACATATTTAACCCTATTTAATTTAGCACTTAGTTGAACACAGAATCCTTTTATGTTTCATGATACCTATTGCCAGGTTGATTAACCACGCCTTATGAAAAGGTGATTTATATAAACTAACTGGTAATGAATCATAAAAGGTGTACTGTCAAAGGAAGTTAGTAGTGTTCAGAGTACACCACCAATATTCTGAGGAAAACTCATAAAAACAGCCATTGCTCACAGAGCTAGTATTTTGTGAGTACAAGCCCCAGTAAATGCATTCAGAGAAAATCACAGCATACTATTACTTCAAAAGAGGATATTTTAATGTTTGCTTTCTGAGAATACCAAAGCTACAGTTAAAAATTCATTAATTTTTTATATTTACATTATGCTGATCATAACTTCTAGATAAAAGTTGAATAGGCTGTCTCTGGTTTTCATGGGAATTAGACAAAAACAGTGAAGGACCTGATAAATTGATTCAGGAGAGAAAGAGCTTTTTAGCTGCCACTTTTCCTTCTCCATGCTATTATCTATGAAGTCTTTTAGAGATATTTATTTTACAATTAATCAGGGTAATGGAGAATGCCATAGCTATTTTAATGTTCAAAATTGTTCACCTATTCTGAATTCTTCTTCCTCTGCAGTTGGAGCGTTGATCACTACGAAGTCCTTTCGTAAATATTCCTGACTTTTGCTGGCAGAATTGTCTCCAGCATTAGCCACTGATAAATTCTTATGATATCTTCTGTATTCTTGTGGCCATTTAATGAAATAATGCTAACGATGGACATGCTAGCAGAAACACATCAGCTATCCACTGCTTTATTGGGTGAGTTTGCTCCCGTTGCAAAATAAAGACAATTTCACATCATTGTCATGCATTAGAGAAACCATCTACTTAATATTTTACTTGGATGGGATAAATATGAGGTAGGGCTAGTCCTAATGGTATAGGACAACTCTCTTAAACCCAAAGGACACTTAACTGCACTTCCTGTCCTGAAAAGGCAGTTCTAGAAATGGAGTGGGGCAAATAGGGAGTAGATGAAGCTAATTTGGTAGTAAAGTTGTGTGTTTTCATATCAGTTATGAACTTCTCTCATCGTGTCTTTCTTTGGTAGTTTGTCTAATTTAAGTTGTAATTCCATTTAGCCTAAATCACTGCCATTTTAAAGAATTGTCTCAAATTCTAACAAGGGCTTATAATCGAAATAGAAAATAAATGTTCTATTTCTTTAACCTCAAAATTTTTAAGGATCCTCCCTATACCATCCTCATTACCACATCGTGATTTAAAATACTTAGTGTTCTTCTGATTGCACTTTTAAATTGGCCATGCATGTTGCTTTTTCAGACCACACTCTTGGCCCTACCAGAAAAGTTAAATGGAGCAAAAGCTTTAAACCATTTGTCTTCTTGGTGTTGGAAATGAAAATAATTTGGGGGAAAAGAATAAGTAAAACTAAATTTGTGCTAAGTGCTTGAAGCTTTCTTTGGTTTGTCTCCTTTTACCTGAAGAAAGTCCACTGAAAGAATGGCGTCTTATGTCAGCATGAATCTCAAAGAAGGAAGCATATGTGACTATAACTCTTATGACTCCAGAGATGATAAACAGATTTGGATATTGATTCTGGATTTAGTTTGCTTTCTCTAGTAAAATTCCTGTATCAGCCAGTAAAATCACTCTTACATTTTAATTCTACATATCCAGGAAAGAATTAACCTATAATCAAATGAATTCTGAGTTAAATCATACTTTAATTAATATTCAGTTGGAGTTTTGGGGGAGTCCTTTTTGCTCTATATCAGAATCAATTTGAAAGTTATCATATCTAATGGTAAAATTTCAAGTGATAAAGTTTGCATAAAGACATTCAGAAAATACATATTTTCACATATTCTACACAATTTTAGAACTAAATAGAACCTGAAGAGCTACTTAAATAAAATCCTTTTGCCTTGAAGAAAATGAAATGAAAGCCTAGAAATATGAAGCCGAAGGTTAAAGATTACAGCAAGTGGCAAAGCTAGGGTAGATCCAATTTTCTCGCTTCCAGTTAAGAATTTTTGCCTCTATTGCTTTGTATTTAAAATATAAGAAGGGATATGTAAATAACTCTAACTAACATTATGCATCCAAGAGAGATCATAATGGAATTGATGCTGTTCTTTAAGGGATGGTAACAGTGATGTTCCGCTACAGAACAAACAGCTGTTTTATTACAAATGACTTGAAAAAGAAAGATGAGTTAATATATTAAATTGATGGTTTCTGACTATTTGATTAATTGACATGGCCTTACTTAGCAGTTAATCTAAGATTATCAAATTACTGTGACAAAGACAGAAGAAGGGAGGTTAGAGACTAAATTAAAACTCTAGTTGATATAGTGTTTGATTTACAGAGTATTTGCACTTGCTGTAGTACAAAGAAATAAGATGTTATCACTAAATACTGTTGTATTGGATTAACATGATGTTATTATTGGCCAAATTACCTGCAGAAACTAGATTGCTATCAGTATTTTGATTGATTATATATAATAATTGAAAAGCAGAATTTTATTTAGTTGCAAATGCATTTTACAACTACTTTTGAAAATTGTATATCCACTGGAAGAAATTATTATTATGGAACATGAAGAGCAGGGAAATGGGGAAAAGGGCTAAATAGTTATTGTAAGAGCTTTTCCTATAATGTTTAATTTCTCATATTATTTCTTCTGCCTAGTTTATCTCTTTGTGTCTTAATGAAACAACATTTTTCAGACTGCCTTGGCCATCTTTATCATTCTCTGTTTTTATTGTATTGCCATCTCCTCCTTGGTGTAAAGTGAGAGACATTTTCTCATTTTTTTCTTATTCCTTTTTTTTTTTTTTTTTTAATGAAACATTTTCCTAAACTATGAGCTAGAATGTCTTTTAAACTTTACTTAGGTCACGTTTTTAGTGACCCTTAATACCATTACTTCCAGATATAAAGAATGAAAGCATACATAAGACATATGGTGAAGTCGGGGAACAAATGTCTTCATAAAATGTGGAAAATTAACATTTTAGAGGAAATATGTAGGCTGAGTAAACAAATCATAGGTTGTCATTGCAAATTAACTTTTTCCTAGTAGCCTAACCCAAAACAAGGAGATCAGTCTCGTACCTCATAAGATGTTAGAAATAGTCTGGAGATTTATCACAGCAAAGAAAATGGTGACCAAAGAGAAGTGACTTGTTCAGTGTCACAATAGAACTCTCACAAAAAACAAAAAAATAAAATGTAGGCCTTATATCTCCCAAATCTGTTTTCCTCCCATTATTCCAGATTTAGTCTTTTCTTAATAACAAAAAAGACATAAGTGATCTCCTACTTTGATCTCCTTCTTGATTTTTGAAATTCTATTTAAATTTATACTTTTTAGCTGTTGCAGTGCATAATGGTAGCATATTTTTGTCACTATGGTTAAATTATTCTCTCTCACTTAACAAAATTCACTATGTAAAGTGACACAGTTTCTATTATATTTATACATATTGCTTCAAAACCAGCACTGGCAAGGACAAGCATTAAAATCTGGTGCTTACTGTGACACACTACCAGAAGCAAGGTGGCTCCCAGGGCTATACAAAAAAGAATGGGTCCAGTGAGGTCCGTTTCATTCACAATACTGCCATCTGCTGGCTTCATTGGGTTTAACACTGTCCAAGTTTTTTGCCATGTGTGATCAAAATGGATTCCAAGTTCTGTAAAAAGGAAAAAAAGATAGATAATATGATAATATAAATATAGAAAAATAAAAATAAGTTACACTCTTTAAAGGTTAACATATCTGATTAACTTACTTAGCATTTTAATCTGATTGTTTTATCATACCTTCTGAAGTTCTATGTTCTGTATTACACAGAAACTCAAGTTCTATGTAACATACAAATCTTTAAAAAACAAACTAAAAAGTAATTTGGTTTCCAAAGAATGACTTAAAAGAAATGCGTTAGAGAAATATTTCCATCAAGGAAAACATTCCCTGATTTATGCAGCAAATACAAGCTTTAAATCTAATTAAAAATTGGGAAATTGGCAATATACAGTAAAAAATAAAATTGTAGCTAGCAGATCAAAAATTTCATCCTATTGCCCATCTAGATAGTTCCTTTTCCTGTATTTTCTTTTTTAAAAAAAAAAATTTCTTTTTTGAGACAGGGTTTCCCTCTCTCATCCAGGCTGGAGTGCAGTGGCATGATCCCAGCTCCTCCGCTCAGTCTCTTGTGTAACTGAGACTCATGTCTCAGTTGTGGCATGCACCACCACACTTGGTTAATTTTTTTTTTTTTCATAGTGATGAGGTCTCACTACATTGCCCAGGCTGGTCTCGAACTCCTGGGCTCAAGGGACCCTCCTGCCTTGGCCTCCCAAACTGCTGGGATTACAGCCCTGCGCCACCGCACCTGGCCCTTTTCCTGTATTTTCAATTGCTGACACTTCTGTAATCCCGTCATATCAGCCATGGCATAATTTTTAAATTAGTAGTACTATACTAAACTAATGAGACTGAGTCCAAGTCCACTATGCCTAATGAGAAGAGCAATTTTATGCTAAATGAATGAAACTACACAGAGGGGAAAAGGGCTCTTTCTGCAAGTAAAAGTGATCATGATGTGCACGCATATTTTTGTAAGGTCAATGTACTGTGAAGCTGAGTCTATGTATTCAAAGATTAAATTCTTGAGACAAGTTAAACTTTCTCTTTTATACATGGTAGTATTCAAATAAAGTATCCAAAATCAGTGAAGTTCAGTGTTCATGAGTCCAAACCTATTTAGAAATTTCTAATTTTTTTCTCCAATTCCCACTTTTCAAAGACTTCTGACTGCTGCCTCACAGATCCTTCTGCTAGAATCTGCTTCTCTCATTACTATAAAGCAAATACCGAGCCATTTGACATCCCTTGAACATAGAAATAAGTATTGATACCACATTGGTTTCTTTTCCTACCACTCCTGTAGAGATCAACTAAGATGTATCTAGGGTAGAGAAAGAGAACATTCAAAGAGAAGAGTATGACTTCACTATTTAGGGGCCAGCAATCAAATTGGTTATCCTCCTTCTATAATTTCAGAATGTCAGTAAGGGTGACGTGGAGGCTAGGAAGAATAAAAGCTAAAATTTACTGAGTGTTTGCTATGGACTTCACAAGATTTACATAAATTGGTCTTATAAATGCACAATCAATTGCTATTATTTTATCCCTATTTTATGCATCGGATATATAAGGCTTTGAGAGATTAATTTGTCTGAAGACACAAAGCAGTAATAGAAAACCTAGCTTTCAACGCTGCACAATCTGACTCAAGAAAGCACGTGTTTAACCATAGAGTTGTGGTCGGGTCAATGTTCGTCTAATCTTATAATTTTTTTTTTTTTTTTAAATGAGCCCAATTCTTCCATGTGAAGGACTGTCTTCCTAAATGTATTTGTATGTGGCATGTAACTACCCTTCCAAGCTTTAGTAACTTTCTTTGGTCAGATACAGGGGTATAGCTCAACTTATTTTACAGAGGCACATACCACCTAAATACCTTGCAAAGCTGACTTTCTGTACACAGACTACAACACAGACTTTTAATAAACCCCACGACACAGAGGACCCTTGTTCTAACAACTCAGAAATTTTCAGAGGGTCAGCTAGACACTGGTCTAAACCAAGAAATAAAGTTTTATTCATTTCATGCCCAGAATGACATCTGTTATTTTAAGCTTAAAAAAATCGAATAGTTAAATTAATAGCAAATAATTTACATTTCCGCTTTCTTGTTTCATCCTTTATTTCCACAGTGCATTTGTATATTTATTAATGAACATACACTTTGAATAATATGAGCAGTTCACCAAGCTTAAAGGAGGTTAGAATGTCTAATGTAATTTTTGAAAGAGAAGAAGACTTTAAAAATTGAGACTTGCTATATATTTAAAATTAATTAATTTTAAATTAATTTCCCCTGAAGCTTATGTTCTCAAACTTTATTTTTTAATTTTGGCATTTATGCTAAAAATACATTTTCAGTATTTACCACAATAAAGTGGTATTTAATTCCAAATACCTTTTCCTCAAAAAACGTAATTATTTTGGAAGAAATTCAGATGAAAAATGCTTTATGCAACATCATTACTGATGTCAACCATTTATTTAATGGCATAACTAACTCCTGCACATATTTTAACATCAAGCCATGAGACAGTAAATTAATATAAGCCCATATAAATATTTTCATAATGAAAAATACTTTATGTGCTTTCTACTGAAATATCTCTATAATATTGTTTTTTATTTATTATAAGGTATGTGAGCAATTATAACTACTTATTAATTATAGATACTCTAATATAACATCTTATTGTACAAAATAAAAGAAGATAAAACTGCTGTAAAATTTGAATGCAAAATTTATTGTTTTGCTGCCATCTAGTGGTAGTAAAGTATATGATACATATGCTATAAAAGTGAATTAAGATCTCTATTTTCTATGAAAATTGTGGCATTGGCCTTTCATATAGAAGCGTCGAGCTATGCTATAAATACAACATACTAAATATCAGTAATTCTTCTTATCTGACAAGTTTGAATTTACTCTTATTCTCAAAAATGCATTTAACATATTGATTTTACATTAAGAGCAAAATTTATCATTCTTACATAAAACCAAACAAATATTTTAGACAACAAAATATTTAAGAAATAAAGAAGGACTCTTTTGGAACAACATGCTTTTTGTGCAAGGAATGTTCATTATTATAGCTTGACAATTTTATAGGCCATTCTGATGGATGGTCAATAAAAACTAGTAAATGTTATTTAATGCATTATCCTAGAAATTGTATCATTTTTTATATCTGAAAAAGACATATCATGGCCTTTTTCATATCTTTAGACAAAAGAGGCTTGAGGCTTTCACAAGTCACTCAGCTTGAAGAATACATTGGATCCAAAATCCAGATATTTCATAGATTAAAAACACAAAATTATATTAGGTACTCTATCTTCTAATACTGGGGTTCCCAAACTCAGGGCCATGGACCCATACCAACTTGCTCATGGCCTGTTGGGAATCGGGCCACACAACAGGAGGTGGAGGTGAGCAGTGGACGAGCAAGTATTACCATCTGAGCTCCGCCTCCTGCCAGATCAGCTGCATTAGTTTCTCATGGGAGCATGAACCTATTGTAAACTGTGCATGCAAAGGATCTAGGCTGCACACTTGTTATGAGAATCTAACTAATGCCTGATGCTCTGAAGTGGAAGAGTTTCATCCCAAAACCATCTCCCCAACCTGTCTGTGGAAAAATTGTCTTCCACAAAACTGTTCCCTGGTGCCAAAAAGGTTGGGGACTGCTGTTCTAATACACTGTATATTTTGGGGAAATTGACTCTGAGCTGTATAAAATGGAAATAAAAATCTATTACGTATTTTCTATTCAAATTGAAAGACATACTAGAGGAGGATGTATAGAGAGTGGTAAATTAATGCAACAATAGAGACATTTCAGATAGTAGAAAAGATTATTTTCAATAAATGCTGCAGAAAAAAATAGTTAAGCAGTACAGAAAAAAATTAAATCTTACTTCACATATTAAGGTTAAACAACTATTGAATAATAATTTCAATATAAAACAAAAAATACAAAAGGATAATTTTAAAATGTGAGCATCTATAAAGAGATAGAGGCAGTACCTAGAGCTGGAGAAATAGATTTTTAAACAAACAACAATTGGAAAGAAATGTTACTAGGAAACATATTCTGGGTTTAAAAAATTAATATCACACTTTTAATATGTCCCAATGACCCATAAACAAACCAGATGGCAAACACAAGCTAGGAAAAAAATGTTTAAAATACGTATTCTAGACAATAATTAATATGGTTACTATATAAAATCCCTAAAAAATAAACAAGGAAAGAAAACTCTTTAAATTCTATAGAAATCTGAACCAAAAAAAAAACGTGAAAAATAAAAAGTCAATACACATATGAGAAATGTCAAAATTTTTTTGGTAACCCAGAGGTACAAAGTATTCCTTTTTCCTTTTTTCCTATGAAATTGACAAAGACGTGTCATATTCTACTCTGGAAGTGGAGTAGAACACCATTTTTGACATCATTTGACAGTGTTAATACCTTTAACCCAGCAATCCCACTGTTATGGGTACATCCTAAGGACAGACTCTACAAAGGTCAAAGATGGCAAAGCATTACTTGCTATAAGGAATAACCTTTAAGGTGTGTTTAAATTATGGTTATGTTATATAATAGAGCTCTATGAAACCATTATACATTGTTTTCAAATAATATTTAATGACTTTAAAGAATGTTTGCATAGAAGTGCTCGTGACAGGCTGGACACAGTGACTCATGCCCGTAATCCCAGCACTCTGGGAGGCCGAGGCAGGCAGATCACCTGAGGTCAGGAGTTCGAGATTAGCTTTGACAACATGGCAAAACCCTGTTTCTGCTAAAAACACAAAAATTAGCCGTGCACGGTGGTGTGCACCTGCAGTCTCAGCTACTCAGGAGGCTGAAGGAGGAGAATCGCTTAAACCCAGGAGGCAGAGGTTGCAGTGAGTCGAGATTGGGCCACTGCACTCCAGCCTGGGCAACAGAGTGAGACTCCATCTAAAAAAAAAAAAAAAAAAAAAATGCTCGTGACATAAAGTAAATAGAAATAATGCAATACTTAAGTACTCAAACGTATATATATTCATTGAAAAAATAGTATTTTACTTTAAAGTATGCATGTATATTCATGCATAGTACATATACATAAGCATTCATAGGAAAATAGAATAAAGGTTAGAAGAAAATACATCAAATTGTTAATGATAGTCATGTCTTTGAGACAAGATTTGAAGTAATTTTTATATTTTTATTATGCTTCTCTGTTTTCCCAATTCTGAAGACAATTAGGCAGAGATATTGGCAAAGCCAAGGAAAATGTTTAACTAGAATAACTTGTAACTTTTAAGTGTTTATTACTTGTAGAGGCAAAACAGAATGAATTGGTTAAAGATAACTGATCCAGAAACTTGACTGGCTTCCAAAGAGCCAATAGATCAATTATATAAATCTCTGTTCTGTTACGAACAGTTTAAATCTTTCACGGTATTACATTTTTAAGGAAAAGAAAGAAGAATGTGGTTGGTTGTGTTCATGTGAGGCAAACATCTTTACATCTTGTGATGTAAAATACTGGAAATTTTAATCTATTCCTTTTCACTTGACTACATGCAAAGGACTTGCAGCAGTTAACCAGTGACTATTTCTGCTTGGTTCTCAAATTTAAATCCACTTAGGGTTTTAGTGTCTTAACACCTATGTTTCTAGCACTGTATTAATCTTGTTTAAGAGCAAAAACAGCACATACAGACTGGCTACATATGCAAAAAAAACCAATGGATGGAACAACTCCAAAATCCCCTAAGGACCTTCAGCTCTAAGAATCTCTGGATTACCTTCCCACCAGGAGCGTTATTTACTGGATTTATATACTTCCTCACCTACTCATGCCAAGTGAGATGAAAGGGCTTGCATGAGTCAGGAAAGAAAAACACTGGCTTGTCTCCATGTCAACAATGACAACAAAAATATTAATTTGAGAAACTATCCACTTTGCTCCCAGGAAAACATAGCAGAGAATAAAATATGCTGTTATGAAGTGCTTCATTAACTGGGTGGGAAGGGTGGTCACTTTGATGTAACTACTCTGCCAAAAGATGTCTGCATTTTTTTCTATTCTTGGCCAAGGAGTTCAAATTTAAGAAAGAGTGAAGGAGCATTTAATAAGTGCAGCAATGTCATAGAATGGCCCATATCTACACCCAATTTCCCCTACGCAAACATGCAACAAACTTCCAACGGTTTAAGGGTTTTGGTTCAGCAAACTCTTGTTATATGTGAAACAATCACACATAAAACACTGTACACTGCAGGCTGACAGCACACATTAAGTGCTAATTATTGCTATTATTCTTCTAGCTGTACACACATTAATAACACTTCCTTAACTTATCTTCTAGCAAAGGAGGCTCTTCATCAAAACTGTCAATGTAAGGAGATTGTGAATAATAATCTGAGTTGGATGCTGGCTGAAAAAATTGTCCTGCATAACCTGGTGACATGAGAGTCTCTGATGGAACAAAAGAGGCAGGCTGAGGCTGCTCACCAGCTTGTTGTCTAGAAAAAGAAAAATACAAGGTCTTAGATTTTTTTAGGTCTTAAATTTTTAGGTCTTAGACCTAAAAAATACGTTTTTAGGTCTAAGAAAAAGGTATCATGACAAATAAAGTAGGAAAGTTACAATTTTACTTATATGAATTCACGTAGTTTTTATGAGTATTTACTCATGAAAGAAACAACTTACTTAAAATTTAACTTTAGTCCAAAAATGTAAAATAACTGGTCATCTAAAGGCTTCTGGAAAAATAATCCATATCAATAAACATTAATTGAGCATGTACAACATGCTGAATGTTTCCACTAATCTTTTCTCAATTAAAACTCTATAAGGTAAAAGCTGTATTTCTAATCTCATTTTACAGAAAAAGACACAGAACTTCACAGAGACTAAATGACTTGTCCAGTAACACAAAATAACATTGCAGGTGCTGGACTCTGGCATGAAGCTTTCTGAACAGTGATCTGCTCATCACACACTGCTGCTTTTTTACTTATTTTCAGGGACAGTCTCCAGCAACGAAACCCCTCCAAATATGTGGAAGCAGCAAGGAAAAATTATAATTTTAATAGTATAGTCAACTGATAGGAAAAATAAATACATATACTAATCACTGTGTATAAGGAAATATACTTCAGTTCTGGCCAGTTCTGTTGGTAATGACAGTCATTACCAAGAGAATTGTCTCTGAGTTCCTAGCTAAATGTATTATCTAGTTGGCTTTAGTGTCTCTTTATTTGTACAAATTTATGGGGTACATATAAAGTTTTGTTACATGCATAGATTGTGTAGTGGTCAAGTTAGAGCTTTTAGGATATCCATAACCCAAATAAGATTCATTATATGCATTAACTAATTTCCCATCACTCCTTTCCTACCCTCTCACCCTTCCAAGTATCAACTGCCAATGATTCTACTCTCTACCTCCATGTGTACGTATTTTTAGCACCTTTATGAGTAAGAACATGTGATATTTGATTTTCTGTGCCTGGCTTGTTTCACTTAAGATAGTGACTTCCATTTCCATGTATATTGTTGTAAATGACATGGTTTCATTCTTTTCATGGCTGAATGGTATTTCATTGTATATATACCACATTTTCTTTATTAATTCATCCACTGGTGGATACTAGGTTAATTTCATGTCTTTGCTATTGTGAATAGTGCTTCAATAAACATATGAGTGCAGGTACCTTTTTGATATATTGACTTCTTTTCCTTTGGATATATACCCAGTAGTGGGATTGTTTGATAAAATAGTCATTCTATTTTTAGTTCTTTGAGATATCTTCATACTGTTTTCCATAGAGGCTAATAATTTACATTCCCATCAACAGTGTGTAAGAGTTCCCTTTTCTCTACATCCCCATCAACATCTGTTACTTTTTGTCACTTTAATAAGAGCCATTCTGACTGGGGGAAGATGATATCTCACTGTTGTTTTAATTTTCATTTCACTGATGATTAGTGATGTTGAACATTGTTTCATATAACTGTTGGCCATTTGTATGTCTTCCTTTGAAAAATGTCTATTCATATTCTTGCCCACTTTTTTCTTTTTTTAAAATTTTGTATTTCCATAGGTTTGGGGGAAACAGGTGGTATTTGGTTACATGAATAAGTTCCTTAGTGGTGATCTGTGAAATTTTGGTGCACCCATCACCTGAGCAGTATAAATTAAACCCAACTTGTAGTCTTTTATTCCTCACACCCCTCCCACCCTTTCCCTCGAGTCCCCAAAGCCCACTGTATTATTCTTATGTCTTTGCATTCTCATAGCTTAGCTCTTACTTATAGAGAGAACATATAATGCTTGATTTTCCATTCCTGAGTTACTTCACTTAGAATAATACTCTCCACTTCCATATAGGTTGCTGCAAATGCCATTAATTCATTCCTTTTTATGGTTGAATAGTATTCCAAAGTGACTAATATACAGAATCTACAAAGAACTCAAACAAATTAGCAAGAAAAAAACAAACAAACTATCCCATCAAAAAGTAGGCTAAGGACATAAACAGACAATTCTCAAAAGAAGATATATAAATGACCAACAAACGTATGAAAAAATACTCAATGTCACTAATAATCAGGGTAATGCAAATCAAAACCATGATGCGATATCACCTTACTCCTTGCCCACTTTTTAATGGGATTGTGTCAGGGTTTTTTGGCTGTTGAGCTTCAGGGTTTTTTTTTGTTTTTTTGTTTTGTTTTGTTTTGTTTTGTTTTTTGCCATTTGTTGGCTATTTTTATTGCTGATTCAATCTTGCCACTCATTATTGCCTGGGGACCAAAGCTAGATGGAGCTGGACTAGGCAAGCTTGCACTCAGGCCCGCTAGTCATGAGTGCATGCACCAGCCATGACAGGTGAGGGCAAAACAGTCCATCAAAAAGTGGGCTAAGGACATAAACACAATTCTCAAAAGAAGATATACAAATGACCAACAAACATAGGAAAAAATGCTCAACATCACTAATAATCAGGGAAATGCAAATCAAAACCACGATGCAATACTACCTTACTCCTTGCCCACTTTTTAATGGGATTGTTTCAGGGTTTTTGGCTGTTGAGTTCAGTTCCTTGTATGTCTGGTTTTTAGTCCCCTGTCAAATGAATATTTTCCAAGTATTTTCTCCCATTCTACTGGCTGTCTGTTCACTCTGTTGATTATTTCCTTTGCTGTGCAGAAATTTTTAATTAAATCCCATTTGTCTATTTTTGTTTTTGTTTCCTACGCTTTTGAGGTCTTAGTCATAAATTCTTTGCCTAGACTAATGTCCAAAAGTTTTCCGTATGTTTTATTCAAGCATTTTTATAGTTTTAGGTTTTATGTTTAAGTCTTTAATCCATCTTGAGTTTATTCAAGTCAGGTAATGAGATGCCTCTAGGTTTGTTCATTTTTCTCAGAATTGCTTTGGCTATTTGGGCTTTCTTTCTCGTTCTGTATGAATTTTAGGATAGTTTTTTTTCTAATTCTGTTAAAAAACAATGCTGGTATTTTGATAGTGATTGCATTGAATCTATAGATTGCTTTAGGCAGTATGGTCATTTAAACAATATTAATTCTTTCAATCCATGAGCATGAGATGTTTTTCCATTTGTTTGTGTCATGCACAATATTTTTTCATCAGTGTTTTGTCATTTTCCTTGTAGATATCTTTCACCTCCTTGGCTAATAAATGTATTCCTAAATTTTGTTTGTAATTATTATAAACAAAATTGCCTTCTTGATTTCTTTTTCAGGTAGACAGTTATTGCTGTATAGAAATGCTACTGATTTTGTATGTTGATTTTATACCCTACAGCTTTACTGAATTCATTTATTAACTCTAAAAGGATTTGGTGAATTCTTTAGGTTTTTCTAGAAATAAGATCATATCATCCAATTTCCAATTTGGATGGCTTTTTTCTCTCTTGCCTGATTTCTCTAGATAGGATTTCCACTACTATGTTGAACAGGAATGGTGAGAGTGAGCATTTTGTCTTGTTTCAGTTCTTAGAGAAAATGCTTTCAACTTTTCACATTCAGTATGATGTTATCTGTGGGTGTGTCCTAAATAGAGTTTATTATTTTGAGGTACATTCCTTATATTCCTAGTTTGTTGGGGGATTTTATTATGAAAGGATGCTGAATTTTCCATTGAAAGAATCATATGGTTTTTGTCCTGGGCTCTGTTTATGTAATTTATCACATTTATTGCTTTACATGTATTAAATCATCCTTTCATCCCTTGTATAAAACCTACTAAATTATGACATATTATTTTTTGATGTGCTGTTGCATTTGATTTGCTAGTATTTTGTTGAGGATATTTGCATCTATGTCCATCAGAACTATTGGTCAAGTTCTTGTTGTTGTTGTGTCCTTGTCTGGTTTTGGTATCAGGTGTTACTGGCCTTGTAGAATGACTTAGAGAAAATTCCCTCCACCTGAATTTTTGGGAACAGTTTCAGGAGGATTAGTATTAGTTCTTTTTTTGTACATTTGGTAGAATTCAGCTGTAAATTCATCTTGTCCAGGCCTTTTCTTTGTTGAGAGACTTTTTATGGCTGATTCAATTTTGTCACTTATTATTGGTTGAGGGCCAAAGCCAGATGGAGCTAGACTGGGCAAGCTTACGCTCAGGCTCCCCAGTCAGGAGTGCATGCATCAGCCATGACAGGTGGGGGAGAAACAGTCCTCAGGCCTCTGGTAGAATTCTTGGGTAAACTTTAGTCACCACTGCACTGAGGTCCTGCCACGAGAAGGGTGGGACCAGTCCCAGTGGCCATAGTCTTGGTCAGTGAGTAAGAGACTTGCTTCCTTCTTACAGCCCCCAGTCTGGACAGGGTTCTCTCCCCTGTCTCAGGTGTCATAGCCATCCCAACTGTTCGGTTAGACCCCATGCCCCTCAGTTCATGCTCACGGCCCATAGGAGTCCCCACTTAGCTCAACACTAAGGCTTCATGGCAACTCTCATTCTGCTTAAGTAGGAGCAGTACCTGCTTCCCGCACTGGTGGCTGTAGCCCATGTCACACTAGCTTCTTAGTCTTGGTTGTTAGGGCCAGCTCCTAGTTCACACCCCAGTTCTGCAAACAGCAGCCCAAGTTTCCCTAATGCCTAGGACTGAATTCTCAGGACTTCACACAGTCTGTTAAGGGCTAAGATCTAGAATGGTGTCTTGCTATAGCTGCCTGGGTTTCAGAAACAGCAAGGAATACAAGGCATGCTCCCTCTCTAAAGCAGTTCCTTCTCACTGTTCCCTGGTTGCTTTCTAAGTTAGGCTTAGGGCTTGAGAGGGTCAAGGTGCTCTCCCATAGCCTGGATTGTGCAATTCCCCAGCAGAAGAGTGGACCGCGTAAAGACTCTCACTCACCCTCTCCTGTACTGGGGAGTCATTCCTGGTTCTTGGCTGGTCTTGGCCATGTATGCTGCCTATTTTCCTTCCCCTTCCTAGCTTTTGGTGTTTTCCGTCACTTTCCTGTTGAATTCCAGTGTTCTGCCTTGGATAATATATTAGAAGTGTGATTGTCCACACACCATTTTGCTTCTTCTAAGTAGATAAAGCATGCTTGAAATGCTCCAAGCCAGCCATCTTGAACAAAAAAAGAGTCCCTCTCTTAAAATGGGCGATTTAATGTTGCCAAACCAAAATACTTCTTTGACATGTTTTTGCTATTTATTTTTATTCATTTTAAATTGTTTTTACCTTAAAGAATGGAAAGAAACAAAGAGCTGTCCAGTAACATGTTTTAAATTTCTTTCACAAAAGCCCTTGGGGTAAACTAAATATACAGTCCAAGGTTCTGAACTTGGTAACTCCCTGTGATTTCTTTATGATAAAATATTTACAAAATGGCCTTTAGTACTTTCCTTCGAATATTAATCTTAATATGAAATCTAAGAATAACATATTTGACCTCCTTTATGTGAGTTAGCCTGACCAAGAGAATAACTTATTTAGGAAAAGAAAGCCACATATATAGAGGGGGGACATACACACTTAATCATTTACTAATTCAAATGTATACTCATTAAGAGCAAGAGCCTGGTGTAATACTATTTGAACCTGCCAGAATGTATGGTGATTACCTGCTATTATTTTTCACTTAGCCATGTGTAATATTCCTAATGTATTTTCCAGTAAAATAGGCACACCACCAAAAATACTGGTAGAAACAAATTAGAATAGGAATCTGAATGGCTTTTTTCTTGATAAAAATCCCCCAATACCTATTTTTTTAATGTAAGCCTTTCCAGAAAAATTAAAGGGACACATAAAGATGACTAAATGGACCAATGTCTAAGTAAAACTATGTCATTGCCGTACTTGTCTGGCCTCACCATAACTTATATCAGGTGCTACTAATCAGGTTTGAGTAAACATAACTTTCACAGTTATTAGCTGCAAAGCAACCTTTGTGAACGGGTGGACTATTTCAGGTAGTAACTTTGACTCATCCTCTTCAAAGAGAAACAAAATTTTACAGAAAAAGGTTCTCAGGAACTTAGCTTCTATTGTCCTTATTGTAATGGGGGTATAATATTAAAATTCCTCTACCACTTATTTAAGAAAGTAAAAATTTAAAATTTGTTGCATAAAGGAAAACACAAAATTTATAAAATTACCATGCTCACCTTTGATAACTATCTAAATTTAAATTATGTTTTTCTTTATCTTATATCTTTGTATAGCATCACTGTAATATTAAACGTTGCATCTCAATAAAAATAGCACAACCAATACCAAAAGAATCACATTATTAGTCCAAAGTATGACCCAAAAATCTGTAAATGATATGGTTTGGATCTGTGTCCCCACCCAAATCTCATGTAATCCCCAATGCTGGAGGTGGGGCCTAGTGGGAGGTGATTGAATTATGAGGGCAATTTCTCATGAATGGTTTATCACCATCCCCCTAGGGCTGTTCTCGTAATAGAGTTCTCATGAATCTGATTTTTTAAAAGTGAGTAGCACTTTCCACTTCTCTCTCTTGATCCTGCTCCTGCCATGTGAGATACCCACTTCTTTGCCTTCCACCATGAGTAAAAGCTCCCTGTGGTCTCCCCAGGAGCAGCTATTGCCATGCTTCCTGTTCAGCTTGTGGAATCATGAGTCAATTAAACCTCTTTTCTTTATAAATTATCCAGTCTCAGGTATTCCTTTATAGTAGTGCAAGAATGGCCTAATACAAGAAACTGGTGCTGAGGAGTGGGGGCTTTGCTTTAAAGATACCTGAAAATATGGAAGTGGCCTTGGAACTGGGTAACAGGTAGATGTCGGAAGACTGTGGAGGGCTCAGAAGAAGACAGGAGGATGAGGAAAAATTTGGAACTTCCTAAAGATTCGTTAAATTGTTATGATGAAATGCTGACAGTGATATGGACAACAAAGTCTAGACTGAGATCTCAGAGGGAGATTAGAAACTTAGTGGGAACTGGAGTAAAAGTCACTTTTGCTATAGTTTAGCAAAGAGCCTGGGTGCATTGTGCCCCTTCTCTAGGGATGTGTGATGTGTGAAACTTTAAACCTGAGAATGATGGTTTAGGGCATCTAGTGGAAGAAATTTCTAAGCAGTAAAGCATTCAAGATGTGACCTGGCTGCTTCTAACAACCTATGTTTATATGTATGAGCAAAGAAATGATCTGAAACTTGAAATTATATTTAAAAAGGAAGCAGAGTGTAAAAGTTAGGAAGATTTGCAGAATGGCCAAATGGTAGAAAACAAAAGCACATTTTCAAGGGAGGAATTCGAGCAGTCTGCAAAAAATTGCGTAAGTGAAAAAAAGGAGCTATGTGCTATTAGCCAAGAAAAGAGGAAAAGGACTCAAAGGCCTTTAAGTGACCTTTGTGTCAGTCCCTCCCATCACAGTCTCAGAGGCCTAGGAGGGAAGAATGGTTTTGTAGGCCAGGCCCAGGACCCCACTTCCCTTCATAGCCTCAGGACATTGCTCCCTGCATTCTGGCCACTCCAGCTCCAGTCTTGGGGCAAAATGAGCCCAGTTACAGTTCACTGCTTCAGACGATGCAAGCCCTAAGTCTTGGTGGCTTCCACACAGTGTAAAGCCTGCAGGCGCGCAGAGTGCAAGAGTTGAGGCTTGGAAGCCTCCACCTAGATTCCAGAGGATTTATGGAAAAGCCCGGATGTCCAGGCAGAAGCCTGCTGCAGAAGTGGAGCCCTCATGGAACACCTCTACTAGGGAAGTGTGGAATGAAAAGGAGGGGTTGAAACCCCCACACAGAGTCTCCACACAGAGTCCCTCACAGTGCAGCTGTCAGAAGACGGCCATCATTATCCAGACCCCAGAATGACAGATCCCCCAGAAGCTTGCAACCTGCATCTAGAAAAGTCTCAGGCATTCATCACCAGTACTTGAGAGCAGCCACAGGGGCTGCACCCTGCAAAGCCACAGGGTTGGAGCTGCTGAAGACCTTGGGAGCCCACCTCTTGCATCATTGTTACCCGGATGTGGGACATGAAGTCAAATGAAATTATTTTGAAGCTTTAAGACAGGGGTGTCCAATCTTTTGGCTTCTCTGGGCCACACTGGAAAAAGAAGAATTGTGTTGGGCCACACATAAAATATACTAACACGATAGCAGATGAGCTAAAAAAAAAATCTGCAAAAGTATCTCATAACGTTTTAAGAAAGTTTATGAATTTGTGTTGGGCCACATTAAAGCCACCATGGGCTGCACACAGCCTGTGGGCTGTGGGTTGGACAAATTTGCTTTAAGATTAATGACTGCACTGCTAGGTTTTAAACTTGCATGGGGTATTCCCTTTTTTTCTGGCCAATTTATCCCTTTTAGAATGCCTACACCAATGCCTACACCTCCATTATATCTTGAAAGTTACTAATTTGTTTTTGATTTTATAGGATCATAGGCAGAAGGGACTAGTCTTCAGGTGAGACTTTGGACTTGGACTTTTGAGTTAATGCTGGAGTGAGTTAAGACTTTGGGGAACTGTTGGGAAGGGTTAATTTGAACTTTGACATGTAGGACATGAGATTTGGGAGGGTCCAGTGGTAGAAGGATATGGTCTGGATCTGTGTCCCACCCAAATCTCATGTTGAAATGAAATTCCCAGCTGGAGGTGGGGCCTAGTGGGAGGTGATTGGATCATGGAGGTGGTTTCTTATAGATGGTTTAGCACCATCTCCCAGTGCTGCTCTCGTGATAAAGTTATCATATCTGGTTGTTTAAAGATGTGCAGCACCTCCTCGCTCTCTCGGTCCTGCTTCTGCCATGTGAGACTCCTGCTCCTGCTTTGTCCTCCGCCATGAGTAAAAGCTCCCTGAGGCTTCCCCAGAAGCAGCTGCGACCATGCTTCCTCTACAGCCTGTGGGACTATGAGTCAATTAAACTTCTTTGCTTTAACCCAGTCTCAAAAATTTCTTTATAGCAGTGTGGCAATGGCCTGATATAGTAAATAACCCAATTCTTATGTTTTAGGCTTTTTTTTTTTTTGCTAAAAATTTCTATAAACAACCTTAATTTTAAGCATATGTTATGAATTTACATTTAGTCCCCTATGTCTTCTGGTATTCTCCTTTTTTTTTACTAAGTGGCACTAACTCTGAATGGCTACACCAATGAGTTTTCATATATTCTTAGAGACATCTTTCAAACCTACAATATCCTTTCATGAAAAAAGTCTCTGAGATAATGGATCTGGACATTTCACTATTTGGCTCCATTAAGCTTATAGTCCTTGATGATTAACCTATTAGAGGTAATGTAATGAGTCAGATTAATATGCTCAATATTTAAGATGTTAAAGTTATATATTTGTACCTCACAATAAGTCTTTTGCAGAATATGCCAAGAAAATGTAACTCTTCTCTTCTATTACACCATTAGTTCTATTGAAAGATAAATACTGAAATTGTGATAATTTCAAATTCAGCACATTATTACAGATAAAATAAATGTTAAATGAATTAGATCAAAAGAAACACTGAACTCTGGCTTGTTGAATTTAAACTTTAGCTTTGTTAGTAAACACCTCCTCTTCCTTTAAAAATCACTTCA
>NW_012101279.1:280100-311324 GCF_000951045.1 Mandrillus leucophaeus | reverse complement strand
ATATATAAAATATACACATTCATAGGAAAATAGAATAAAGGTAGCAAGGAAGTACACCAAATTGTTAATAATAGTCATTTCTTGGAGACAAGATTTGAAGTGATTTTAATATTTTATTCATATGTTTCTATATTTTCCAAATTCTACACTGGATACAAATAGATATCAGATAGTTTTCTAAAAGCAGAGATGTTGGTGGAGTCAGGGAAAATGTTTAACAAGAACAGTTCACAACTTTTTGGTGTTTATTAATTCCGGAGGTAACACTGAATTAAGTAGTTAAACATAGCCGATTCAAAACCATATTTGTGTAACTTATCTATGTGAGTTTCCAATTAAGCCTGTAAACTTAGGCAATTTAAGTGCCCTTGGTAAGACCTTATCAAATAGGATGAATTTGGTGGTAGCATGAGTCAGGGAGTGGTAGCTGGGAAAGTTGGCTTCCACAACATTCCTAGATTCTGGTTGGTCCAGCTGGGTGCACAGTGATGCCTTAACCGTGTTTGAAATACTAGAAGATCAAGTTTGAGGATTCAGAAAAGACGATGATTCAGTATTTATCTGTTAAAGTCCTACCAAACCACTCAAAGGGATTTTTCCAGTTGTTTACACCCTTCTGCAACAGTATCTATTTCTTTTTTCCAAATAATATGAATAGATTTCACATTTCAAAAGGTGGAAAAATATAGCCTCAACAGCTAGTTATAGATGATTGGAAATTATCCCTATCTGAATGATGGAATAATTATGTTTTTTAAAAGATAACGATCCTACTGTTCATTCTAAAATAAGGAAACTTGTTTTTAAACATAAATATCTTTACTGTCTTAGTGAGCACAGTCATCCAGCTTTCAGATCAGTACACTATTGAGCCAAACAGGCTTTTAAAACAAGCTCTCATATACTGTGAACAGGGTAAGGAAGAGAAGAGAGTGAAAGAGACAGGCAAAGACAGAGACAGAGAAACAGAAGCTGAATGACTGATTATAGCTATTCTCTAGGTTGCTACATCTTTTGCCAGAATAATCATCTTGTTCTGATTTGGGGTATATTTTAATTGAACTATTCATAGTATGCATAAAAGATCAAATCTCTGGATTTCCTTTGATGTACATAGTAAATCACTGACCTGATTCCATGTTTTATGTACCTCATAAAACTACCACAGCTACTATGCCCTTTCCTAATTCCTGAGATGTACAGTGCGAATCAGAATTTAAATGTTGCTGCATCCAAATCAGGACTCGGATTTAAATGCTAAGCATCTGAAGCAGGGTAGGCCATCAATCTGGTACTGTAAAATTATGAGCTTTCCTCGTCTGGCTACATTAATTTCCATCTCTTTGTCATTTTGATTTCTAGGAGATGTTTAGTCAAATGGAAAAAGAAAATTAGAGTGTGTGGGGTGGGTGGATAAAGCTGTGGTCCATGAGTCCTAGCTTAGGGAGAAAGTTTTTTCTCTCTCATTGTACATTTTAGTTTAATTTAATCTGAAAATATCAATGCTACCCAAATGCTAATCTTATCTGGAAAAGAGAGTAGAGAAAAGAAACAGAAGGTTTAGGGCAACTAGTTCCTTTCTATGAAACAGAACAGAGCTTAAAAAGCCTAGTAGACAGCTTTCATTGTGGATTGCAAATTTAGAGTGATCACCTTTGTGTACCTTAGTGCTCAAACTACTCCCTGTGCCTCAAACATTTCCCTGTTTTTTTTTTTTTCACCTTCCAAAGTGTAAACCATAAAAGGCAGCCTGACTAGTGCTACACAGGAGATAGCATAGGAGTGTGAATTAGATACAATTCCAGATATTCAACTTTTCCAGCCTAAAAAAATTATATCTCAATACCTTTCCCTATCTTGAAAGCAGCATCTATTTGCTTATACCTGTAGGAGTGATCAGTAAAAAGAGAGTCAATTTTTTTCTGGGCAGAGTGGGAACAGAAGACTCCCCACTGTCTGTTATATGTATTCTGTCTTTTCATCTTTCTATCTGGAGCTTTTAAGGTGTGTGTGTGTATAATAAAGCTTCAAAAATTAATACATTTGAAATATACCACACATCCTAATTTATGGCACAGTTTATTCCTATTATCCCAACATTATTATAATAGCACTAATTTTACACTTTAAAAAGTCTTTATTTTATAATAAGTCATATGCTCACACTAGTTATAGCCCTAATCAAACAACCTTGAGCTAAAATCCTAATCCCATTTCTTACTAGATGTGTAACCTTGAGAAAGTCTCTTAATTTCTCTGTATGTCTGTCTTCTCGTGCAAAATGGGGGTGATAGCGCAAGTTGAGTATCCTTCATCTGAAATGCTTGGGACCAGACTGCTTTAGATTTCAGATTTTTATGGATTTTTGAATATTTACAGAATACATACTGGTTGAGAATCCTTAATCTGAAAATTAAAAATCTGAAATGCTCCACTGAGCATTTCCTTTGAGTACATGTCAGTGTTCAAAAAGTTTTGGATTTGGGGACATTTCAGGTTTTTGATTTTGGATTTGGGATGTTCAACCTGTACGGCCTAACTCATATGGTGTTCCAATGAGTTACTGTATATAATTGAGGATCCAATGAGTTAATTTATATAATTTCAGAACTGTTCCTAACATATAATAAGAACTCAATATATTGTGGTTATTATGAAAGTTGAACAGTCTGACTCTTCTTGCCCTCTAACCTAGACCCACAAAATTTCCAAGAAATCAATTATTTAACAAAATACAGTATACTTAAGTGACTTTAGGTAACAAAGTGTCAATTGCTTTTGTAAGTCATATTTATATGAATAAATAATATTTATATAGTGGTTTTACTTTAATACACACTTTTCTACACATTATCACAATTTTTAATAACAATTCCATTGAGCAGGTATTATTAATATCCTTATTTTTCAGATTAAGACAGTCAGAGAAGTTAAGTCATCCCAATATTACAGACAAAAAATGCCAAAGCCAGAATTTGAACCAAATTCTTCTTACTCTAAACGCCATATTTTGCCACTATCAAATTCTTAATCATTTTGTTTCATTTTCAACTCAAGTTGAATTTTTACCTCAAATAGCTATCATATTTTGACATGTTTACCTTGATTCCATCATGGTATTTTTCATACTTTAATTGCATATTTAATCACTCAATTCTTCAACATAAAAATATTAAATTGCACAAGAGAAAAAACTATGAATTTCATCATTACATTTGGATGTGCAGTGCCCTTCTTAATAATAAATGTTAACTGAATTAGATCAAAAGAAACACTGAACTCTGGCTTGTTGAATTTAAACTTTAGCTTTGTTAGTAAACACCTCCTCTTCCTTTAAAAATCACTTCAAACTACAGAGAAGTGGCTGTGGGGCTCCTTTAGAACAATCAGCAAATTTCATGTACAAGTACTCATAAACACATATACATTCATTGAAAAATAGTATTTTTATATATATATATATAAAAAAATACACATTCATAGGAAAATAGAATAAAGGTATATATCAATTAAGTCCATGCACATTAGGTCAGCAGCACCCTGCCAGTAGAGACAGTACCAGAGTCAGCCTTAGTCCAAGACAACTAGGCCACTTAAGGGATTCACTAGTTGTTCTGAGATTAAAGAAATATTGCATCTTAAAAATAATCCATTATGAAGCACCTATATGCTTCAAGAGCTGAGTTGCCAGCTATCTGTATTAGTTTGCTAGGGTTGCTGTAACAAGTAAACACAATCTGGGCAGCTTAAGCAACAGAATTTATTGTTTCACAGTTGTGAAGGACAGACGTTCAAAATCAAGGTGTCAGCAGGGTTGGCTCCTTCTGAGGGCTGTGAGGGAATAAGTTCCAGGCCTCCCTCCTTGACTTAAAGATGATCCTCTTTTCCCTATGGTTCTTCACATCATCTTCTCTCTGTGTACCCCCATGTCTAAATTTCCTCTTTTTATAAATACCCCAGTCATATTGGATTAAGTACCACTCTGAATGCCTTATTTTAACTCTAGAACCTCTGTAAAACCCCTCTTTAAGTAAGGTCACATTGTGAGGTACTGGGAGTTAGGACTTCAACATATAGAGTTGGGAGGACACAATTCAACACATAACACTATCTGAAACACATTCTCTGCCCTCAAGGAGCATTCAGCCTAATGTGTGATATATACATTTATTCTCTATCTTCTATTTATTCAACTTTGAATTTAAAGAGAAAAGACTAAGTTGCTTTGTAACAATGATAATATTAAGTATTCACATTGCACTAATTGTAGTTTCAGGTGTGTCTGGTATAATACCGAGTTGGTACTTTCTAGAAATAATTATCTTAAATACATGTCTCAATCACTTGGGCTGGCCTCTGGAGCCATCACTGCAGGGAGGCTAATGAACCACGGTCAGGTAGCCACAAGGGCAATCCTAGACAAGTCCCCAAATTTGCAACTACCCAGTGGGTTCACCTTGCCTGCTGCCTAGACAGCCGATTTATCAAGATAGGGGAATTGCAATAAAGAAAGAGTAATTCACACGGAGCTGGTTGTGTGGGAGACTGGAGTTTTATTATTACTCAAATCGGTCTCCAAACATGGTTTTTATTTCTATTTTTTTGACACAGGGTCTCGTTCTGTGGCCCAGGCTGGAGTGCAGGAGGGCAATCACAGCTCACTGCAGTATCAAAGTCCTGGACTCAAGTGATCCTCCCACCTCAGCATCCTGAGTAGTAGTGACTACAGCCATGTGCCACCATGTCTGGCTAACGTTTTTTATTTTTTTGTAGAGAGAGGCTCTTGCTATATTGCCTAGGCTGGTCTTATACTCCTGGGCTCAAATGATCCCCCTGTCTTGGCCTCTCAAAGTGCTGGGATTACAGGCATGAGCCACTGCACTCAGCTTCTGCTAACATGGTTTTAATATATATCTTGTGTGCTGACTTCCAAGTCTGTAGAGCAACCCTGACCTTTCCCGTATTTATACTCATTTAACTAACTGGATACAAATTCCTGAGTATTGTCAATGTTTTGGCATTTCATACCATGAAAATAAAAATTCACTTTTGTTGACAAAACTTTACATTTTGTAACCATATAAACTGGCATTACGTAGAATTTTTTCATGTTATTACAGAGATATCTTCCTTATAATATTTTTTGAATTGTTCAATTTAATTAGATATGCAGATTTAAAAGGGAAGAAAATTAGATACTTACATGTGTGAGAAATTAAATAAATATATAACTAAGCTGGATATATTAGATTTAAATCAATTTCTCAAGATAAAGGAAAAAATAATTTAATTCAAGTGAATATTGAGACATGTATTTAAGAGAATTATTTTTAGAAAGTACCAACTTGGTATTATACCAAACACACCTGAAACTAAAATTCATGCAATGTGAGTACTACATATTATCATCATTACAAAAGCAACTTAGTGTTTTTTCTTTAAATTCAAAGTTGAATAAATAGAAGATAAAGAATAAATGTGTATATCACACATTAGGCTGAATGCTCCTTGAGGGCAGAGAATGTGTTTCAAATAGCGTTATGAGTTGAATTGTGTCTTCCCAAATTTATGTGTTGAAGTCCTAACTCCCAGTACCTCACAATGTGACCTTACTTAGAGAAGGGTTTTACAGAGGTACTGAAGTTAAAATAAGGCATTCGAAGTGGTCCCTAATCCAGTATGATTGGGGTACTGATAAGAAGAGGAAATTTAGACATGGGTGTGCATAGAGGGAAGATGATGTGAGGAACCACAGGGAAAAGAGGATCATCTGCAAGTCGAGGAGAGAAGCCTGGAACTTATCATTCCCTCATAGCCCTCAGAAGGAAGCAATCCTGCTGACCTCTTAATTTTGGACTTCTATCCTCCAGAACTGTGAAACAATAAATTCTGTCGCTTAAGCTGCCCAGATTGTGGTTACTTTGTCACAGCAACCCTAGCAAACTAATACAGATATCTGGTGACTCAGTTCTTAAAGCACACAGGTGCTTCATAACTGATTATTTTTAATATGAGATATCTCTTTTAATCTCAGAACAACTAGTGAATCCTTTAAAATTTAAATCAATCAGATGACATGATGGAACAAAATAGTCAATGTAAATTGGTTACATTAATTGCTTTGGTTGCAAACTGTATTTATGACTTTAAGAAAATCTTTTATCTTTCTTTTAACATTATAATTTGGTTTATAACATAGCGAACATATTTTAAAATTCTCTCTTTCTGAAAGTTTTGTATACTTTAATATGAATCATACCAGACAATAAAACAATAAAATTAGATTACTTGGCTCTCATATTTAACATTCTCTAAATTCATCCCTTACCATACCTTTAAGAAAAAAATCTTTTTAAAAAAAACTTTCCATTTTTCTTGATTAACTTTTTTCTTCCTGAACAAATTTTCCTCTTTTGCTTTATATATTATTTGGGACAAAGACCCCTTGTTGAATAATTATGGTATTTCAGATGCTATGCTACAAAACTTCGTATTTGTATCATATGTGATTCTCACAATAACCCAGTGAATTGGGTATTAGTACTTCTGCTTTTTACTGGAGGAAATACAGGATCAGTGAGACTAGGTAACCTGCCCACGGTTATATAGGTAATAAGCAACCAGACCACAGACTATGGTATTGCCTTGTGTCTCATTTCTATGCCCAGTGTTCTTTCACCTGAAACTGTGTTTCTGGATATAATTTGACTAGTTTTATGTCAACAAGCCCATCAGTTAAAATATTTTGTCTGTAAGTAATAGAAACCCCGACTCAAACTCATGTAGACAATAAAGAAATTTATTATCTCACATATTAGTAGCTCCAGGGTTAATCTCTTCAATGGCATGAGGATCTACAGTTGCCCAATTTCTATTCTGCCTACGTCCTATACATTATTGCCACATCAGGTTTATTATGTGATTGTAGGGTGATCTAGCTTTCAGGAATTCTGTCAACATAATCCTCTACATCAACAAGTCAGCTCTAGTCATTATGCCTAGACAATGCAATATCTAGAGAAAGAAGAGACACCATTTTGTCGCATGGCTCTTTCTTAGAAATAAGTAAAATAAATACTTAGAAATACTTACTTAGAAATAAGTAAAATTTCCCTAGAACTCCTAGAAGGCTCTATTTTACAACTCTTTGGCTACTGTGTTAGCTTTCTACTGCTGTCATAACAAATTACTACACATTTAGTAGCACAAAACCACACTTATTTATTATCTCACAGTTCTGTAGGTCAGAGTCCTGGTGGGCTCAATTGGGTTCTCTACTTAGGGCCTTAGAATGCCCAATCCAAAGTGGAGGCTAGGCTGGGCTGGGAAGATTTGAGGAAGAATCTACTTCCTAAGTAGAACTTAGCTCACTAAGTTCATTGACAAAATCCTGTTCTTTGTGGTCGTAGGATTTGGTCCTTGTTTCCTCATGGGCTCTCAGCTGGGGATTCCTCTCAGCCCCTTGCGGCTCTCTGCATCCCTCAGCCGGTGGTTCCCTCGAATCCTTCTCATGCTTCAACTCTCTCTGACTTTCCCTTCTGCCATCACCTGAAGAAACCTCTCTGCTTTGAGTGCTTGTGTAATTAGATGTGGCCCATCTGGATAATCTCCCTATTTTTAGGTAAGCTGTGCCTTATAACAAAACTTAATCATGAGAATGACATCTCATTTTATCTGTAGTTTTTAGGAATTTAAATGGGAAATCTCTGGGGAGTCATTTTAGAGTGATGCCTACCACAGCCACAGTTGGGTCATATGTCCTTTTCTGAATTAATCAATGACAAGGGGAATGAATTACCATAATTTGCTCAGATAGCCTTCTGGGATGGAATGGAAATGTTGGGGAATAAACCACAATGTCCATTATGTAACCACATTATAATGCTTCTCTTAAGAGTGCTGAATGGGTTCATATATTCTCTATACCATATATTGATATTTTATTTTCACAAAGAATACTATCATCTGGATAGTACTCTTTTCCTCATTATTTTTCATGATGCTTAATACATGTTGGCTAGAATACTGGTTAAAAATTATTTTAGAAAAGACAAAAAAGAGGCTGTGTAAGTACAGTTCTAGTATTCAAGAACAAAAAATTCTCCCCATCCTGTCATGGTAAATTATCTTAAAAAGAGAGAGCTGGCTGGGCGCAGTGGTTCACGCCTGTAATCCTAGCACTTTGGGAGGCCGAGGTGGGCGGATCATGAGGTCAGGAGATTGAGACCATCCTGGCTAACATGGTGAAACCCTGTCTCTACTAAACATACAAAATATCAGCTGGGCATGGTGGCGGACACCTGTAGTCCCAGCTACTCGGGAGGCTGAGGCAGGAGAATCACTTGAACCTGGGAGGCAGAGGTTGCAGTGAGCGGAGATCACGGCACTGCACTCCAGCCTGGGTGACAGAGCAAGACTCTGTCTCAAAAAAAAAAAAAAAAAAAAAGCGAGAGAGAGAGAGCTGATTAACTTGTTGAGCTGATAACAGCAGCATTATGGCTATAATTTGGGTTTCTTACAAGTCTTTCTGTAAAACATTTAATAGGATTATGGCAGATATAGAGAGAATATTAGTCCACCTGTTATAGATAAGCTGCCTTAGATACCTGGGAACAACTTCCTGTAAGAAATCGCTGCCCACTTAGTATTACCATTGAGAAACCATTTATAGACACAACCTACAACGGTCTCCCTTACTTCTTTAAGAGTTCCTCTGTAGGAATTGTAACTTCTTTTCACTCCCAGTCCCCTCCACATCCACCACCCTGCTCTGTCTAGTTTGTTGCAATGTAAAAAGAAATCTAGCTGTATACCATGTCCCTCCATTAATACGTAGACTAACTTGCGACAGTGTATCTAGCAAGGTAGATGTCATCTTCTCTATTCCCTCTTTATATGTGACCTTCTAGAAGCTGTTACCTTTGCCCAAGATGATGACTTTCCTCCTAAGATATTCTTTTTCATTGGAAAAGAATATCTAAGTAGGGGCATTTCTCTCTTAGAACCTCTTTCTACTGCTGTTGATTGCACCACCTAGCAGGAGTGTTTGCCATCTAATGGCAAGGCAGGACTGCTCCAAGATCCTAAGCCACAGTTGGAAGATGGTACAAGTGCAGTGTACATTCTGTTTGTTTGGCTGATGTGCTACGTCTCATATGTCAAAACGTAGTTCAAGAACTGATAAGCTCTCTGAACTATAAGTAATCCTAGGAAATGAAGTGATAGTAAAAACACTGGACAGATCTGGGACTTTTGTGGTAAATATGGTACTTTAAAGGAATAATAGGTCAACTGAATGGTAAATCAAGTAGACTTTAATCATTTCCTACTGTTTCTAGATAAGCTTTTTCATTTTTAGGCTTGAGGAAACTAAGGTCTAAGGCAAGCAGTTAGTAAAAATAAATGAGACTTGTGAGCGTTTAGATAGTCTTTCTGGTACCTTATTTTAAGCATTTGTAGTCAATGGAGCCACCAGTTCACTTTATTGTTTGATAGAGTTTTATATTATATTTAATATACTTTATTAAATCTACTTTATTGTTTGATAGTTTTATATTATTAATAAATATTATTTAATATATTATTATATAAAATGTATATTTAATACAAATCAATGTTCAATATCTGTAAGTTTTTGGTGCATTTTATTATAGAGAGACACTTACTTACTTTGGGTAACTTAAATTATTCATGCAGGGTTGGGATTCTGGTTATTCTGTTCATGAATAAGGATATAAAATGTTGTATATTAGAAATATTATATTTTCAAGAACTTTTATATTTGTTATATAGGTTTTTTGTTAAATTATTTAGGTGTAACTATAAAGCTAAATTATTTTATATGTGAATAAAAGGATGAGTGATTTTATTAGGATAAGTTGGTGGAATTGTGCCATCTAGTGCCCTTTACTAAAAATAAAAACTCTTGTTTTTTTTTTAAGATTTATTTTTCAGTTCCTAGAATCTCAAAGTTTGAAGATTAAAATAAGTGTAGCATGTGACAGGATTTCCTTCCTTTTTAAGGCTGAATATTATTCAAGGTAATGATTTTTAAAGTACTTAGCTGAAGTCAGGCTAGCTTTAGCCTCTAAATCAATGAGAACTACAAATCAATTTAATGTGATTTGTATATATAATAGAAAAATATAGTTACCTGTTTAATAAAACACTGTACCATGCTGAGACAGAATCCCAACAACTGAGAATCTCCTAAAACTATAATAAACTCCTTTGGGACCATTATGCAAGAGGGTAGCTTTTGATAAATGCCATGTAAATATATTCTTAAATTTTGTTGTTAACAATTTATAAGTTGAGCTACTGAGATTTGAACCTCAATACAGTTTCCATTTTTAACATACTGAATAAAAAGAATGAGCAGTGCCAAATTCATCAATTTTCAGTTTCTAAAAGCACACACCATACTTTAAAAAGACTTTTTATTTATTATTCATTTGACGTTCTTAGAAGGAAAAGTAAAATGCCTTACCATTCCATTCATACTTTTAAAAAGAAAGTACTGCATTTGTTATTGTTTTCCTTATTCTCATACCATTACAAAAATGTTTTTTACATTCTTAGATGGTTGAAAAAAATTTTTAAAGAATAATATTTTATGACATGTGAAATTCACATGAAATTCAAATTTCAGTGCCCATAAAGTTTTATTGGAACATACACGCACACCACACAGACAAACACACATGAGCAAATTAACATACACACACTAGAAAACATTTCTGGATTCTTTCTTTAGTTCTCCTGGTCTTTTACTATGCCAATGCCACATTGATTTGATTATAATGGCTTTACAGCCACTATATCTTCTGATTCATGGAAATCAGAGTTATTCTTCACCATTCTTTTTCTCATACTCTATTCCCCCACATTATTATATCAAAAAAAAAGGTGAATTCTAATTGAAATCATATATTAATTTTGGGAGAATTGATATTTTAATATTGTTTTCCTATTTAACTTTGATGTCTTTCCATTTGTTCCTATCTTCTTTGTTTATATTCTATGCGTTTCCTTTGAGTAATTCTGTCATTATTTTTTTCTTTATTGAAAATGAGATTTTTTTCCAATTTCCTTTTTAGGTAATTGTTAGGATAGATAAAAACTACTGATTTTTATATGTTTAACTTTAATATGGTCACTATACTTAATTCTCTTGTAATCCTAGGGTAATTTATTGCATTTTCCTGTACTATTTTGGCGTCCAATTACATCATAGGCAAAAAGAGATATTTTTATATCTTTCTTTCCAACTATCAGTTATTTTACTTAATTTTGTTGTATTCAATAGACACACCATTATTTTAGTATATGTACTGTCGAAGCAAGCATGACACACCATTATTAGATAATAGTAATAATAATAGGGGCATTTCTATTTATTTTTTATTTTAATTGAAATAGTTTTAGTATTTCCTGGTTGGGATAACACTTATTGATTTTAATTTTTAAGGTATTTTTTATTATATTAAAATAGTATTCCTCAATTTCCATTAAATGTAGAATTATCATTACAAATAGCTCTTTAATTTCATCAAATGCTTTTCTTTTTTTTTCCACTTTGGGAGGCATAGGTAGGAGGATCACTCAACTGTCTTTTCTTCATCTATTGATATGAACATATATTATTTTCTTTGATAATTTATTAATGTAGAAGATTATGTAGTGTTTTCTAAAACTGAATTATCCGGGCAATTAGAGAAGTTACTTATTTGGTCTTAACATATTATCCTATAAAAGCATTGCCAGATTCTGTTTGCTATTGTTTCATTTTATTTGTTAGATACATATTTGTGATAGAGATTGATTGTATTATTCCTTTTTGGTAGATTCTTAAACATGTTTTAGTATTAAAGTTATATACATTCATGAATAAAATGGAAGGAATTTTTTCTTTATAATATGGAATATTTTAAATAACATTGGAATTATTTCTTTTTTAAGTTATGCAAGATTTAGTTGTAATTTTCATCTGGTATTCATGCCTGTTTTTTAACTAATATTTTATTTCAGAAAAGTTTTAGATTTTTAGAAAAATTACAAAGTACAGAGAGATACCCAATCTATAACCCACAGAGAGTTTCTGCTATTTGCTCCTATAGCAGGCAGGAGTTTGAGATTACAGTGAACTATAATAGTGCCATGGTATCCCAGCCTGAAAGACAAAGCAATACCCTGTCTTCAAAAAAATTTGTGTGTGTGTGTGTATGTGCAGATGGAATTAGCAAGCAGGAAGAAACAATGAAGCAATATTAATACATTGTTATTAACTAAACTCCATACTTTATTTGGATTTTAGTTTTTACCTAATATGCTTTTTCTGTTCTTCATTGCAGCCAACATATTCAATATTGAATTAGTTTAATTTCTTGGGCCTTGTTCTTGTTCAAGCTTCATTTTGAAGTTTATTCTGGTATAAGCCAGCAGGGAGAAATGGAAAGAACTCAAATTTTGAACTCAAATAAATCTTAGCTGAAACATAGGTTCCATCTATGGAATTACTAATATAGTAAAATGGTTATATAGTGTGGTTAATTAGCATCAAAACTTTTGTAGGAATTTAGAAATGCTGAACCACATTATTTCATATTTATATGTAATTATAATTCTGTGTTAACATATTAATTTTTTTAGTAGTATACTAATTCCAGACTATTGAATAAATATTTACAATGAGAAAATGAGAAAGATTTATTTTTCTCATTAAAAAATATTTTCCAATCTTGAAATACTGTGTATCATTCTCATTACTGAACCATAAGGAGGAAATAATAGCTGGGAAATATAGAGAGCATAGCCACAGTCATCAAGGAAATAGAAAATTTCATACTAAAACAATTTTCTTTTAAGACAGGGTCTTGCTTTGTCTGCCAGGCTGGAGTACGGTGGAACCATCATAGCTCACTGTAATCTCAAACTCCTACTTGGCTAATTTTTAAATTTTTTTTTCTTTTTGTGCAGGTGGAATCTCCCTATGTTGCTCAGGCTGGCCTTGAACTTCTGGCCTCAAGCAATCCTCCCCCCTGGGCTTCCCAAAGTGCTAGGATTCAGGATTACAGGTGTGAACCACTGCACCTGGCCTCATAGAAACTTTTAAAAGAAAGATTTTTTTGTTAAGAATGCAGAATTTTGAGAGACCAATTATTACCGAATTATGAAGAGTATATAGGTTGTACGTCAGTGGTGTAATATTTAGGTAGGATCTGGCCAGAAGACCCAGAAACGCTGGAGTCCTGCCACTGATCAACTACCCATTTCTGTGAAGCCTTGAGGAAAAAGCATTCACTCAGGAGGCAGGCAAGGTAAATGTATTCCTAGGTGGTACTCAGTTAGAAACTCTCCCTTAGAGGCCTGCAAATGAGCTAGGGGGGTGCAACGAAGAACTCCCTTTGTCTAAGTTAGGTTACGTTCAATGGCTGAAAATAAAATCACACAGAAAGCATATAAAGTCGGCTTTACCATTTCCATTTCCAATCTCCAAAAATATGTATATCCCAGCAAACAATAATGCAGACTGCTGCAGACAGAATGGCCAGACGGGGCATGAAATTCTGCATCAGTCCCTACGGCAACCACGGCCTAGACCTGAGTTTGTAGTTTGGGTTGATAGCTTTGTTTGGATCATCAAGGGCAAATGATGTCCTTAAGGACATAGCGGGCAAATTTACAAGCACCACTGGATTGTCATACAGAGCACATGAATTTTTCTCTTTCATCTCTGTGACTCTTTCTAATATGTCATAGTAAATATCTAGCTCTTCTGAATGGGTATAGGTGGCAGTTTGGAAAATAAGGTTAAAATAACGTTGAGAGAATTATGAGGGTTTCTGACAGAATGCAGGGAGAATCGAAGTTGGTGAGATGTTTCCAAAATATTACAATATTCGTTTTCCTGCCATTAAAAAAAATCTTTGCCACCTCTCGTTTTGGATTATACGTCTCTCCCCATTAGAGAGAGAACACCTGAGGGCAGGGACTTTCTTATGCTTTTGCATCCTCATAACTTAGAAGGGATGGAACCTAGAGTATACACCAATTCTTGTTTTTTAAGTGCATAAATAATTTAGCTAGCTAATGAACAAGAAAAAAGGTATTACAGATACATCCTTGAGAAGCATATAGCCTCGCAAGGAGTGGGTTCCGACATATATGGCACAATGAAGCCACAGTAAATGTTGCATAGAATTGAGTGGCAAATCGCGTATGTAGTACAGAATATGAAAACTATAAAAACTTGTAGTAGGAACAAATTAAAGTACTGTAGATCATTCGGAAGCGAGTTAGGATCAAGGTAGGATTCGTCTAAGCCTTTGAGGATATTTAGAATCTGGACAGAATTCTTCCCGGGAAAAACAGCCTGCGAGAAGCAGAGGTGGATTCTGATATAGATTCCTTAAGCTCCCAAGGACAAGCTAGGTTTCTTTTGCCCAAGGTTGAGACCCATGGTTTAGTGGGGGTGGACTGAGCTTTTTCAGTGCCTTCGCTTTGCTTTATAAAGAGATGAATCAATATTGTGGTTGCCTGGCATCCGACAAAAGCGGCAGTTTTCGCCACTTGCCCGGCTTCAGTTGGTGAGCTTTTCGCCTCCTTTCCTGGGGTCCCCATTTCTTTCTTTTCTTTTTTTTTTTTTTTCTTTTTTACCCTTATCTTCTTTGTGATTTTTTTTTTTCTGGGCTCCCCATTTCTTGTCACCGCCCTAACCCCTGGGTTTGTCTTAGTTTGGACTATCTACGGGTTAAGATCAGAGGTGCTTTTCCTCTGTGAGTACGAGTGGAGTTGCAGTAGCATCCGGGGAGAACTTGCGGAACCCCAAGCTCTCTGCTTCATGCTACTGCTTTTTTCTTTCCTAGGTTCTGTTGAGTCGGGAAGCAGATCAAGGTCAAGTTAGTCCTCGCCCTTCCTAACGCGTTTTTTAAGGTTCTTCTGCACACTTAAAAAATTCAAGACCTAAGTAGTTACCGGGATCCCAAGAGCTACGACGTTTAGTCCCGCCTTCTTCAAGGTGCGCCGGGCTCCGGGTGGAGAGAGCTGTGGAAGGCTCACGGTTCACCGCGCATGCTCCGAGGGCTCGGCCCAGGGAGGCGCCTCTACCTAGCTCCCTAGAGACTGGGCCCGCCTCTTCCCCAGGCTTCCGGGCGGAGAGAAGTGGGCGGAGTCAGGGCCGGAAGCACCAGGGCGAGCATCTAATCCCTAATCCCCAATTTTGGTGGAGCGTGCCTGGCAAACTGGTGATTGTGTGAGACGTCTAATCTCTAGTCGCTCACCCCTCTACTTTACCACAGGGCTAGAAATCGATTTGAGGAAATCTGATACCAATGAGCGGGCGGAGAGACAACCCCAATGCTAATTTCTCTATTTACGGAAGTTCTGTCCCGGCCTCCCCAGACTGGTGTCGGCTTCCTTTTTCTCCACACCTGTAGCCGCCTTGTTTTTATCGTTTTCGGAACCTGCCCTTCGCCAGCGCCCCCACCACCCCGAGCACTATGTATGATAGGGCTCCCCGCCTGCTCAAATTGGCTGAAGGTGGCAGCACTGAGGCCCATGTGGGTCCTGGATCCTACCAGGTACCTTTCCTGAAGCAGCAGGCGACAGGTAAGATGTAGGGAGAGGCAGATCTCCTGTGACAGGCATCCCATCTTCAGCCCGCTCCCCTTCTGCGTGTTTGTGAGTTGAACATAGAGCGGAATAGCACCATTTTGTAAATGTAACAAAACATGAAGTAGGCAGGGAAAACACTATACTTTTATTTTACAGTTGAGATTGGTGGTATCACTTGTCCCATTTCAAAAGGCTGGTGAGCATATGTCTAGGACTTTTGATTCGACAATAGTTGTTTACATCCTACTTTTGATTGTGCAGTTTAGGTCTGGGATGATTTCCTGGCTCTGTTGACTACATGAGTCCCCAAATCCTGTGCCCTTACCTCCCACTGTCTCATTGCTTTGTAATCCTGCCTGCCTCACACCTTTCCTCCCATTGACCGGAGACATTTATTTACTAAGATGCAGCTTATATTTCTATTTTGCAGTATTATTTAAAGATAGTTCCTTTTTTTTTTTTTTTCCCAGACAGATTTTTCTGACCATCCTCATCTTCTAACACACTTCAGGGGAGCCCCTTTTCTCCACATTCTGTAAAGAAAAGCTATATTTTTGACCAGTGAAGTGGGCAAAAATAAATACATCGATTTTGCTTTCTACTTTTTCTATTCTGATGATTTTCTGGAGCTTAATACCGTCCAAATGATAGTTTTTCTTAACTTGCATTTTCCCCATACCTACGCTATGTGTTTTCCAGCAAATGCCAGGATCCATTATTCTGTTACATGACTGATCAGATAAGGATTGGTTTAGGTTTCTTGGGGTGGAGTACAAATTTGACTTCTGTCAGTGTTTCACATGTTGAATTGTACTGCTTCACAGCATCTGATATCGCTATTCTTGCAGCTTATTCTATGTCTTTATTTTAATGGAGTTGGGCATTATAAGCATTAATTCCCCCAACAATAGTCATAGGTGGCTAACAATGACCACCTATGACACTTTGCAATCCTTCCTTTTGACACAACTGACCACTTGCTTCTTGGAAACACTTCTTTCCAAAATGTAACATCATTTTCTCCTGTTTTTTTTTTTTTTTTTTTTTCCAACTACTGTCTTGGAAGAGTGTCTGGGATGTGGTTGGGACCTAATAAACATTTGTTAAATGCTGAATCAGGGCAACATTTTCTCCCTCTCTCCAAGCAGTCCTTCATGGCCTTCTTTAAATGTTTTCATGTTTCTTGTTGATGAAAAGAGTCAAACTCTGTAAAATATTTTAAGAGATTTATTCGGAGCCAAATATGAGTGACCATGGCCTGTGACACAGCCCTCAGGAGGTCCTGAGAACATATGCCCAAGGTGGTTGGGGTACAGCTTGGTTTTATGTATTTCAGGGAAGCATGAGGCATGAATCAGATACACGTAATAAATAACATTGGTTTCGTTCAGAAAGGTGGGACAACTCAAAAGTGGGGGCTTCCAGGCTATAGGTAAATGTAAACATTTTCTGGTTGACAATTGGTTGAGTTTATCTGAAGACTGGCATCAAAAGGAATGTTTAGGTTAGATAAAGGATTGTGGAGACCAAGTTTTGTTGTGCAGAGGAATTGCTCAGATAGCAGACTTCAGAGAGAAAGCGCAGGTTTTAAAATGCTTCTTATCAGACCCAAAAGGGTTGCTGGCTCTTAGTTGATTATCTCCTGTGTCTGGAAAGGAAAGAAAATGAAGGGGAAAGGGAATTCTCTATAGAATGTTGATTTTTCCCATGAGAGACTTTGCAGGGCAATTTCAAGGTATGGCAAGGAAATATATTTTTGGGTAAAACATTTTGACTTTCTTCCTTGTTTCATAATGTTATTCCAGAGTCAGATTGGAAAGTAAGTCGTGATATATAGGGTTAAATAAAACCCATCTGATGAGAATTTATAGTTTGTAAGGCATGACTCCCTAGACCCCTTAGATAGGAATTTGGGCAAGATAAAAAAAAAAATCAGAACTTAGTTCTCATTTGAAACATCTTTAAATGTTTATATACTGTACTTTCCATCCTTTGCTTGTTGCTTTTGTCATATGTACTTTCTCATTTGTGTTCATAGACTACTATCCATATTCTGATTCTGATGACTCCCAGAAGGAAATCTTAAGAGATATAGGTGATTTATGTCTCTAAGATGAGCTTTCTCCTAATCTTTCGGCCTTCAACACTGCTAGTCACTTTTGTTTATTTTTCTTTTCTTTTTAATTCTTTTTTTGTTGTTGTTGCTGTTGATGTCCTTGAGTCATAACCAGTTACTTTTTTGAACATCTCTACCTAGATAGTCTGGCATCAAAGTTTTAAGTGTCTGAGCTCATAATTTTTTCCAGCAATACCGGTCACTTTTTGAAAATTCCCTATTAGTTTATGATAAACTTTTAAGTTTTGGAATTATTCTAGACTCTTTTCTCCCTGACTACTCCTGTTGATCATTAACACCTAATGATTCTATCTTCTCAGTGCCTCTTTGATTAGTTCCTCTTTTCCATTTAGCTGTGCTTGACTTAGTTCAAGCTCTCATTATTTCTATTTTGAATTAAACCTATAAAGTATTACTTGTTTTTCCTTATTTCAGTCTTCAATCCATCTTCTATCTTGTGGCAAGAGTGATCTTTCTAAGATATATTACGTTATTTGTGAAAAAAAATCCTTTGTAACATCAAGGTTAAAATCTGAACTCCTTAACATGGTTTATAATGTTCTTCATTTTCTGGACCCTGACCTCATCTCCCACACCTCCACCTCCACCTGACCTACATTTCAGCAATTTCAACTTTACGGTTTTCTTAAGTTCATGCTCACTCACCTCTGTGCTTCTGTATCTGCTGATACTTTTGCCCAGTACACTGTTTTCTTTCTTCACTTGGCTAATTCCTATTTTTTCTTTGAGATTCAGCTAAGGTGAAGTTGTTCACGGGCTCTACTTTTTCTCAGGTTTTTCTTCTCTGACTCCTTAATGGCTTTTATAGCACTTTGATTCTATATTGTAATTAATGTTAACTTATCTGGCAGACCCACTAAAATGTGAGCTGCTTGAGGGCAATAACCATGATCTTTACTCCATTATTCCTAGTTTTTAGCTGAATACCATAACACGTAAGTTAAAAAACAAACAGTAATCTTGAAATAAAATTAAAATATAATGAGCCACATATAGCGTAATTTAAAACTCTTGTAACTTTGCTTAGAGAGAAGTAAGGAGCGTGTGGTAAAACCCTTTTACTGTTTTATAGGATTGTGTCTTGTTGATCTGTGAGATAAAGTATGAAATTCCATGCTGGGGAAATTTGAGCAGCTGCATCCTGTATGTTTTTTAGCAATACTAACAGAGAATATGCTGAAAATCAGTAGAAGGAACAGGTGTCTCTTTGGTGATTTCTCTGCTGGATTCTCTGGAAGATAATTTAAAAGGAGCTACCATCACTTTCCTAGGTACATACTACCTCATCTACCTTTAGGACCAGTAACACATGGGACTATGCAGAAGTGTACAACTATTTTAGCTAAGGGTCAGGTTCATTTTGTGGAGCATGGTGTGGGAAGAACAGATGTAGGGGCTTTATATAACTTACTTATTACTTTGAATTTCGCAAGAGGAAAATACCTTAGAGCCCTAGATACCGATACTCTTTATTCCCAACCTTTCTCCCCTAACTGCTGCTCTCCCGCTGTCCCTTCACTGTAGCCTGCTTGGCCAGGCGAGTCCTTCAGGATATTGGCTCTACATTTTCCTCAGGAAATTCTTTTTACCTTAATTGAAACTATTTCATTGGCTGTAGGCCATTTGATCAGGGAGACTCTCTTCTACCCAGGAATTGCAACCTGAGGGGACAGGACTAAGCTGTTTTTCTTTCTGCTTTCATGCGGTGGGAGAGATTGGATACTCAAATTCCAGATTAGTGAGAGCTATGCCTGATTTTCTCACGATTACCTGAGAAGCAAACATCTCTTATTAAAGTAAATATTCCCCAGAGACAACCAGCCTAGTATCATGTGATAAAAACATACTCCTTTTACTAATGTGACTACTCCTGGCATTGTTGTGCCAGGGAGTATTTCATTGCTTTTTGGCTTATTTATATAATAAATATCAGCTGTATATATCTATTGGTTCTCTATTAGTTAGCTAAGCTGGGTGCCATCATCTCCTAAAAATATTCTTTCCCAGATTTCTTTTTTGGTTGGGGAGTGGTTAGCTTTATTGGCCACAGAAGGATAAGTTGGCTATGGCCTCATACCTGTGCCTATGTGCTTATGTCAACAATGATAATCTTATCTTTTTAGCCTATCAGAATATAGCTGCATCAGGGAATGCAATCTGTCTCTTTTAAAGTTTAGATAATAATATGTATGTGATTGCTGTATATGTTGTTGTCCTGAAGATGAGTACATGTTTCAAAGATCTAATTACTGCTTATATGTGAAAAATGTCCTTTTCTTTCTTTTGTGGCTGTAGTTGTGGCTATAGAATTTGTCCTTTAATCACATACTGCCCACTTTCTCTTTCAGCATAGACTGACTATTGCTTCATACCAGTTTGATTTATCTTTCTCTGTTGGTGCCTCAAACAATATATCCCAAACTGAACTCATTTCTTTCTTCTCAAATCTCTTCTTCTATATACTTAATTTCTTCTTTCTGTCAGTTTGATTTATAATTTGTAGTTGGCACTTCACATGTCAATATAGCCATATGTCCCATATCAAACTCTACCATCTCTAATTGCCCAGAACCCTCTTCTATATTTTATACCTTAATTATTGGCAGTGCTTTTTGTAGCATAATTGTCTATTTGTCAGGCTTACCAACTATTTGAGGGCAGGGTTTTATCTTATTCATTATTGTACCCTCACTGCCTGTCATACATGCGTGTCTCCCATACATAATAGAACATTCACTATTACAGAATGGATGACTAGTTTAGAAGATCATTTGTTAATTGGTCACCCTCACTGTAAACATTAGGCACACAGTTATGAATAAATAAACAAGTAAGTTCCTTCTCATGGAGTGTATCATTATAAACGTTTAAATTTTTTTGTAGTTTTACTTGTGCTCAATATTTCTTGTATACTTTTATTGACAAAAGATTCTATATAATTAATTTTGGAAAACTTCAATGAAGATTTTATGAGTGCCAGCTTTCTTGATTCTCTTTGTTGCCCAATTATTTCATATATGTATGTGTGTGTGTGTGTGTGTGTGTGTGTATATATATTCTACCATTAATAGTATTAATAATACATTGAGTACATGCCTAGTGTGTGTTTTTTTTAACTTTTATATGAATTTCAGTACTCTCCAACTAATTTTACATTTGTTTAAGGTAGATTCATTTAGGGGCCCTGCTGTGTTCTGATGCCAACTACCTCAGAAGTAGCGTGGGTTTCACTTTCTTAGTTTTCATATTTATCTCAGATTACCTTAATGTTCATATGAACCTAAACTTAAAACCCTTTTATTATGAGATAGAATACTTACATAGAAAACCACATAAAATATAAATGTAGACCTTAAAAAGAAGATATTCAGTTAAAAAATAGATTTGCCATCAGTGGGTACAGGAAACTAAAAACAAAAAGCGAAAAAAATGGAGATAGAACATTCCAAAAAGTTCTTTTTGGTATTTTTTATTTCAACATTTTCCTTCTCCCCTACAGTTAAACACTATCCTGATTATTATGGTAATAACTTCCTTGCTTTTCTTTATAGATTGTTAAATCCTGTTGATGAAATGACCCCTTTATCATTATGAAATGTATCTTTTATCCCTGTTATTTCTTGTTCTAAAGCCAGCTTTGTCTGATTTTAATATAGGCACTGCAGCTTTTTGAATTCATGTATGCATGTTATAACTTTGTCCATCCTTTTAATTTCTGTTTTTATATCTTAAGAGAGTTTCTTAGAGACAGCATAAAGTTTGGTCTTATTTATACAATCTGACAATCTCTGCCTTCTAATTGAGGTGTTTAGAACTTTTATAGTTAATTTCACTATCAATATCTTTGGGCTTTAATGTACTCTTTTGCTATTTGCTTTCCATTTATCTCATCTGTTCTTTTTCCTTTTTCCTTACTTTTGTTGCAGGAATAAAGGTTTTTAAAACATAATTCTTTTTTTATGTCCACTATTGGCTTATTTGCTATACGTCTCTTGTTTTATTTTTAAGTGGTTGCCTAGGGTTTACAATATGTATTTCTAATTTATTACAGTGTACCTTCAAATAATATTGCACCACTTCATATATAGTAAATAAACCTTACAGAGTATGCTTCCATTTCCCCCAGATCACCCTTTGTACTATTGTGGTTATACATTTTACTTCTACATCTGCTATAATGCCTCAATAAACTGAGACTATTTCTGCTTTAAGCAATCTCAGACAGTCCTTTACTTATGATGATTCAACTTAACATTTGTTTAAATTTTGCACAATGGTGTGAAAGTAATATGCATTCAGTAGAAACCAAACTTCCAGTACCCACAAAACCATTCTATTTTTCACTTTCAGTACAGTATTCAATAAATTACATAAGATATTCAACATTTTATTATAAAATAGTCTTTATATTAGGTAATTTTGCCCATCTTTAGGCTAATGTGTTCTGAGCATGTTAAGGTAAACTAATCTATGCTATTATAGGTTAGGTATATTACATGCAATTTCAATTTATGATATTTTCAAATTACAATTATTTTATTGGGAACTAACTCCATCACAAGTCATCGAGCATCTGTATATTTTAAAGGGATTAAGAATTGAGAAAAAATATATTTTATTAATCCACAAACATTTGTTATTCCATCCAGTGTATTTTTCATTCTGTAAGTTTGATTTGGGTCTTTTTTATACCTTCCCTTTATCTTGTCATCATGTTCATCTTTTCTCTACCTTGTTGAATATATAAAGAATATTTATAATAGATAGTGTTCTGTCTGCTGATTCCACCTTTTCATTTCTCAATCGGTTTCTTTTCATTGACTTTTCTCCTCTTTATGGGTCATATTTTCCTGCATCTTGAAAGTACACTCTCTGGTAATTTGTATGATTCATTTTATATGTAGTTTGAGTGGGTATGTGTGTGTATTTATATGTGTATTTGGAATGAAATCTGGTTCTTGTTCTCTGGCTATTTACTCTGAGTAAGTAGAATGTTTCACTGGTGTCCTGCATTTCTCAGCTCTACCAGACAACTGTTGCCTTTTCAAAATGAACCTTGGCTTACTTTTAAGGATTTCTGGTCTTCTGGTCTTTGTAACTAATTTAAGGTCAGTCTGTCTTCTTTCCTCCCTTTCCCTTTCTTTTGCCTTTCCCTCTTCTCTTCCCTTCTTCTCTGATTTGGGATAACCAGCTAAAACTATCAGTCACTAAATTAATACCTAGAATTTTAACATCATCCATGAAGTTTTTCCTGATCATCTCAATGTGGATGAGAACTTCTCTTCTTTTTGAATTTGCATATGTCTTCCATTATGGCATTAGAGATGTTTTTCCTTGTTTAAAATCATTACAATACACTTCTTAATGCTTCAAGATACTACTTTTTTAGAGGTAAGATCTATATTTTGCTCACCTCTTTTATGTTGCAGTATCTAACACAAATAAATAATTCTTGACATTGGTTGCATTTTAATACATGTGGGCCTCAAAAGAAACACATTATTTTATTTTAAATAGAGTATCTTTTATTATTAGTCCAGATTAGCAAGATTTTTACTATATTATCACCATACATTCTTACAGTAGCACACATTTTCCTTTAGTATACAAGATTTACAGTAAAAGTTTTGAATCTTCACTTGCATTCTTTTATTACCTATTTGAATATAGCTGCTGCTCTATTCTCTCTCTTCTCTTCTTTGATATCCACATTGCTTAAATGCTAATAATTTTTCCAATACAGATCTTGAATTTTTTAGAATCAGTTTTTCAGTATTCAAGTTTGTATTATCTTATGATTATTTGTTCCAAAGAAATTTGTGTCTTCTATTTGTGAACCTTTGTTTAGAGTCAGCCAATCAAGAAATATTTACCGATACCAACTATGTGCCTAGGCAAGGAGACATGATGAATGATCTGCTGTAAACCCACTTTAAATTATTTCTATCTAGGCTGTCTTTACAAGTTTATATAAGATGTTTTCTACAAATAATATATGCTATTTCAAAATATAAAACAATGGTCTTCTGAGGATGAAAATGTTTTATCAGCTAAATATAACTGCTATTTTCGTCCCCACCAAAAATGATTAGAAGACAAGAGGGTTTTATTTTCTTCAGTTTTTTTTTTTGTTGTTCAATAAGTCTCAGGTCTTTAGTTTCTTATATTAATAAAAAATTCTTATCTTATATCAGATTTTAAAAAATGTAATAACTTCTCTGACTAGCCGTTAGTTCTGAAAATAAAGTCTTAACAATTGAGGATACTCATGATTATATATGTTTTGAGTGTTTTTTTCCTGAAATCCTTGGACTCCTATCTTATCTGCTGGTCATATGATTTTATTTTTATAGGTAGTTATGCACCATTTCTTTCTTTGACTGCCAGAGAAAGTACTTTTACCATTGCCTCTAGCACTGAGAAAGCTGTTCCAGGTCCAGGACACTATAATGTTTCAGAAGCACAGGTAACTTTATAGTTACTATAATTGACTTAATAAAATAATGTTTTCTTCCCTGAATAGATCAAATGTCATTTGTTATATTTTATTTTCTGCTCATATTGTCTTTTACTTTCAAATTATATTTTATAATTTGAATAATAGAAAATAAATGTATTCGATGTTGGTTGCGTGATTGGGTTGGATGTTTTTCATTATTCTACATACTCTATAAGACACAAAACATTGTTACATGCTGTATGGTCCTTGAGAATGAGAGAATAGGACTCTTGAATGAATTATTGCCCATGGAAGTTGTGCAGATAGTCAAAATGTGTAGAAGAGGAATTGCAGTAGAGTGAAAGAATTGGTTTTTGTGCCATGCTTTAAAGCTATAGCCATTGCCATTGTCTCGTCTGTCTCCTGTTTCTGCACAGTCTCAAGAGTCTGTGACCAGATTATCTTCAATGGTTCATTTATGTTTAGAAATAGTAGATATAACTCTGATATCTTCATAGTCATGAGTATCACCTTTTGCCGTTTTCACATAAATTTTGCCTTTATATGTATTGGCTGCTAGCTGATCCCAGCAGAACCTTTAACTCACCTGTTGGAGGCGCAGATAAAGTCCTTGTTGAAGTGATCTATATAGATGCAGATTGCAGTCTGATTTGTATGATCATAGAGCCTATGGTAATGGCTTTTAAATTATCAAAATTTGAAAAGTTCTTCTCTTTTCACAGAATTTTACTTTTTGTTCAACTTGTTAGTGTTTTTGTAAAATAAATCATTAAAGTTATTTTTATACATCTACTCTTTAAACATAGAAATTCTGATCTTTTAAAAATAGTAATCAAGTAGCGAATTGCCTATTTAAAAATAAAATTTGACTCAATTTTTAAAAGAAGACCTCCTTTGTATGTTTCTTAAAAGCTGAGTGAAGTTGAATAAGGTGCCCACTAGAGACAGGCTCTGTGAACAGTGACTGTGAACAATTGGACATGTGAAAAGGGCTATTTGTAGATCAATGACTTAAAATCTTAGCTGATCAATCAGACGTCAGCCACTGTTATCATAATTCATCTTTTTGAAATGATTGCACTGTAATTGTTTACAGGAATCTTTATGATGTAATTTTACCCAATTTAATTGGATATTCGTCAATTGGTAATTTTCAGATTCTGGAAAATCCGGATATGTAGCATGGAGAGCCCTGGAAGATTCCACCCAAATGTTTGCTCTCTAATAAACAATGTTTAAAGTTAATCTGAACATAAAAACAAGCTGTTGCTAATAAGTCTTTATAATTTTTTCTGGAAATGACCAAAATGTTATTTGTGAAAATAATTATCAATAAACAACCTTGAAGGGTTTGCTTTTCCCCTTCAATATGAATGCCAACATTTTTTTTTTTTTCAGTTCATTTCAGGGGTAAAATTTTTTCTAAGGGCTTTTATTCTTGCTCTACAGCTTTGGGAATTCCCATCTCTGATTTCTTCTTTAAAACAGAGTTTTCTTGCACTCTCTCAAAGTTCTCCAAGTACAGCAAATTTCAGTTTTGAGTTTCAAGTTAAAACTGACAACTATAATTGCTATCTGCTCTTGCTATTCCCTTTTGCTAGAACTATGTCTTCAGTCAAAGGGTGAACTTTCTTAGCTTGCGTTTTAAAACTATTTTCTGATAATAATTAATGTTTATCAAGTAGAAATTAATTGTAAAGTGCTTCTTTTATATATCAGAAGGTTTTTTTCTTCTTCTCCATTTTAGTGTAACATAAAAGGAGGCCATAGTCTACAAAACCGGGAGAAACGTTTTAAGAAGTTTATTTCAGATAATCCAGGACCAGCAAGCTATAATCAGTCTTATCCTAAAACGCAAGATATCATGAACAGAAAGGTATTAGAGACCAGAGAGCATCTTCAGTCAGTACGTTTCTATTTTAAATTATACTTGTAATGACATTTTTTTAAGTTAAAATAGTCAAGGTTTAATATTTTATGTGATATTAAGTACATTTAAAAAGCCTTCCTATAAAAATTAGATTTGTTAGTATTTATATTTTAGTTATTTTATAAGTAAATAAACTTTAGTTTTTAACTGTATTCATGTCTAACTTCATATTTGCTCCTAATAAATCTATAGTCACTTTCAATATCTGTGGTGAATAAAAAGTAAGGGAGATTTTACAAACTACCTGAGTGGTTTACCTATGTATAGAGGAAACTCTGTGTTAAGTATTGTTAATAATATATTTCCTTCCCGGTGGCAAGGAAGGAAAAAATATAAATAAAATAAGTTAAAAATATGATTCCGGAGATAAAAAAGCTTAAAATTTAGATGGGAGATAGACAAATAGGTAGCTGTTAATTCAAGACAAGATGTGACAGTTGCTAAATGAATGATCATGTAATGAAATGCCATAGGAATTTAAAGGTGGATTACTGTATTATGTGAAGGCATAATTTATGGAAGATTTATAGAGGTTTTGACATGACATTGAAGAACAGAGTTGGAATATGGATTCCAAACTGGAGTGTTACATGAGTGAAGATACAGAAGTGAGATTTTTATGGAAGATAATGAGAAGGTTATTTTAACTGAAATGAAGAATTTCTTTGAAATAAATACTATTATCGAGCAGATTTGGTCACTGTTTGTTTAGAGTGGTTCCCTTCTCTTGTCATAACTTTCATGTAGCTCATATTACATTTTAATCAGTTTTTTGTTTAGGAAGATATATTTTAAGGCTAAGTACTTAGTTGAATAATATCAGTGCAATGACATTGAGGTTAAATTTTGTAAGCATATTTAAATATCAGATATTTCGTGTGTGGGGACAAAGTAAATGTTCATTTACTTTGGGGGTTTATCAAATATTTTTTGAGTGACTATATGGCCATACATATAATGCTAGATGTTGGTAGTACAGAGAAAATATTATTGCTTCCTGAGATGTATAATTTTAACAGGAAAATAATGAATGAAATTCAGTACAATACTGTTAATGAAATGCTATTTTAGAGCCATAATACAGTGTTCAGTAGTAGCTCAAAGTAGAGAGTCTTTGGAGGGAATAGGGGAGACAAATTGGACCTGATCTTGAAGAAGGATTCACTGAGTAGTTAAAAGGAATGGGAAAAAATATTTTTCCCCACTTTATGTGCAGAAAAACCCACATGAATAAAGAAACTGAAGTGTTTGATAGTATGATATATTACCGGAAAGAACAAAATTCTTTGGAATGTTTGGAGTACAGGAGTGAAGGGAGAGTTGTAGGAATAGAGAATGGAGGTAGGGGCTATGTTTTGGAAAGTCTTGATATCACACAAATACTTTTTAAATGTACTGAAAGGAGGGAAAGCCATTCAATGGTTTCTTATTTTAATTTGGTAATTAATCTCATAGGTATTACTGAAACTACTTAAAGGTTGTCTTTAATTTGATAAAAGATAAAATTCTGGCTGGGTGTGGTGGCTTACACCTGTAATTCCAGCACTTTGGGAGGCCGGGGAGGTGGGGGCAGATCACTTGAGGCCAGGAGTTTGAGACTGGCCAGGCCAACATGGTGAAACCCACTCTCTACTAAAAAAATACAAAAATTAGCCAGGCATAGTGGCACACTCGTGTAATCCCAGCTACTTGGGAGGCTAAGGCATGAGAATCGCTTGAACCCGGGAGGCAGAGGTTGCAGTGAGCCAAGATCATGCCACTGTACTCCAGCCTGGGCAACACAGTGAGACTTTTCCCCCACCCCCCTCCCAAATTATATTAAGAAAGAAAAACGGCTAGACACAGTGGCTCATGCATGTGATCCCAGCACTTTGGGAGGTCGAGGTGGGCGGATCACCTGAGGTCAGGAGTTCGAGACCAGCTTGGCCAACATGGTGAAACCCCATCTCTACTAAAAATACAAAAAAATTAGCCATGTGTGGTGGCATGTGCCTGTGATCCCAGCTACTCAGGAGGCTGAGGCAGGAGAATTGCTTGAACTCGGGAGGTGGAGGTTGCATTGAGCAGAGATCATGCCACTGTACTCCAGCCTGGGCAACAAGAGCAAAAACTCTGTCTCAGATAAAAAGAAAAAGAAAATTTGCTACTGAGAGTATGTTTATAACATAATTGTACATGGGCACATGAATATGCAACTATAGCATTAATTTATTCATACAGAAACTTCAGGAATCAGTATATTCTTAATAATTTCAGTTTCCCAATAACTAAGTCCTTTATATGCCAGTACTTTTAGTTGATATATCTTATATTAATATTTGTAATGTATGTTATACCTTCATTTTTTAATTTAAATTATAAAATATTGTACATTAAACCAAATTTTGATAAAAGGATAATCACCCTAAAACTCCTGACTCTAACATTAATTTTCTGTTAATTTTTGCATAGCGTCTTTTGGTATTAAATTATATATGTATGTGACTTTATACATTTATATATGATTTCACATAGCTATATTCATAATTCACTTTTATATTTTGCTATTTCCATTTAGCATTACATCATAGACATTTTCCTGCTATATAGCTTGCATACTTAGGATATTTATACAAGACTCAGGAAATGTGGAAGCAAAAGTCAGGAGCTGGGAATGAATGAAGCCAGAAAGTATTACTGAAAAATGCAAAGTTTGTTTTTGCATAGCAGATAGTGTAATAGCATGATTGTTGATGTGAATAGGATTGCCTGTTTTTAGAATTAGTAATGATGGTTTTACTAAGCAAGATAAGTAACTGACCCAAATGAGAAAAAATCTTTGCTTCTTATGATGACTTTGATAGTTACCTATTATATTATATTCTACTCTAAATTTAATAGAAATACATTCTCTTGGTTTATAGTATGAAGCAACAGGCTTGAATTCACTCCTTTAAATTACTTTTACAAAACAAACATTTTTGGCCAGGCACAGTGGCTCATGACTGTAATCCCAGCACTTTGGGAGGCCGAGGCTGGCAGATCATTTGAGGTCAGGAGTTCAAGACCAGCCTGGCCATCATGGCAAAACCCCATCTCTACTAAAAATACAAAAATTAGCCAAGCATAGTGGTGCACGCCTGTAGTCCCAGCTACTTGGGCGGGTGAGGTCGTGGGGAGAATCGCTTGAACCCGGGAGACAGAGGTTGCTGTGAGCCAAGTTGTACCACTGCACTCCAGCCTGCGTGACAGAGTGAGACCTTATCTCAAAAAAATAATAACAAAATAGTCATTTTTGTTTTATATCATGAAACTCATTAAATCAATATTTAATAGTTGCGTTTTAGTAACTTTTAATATTTGGTTCTTCATTCCCCTTCCTCTTGCCTTGGAATAAATAATATAAAATGTTTTCCTTGTAGAAAATTTCAAGAGCACCTACACTTACCAGAAGTGTTGATGTTCCTTCAATTCCTTCTTATGGAAAGTCATATGGTTATCATATTAATGATGATGGCAGTATTATAAAATGTTTTCCACCTGCTAGTGACAGTACCCTTGGTCCAGCGTATTACAAACCTCAATTTGTAAGTATAATGTATTTCATATTGACAATTGGAAAATTGTTTTTGATTTACATATGGGTTTCTTTTTTTTCTGGCTTATTTCTCCAAGAAAAAAATGATTACACGTTTTAGTTAATGTAGCACTAATTGTGGTAACAAATAGACCCCCAAATTTTAGTGGTTTAATACAGTAGAATTTTTTTCCTCATTCATATGGACATGCTTATTAAGTGACTTTCCTTCATGTTGAGATCCAGGGACACAGGATTATTCCAGTTGTGTTTCTGTCATCCTCTAGGGACTTGTTGTCATCTGTATCCCGCTGGCAGAAGAGGATGAGGAATTATGCATTGGAAGTTTTTGTAGGCCAGGCTTGCAGCTATAGCCAGTCACATGGCCATACTTAACTGCCAGGGAGGATGGGAAATACAGTCTGTGTATCTCAGAAGAAGAAATGGGAGTAATTATTAGGAGTTTCTGCCACAATGAATAATCATAAATAATACATAGATATTCTTTTTCTGAATTTGAAAAGAAAAAATAACATTTTATTTTTAAAAGAATTTGAATCTGAGAATGTAAACATCATTTATTCCAGAAATGATTATTTAAAAAATAAGGAGCTTCTCTTTGACTGAAATATCAGTTATAATGTAGCTAATTCATTTCATCCAGAGTTTAAATTTCAAACCTGACCAGACTTGTCAAGATTTTGTTGAGACAGTTGAAATGTATGTGTTATCCATGAATACAGACAATGAATATAGATGGTATGTCTGGTTTTACTCAATTATAAGACAGAAATACATAGTACTTTGAACCTATGATACTTTTATACTTTAATGAGGTATAGAAGAAGTAATTCTAGTGAGGAAATTTCTAAAAGTAAGTATAGATTTAAAGAAAGGCTGAAGAGACATCTTGGGCAAAGAAAAGACATTCTCAGTATTTATCTTGATCTTTATTCCCAGTATTCTATAGTTATTTGTTGTTATATGACTCCATCTTTGGGCTTAGATGTAAGCACCTTCAAAAACTATTTGGTTTGTGGCAGTAGGTACACTGGAAAGTTTTGGGGGTTTTAGATCCTTTGAAGCATTAACATCTTTTTTCTTAAAATATTTTAATTGTAACATATATCAAACACATAGATAGTATGAAAATAATAATGGATACCTATGCACCCATCACACAGATAAAACACATGTTAAAATTTCGTGACATTACAATTAGCTGTCTTTTAAAAGAAATATGTTATTAAGATGTTTGCCCCATTTTCCTGTCTTCATTCCTCACCCTTTGCCACAATAATTAAACCTTTATTACATATTCATATATGAATAATAATATATATTGTTTTATGATTTTAAAAAATAAATATTATCTGGTGTATATGTTGCTTGGTTTTTTTTTTTTAAATTTATTTATTATTATTATACTTTAAGTTGTAGGGTACATGTGCATAACGTGCAGGTTTGTTACATATGTATACTTGTGCCATGTTGCTGTGCTGCACCCATCAACTCGTCATTTACAT